>NC_079302.1:19271838-19571838 GCF_023638135.1 Falco biarmicus | reverse complement strand
CTGGGAGTGTTAATGGCAAAAAAAAGCCCTGGGAGAACAAGCGCTACAGGAGGAGGTGAAAGATGTGGGCAGATTAAAAAATAGAGCGCCAAATTCTTGGCTAGAGTAAATAAATAAAACTCTTTTGAAGCTACTGGCGAGACACCAGGTAACCTGACCCAAAATTTGTACAGGTGGGTGAGTCCTTGCAGGACAAACCTCCATATGTTTGTCATTATATTTAAGATATCTCACAGCTGCTCAAGCCCTGCTCTTCCACAGCCTTCCCCTTCTGTTGGGCAGAAAAGGGAACAATGTGCAGAAGGCTTCTCCTCGGAGATGGTAGTGCCACAATATGGAGCTCTGGATGGGATGAAAACCCACCTCCTTTTCCTTGCAGATTTTTCTAACCTAGCTCCTAACCTTTTGCTGCCTAGCTGCAGCAAAGCCCCCGGGAGGGTGGTGCTGGCACGGCCGAGGGCGAGAGGAGCAGCTGTGGGAATGTGTTGCGACGGAGGGAAGACACAGTCACTCAATATGAGTGATCAGCAGACTTCCTTTATTGTCCCTTACAGTCACCTTTTATGCCTTGTTATAATTAGCTCATACATATTACAAAAGTTAAGCTCATTATTGGTTAGTTGCCTAAATACCAAGCCCGCCCCTAGTTTCTCTTCTGTAGTTATCTGTTCCCACCTGCAACATTCTTTTCCCACCAAAATCTTCCTGTTATTGTGTAACAAGGACAGCCAAAGACAGTGTATTTTGCTTTACTTCAGATAAGCTGAGAGCGATGTGCATTTTTGTCCAGCCAGCTGGACTATGTCTATGAGACCTTTTTCAGCTAGCCAGTTATCCACAGGAATGGGCAGCGGGAGGCGGAGGACCCTGCACCCTGCCCCTGCAGCTGCGCAGGCAGGAGGAGCCCGTGCACAAGGTGCTGTGTGAAGCGGTGTCTGAAAGTTGGCCTGACATGCAAAGAAATGCCTTTCAGTCCATCCATCCACCTTGCAGCATTCCTTAAAGCCTCTAAAAAGACAGTCCTCCAGTAAGAAAAAGGAAAACAAGTAAACCACAAATCAATGTAATATTTGGCTTGGCTTTGGGAGTTATTTCTCTGAAAATATTTAAGGCTATTATGAGTAACGTGGTGTTTAGTTTTCTGCTAATGTAACAACTGAAGAAAAATGCATTTTGCTCTCGTCTTGCTTATTAGTCAATGGAAACTATAACCACAAAGAGTACAACTCCATTTAACCACTGTATTAAATATTAAACCCAAAACTGTCATTACCAATTATTTTCAATAAGACATAATGGTTTGAGGGTTAAGTAATATGGACCAGGAGCCAATGGATCAGTCTAATCAAATGAAAGTATTCCTAATGGGATAGTGCTGCATGGGAAGGTGCAGTGATGCTGAACCTTGGTTTCTAACACTGGGACGATTTGATGTCAAGCATTTTCCTGCCTTTTGTTCCTTCCTGGCTAACTTACTCTAATGCTGCTGCTGCTGAAGGTGATTCAGGGAGGCAGAGACCAAAAGCTTGGAAACTTTTAGATTTAGCATGTATATCTTCTGACAGGACAGATGGGCCAGCATATTACCCCATTCACTCTGTAAAATGCTTGTTGAGCAAGATGAGAATTTCTCTGCCTGAAGAGACGTAATCAGATCGAAGCAAACCCTGCGGTGCCTGTACTTGGGAGCAAAAGGCTGAACACCCCATTTGAAGGTTGCAGGTAACAAGATGCTATTAGTAGTCAGAGGTGATCCTGTACAATGACTTATATTTATAGATAGAAACTTATAAATATGTATTTAATAAAATCCTGCTCACATTAGAAAAATCCAGTGGTGATGGTCAGACACAGCAGGCTGGATCTTTATGGCTGTGTTAGCAATCTGCCAGGAGAGAGTTTTCAAGTGTTCTGTATCTACAAGTGTGAGTAAAACCAGGTAGTGCCCAGCTCTGTCCGTGGCAGCGGGAGGCCATGCAGAGACCCACATTCTGCTACAAACCCTATGACTCTGGACCTGCTCCTGTACTCTCCAAAGCACTTTGGTATGTGCTGAAGTTCTCTTCCAATTCAGATAGAAATTAGCTTCCATATTGGGCCTGGCCTGGCTTCTTCCGTAGGCTGATGGATCCTGGACACATGGGTTTCTCCGTCATCCACTGAGAGCTGCCAGGCAGCAGGCAGGGAGGGTCCTGCCGAGTCGGCGCAGCCAGAGCCTGCTGGTGATTTGTCTGGAGCTCCGTGCATGCAGCAAAAGTCTGTGAAATATGTTAGATTCTCATCTGCTTTCTTCTAGTGAAACCAGGTTTTGTCAGAAAGATTCCTGACCAGGGCTAGCCTTATTGTTCTCATGGTTCAGCTGAGGTCAGTAATGCATGTAATCAGTACCAGGGTGTGGATGCATCTGGCAAGTAATGGCAATACCCCAGCCTGTGAAGATTTTCCTCTGAATGACAGTGCTATAATTAAGTCTCCAAATTCAGGACTCTGAGCCAGAATTGAACTTCGGGAACTTCATAGAGGTAGGGGCCAGCTGTGAAGCTCATCTAGGGATGTGGATTGCAATTTCCCAAAGCCCTGGGGCAGTTTGGTTCTGAGGGAAGATGCTCAGGAGCTGTATAAAGAGATTGAGCAAAGATAGCAAGTTCTCTCTCACAGCCCTAGACTGAGTAAACAGGTTTGCAATAATCAGCTGTTGACAGATGGCAGCAAAACACCTGTGAGTGACTAAACTTTTCAGCCACTTAGTCAGAGCTCCAGGAAAACTTGGTGCTGATTCTCAGAAATGAGAAGTAGATCTTCTAACATGCTGTGTCTCTTGCAGCTTTCTTCTTTAGCCACAATAAAATGCCTATGGATGAAGCTCATGGAGGTTCATCAAATTCATGTGGCACTGGTTTAAGCCTACTTTTAAAATATGTCAGATGTAACACTAATCTTGATGCAACCGCACTGTAATTAGTGTTTGGCTCACCACACTTTAGTAAATGCACCTGACTCAGCTGTTTCCCAGTTAGATATCATTATGCTTTGAAGCTGTATTTACCATCTGCAGCTGAAATATTTGCTTAAAAGTACCCCGTAGACAATAAGGCATTGGCCCTATTGTGTTACTTTTGCTTTGTTTGTACAATGACCCAGACGCATACCCAAAAGATGACCGTTTGTTTACAAGTGTTAGAGCCTCCATACCTTTTGGGGTGGCTTGCTTGACTTTCTGAAGGGATCGTTCCCCAGGACAACAAAGAGGAGTTCCTAATTGTACCTTTTGATAAATTACAGGCTCCCATTACAGGGCCATTTTAAAATGGCTATAGTGGGAGGCTTTTGCTCAATTGCATGAGAACAAGACGAGGGTAGGGTGGACGAAATAACCGCGATATGCTTGACAGAGGGCTCTGTGTCAAAGCTGGGCTGACCTCCAGACTAGACCCTCAGGGCTGGTGCTGGCTGTCATGTGGAGATGGAAAGTTCAGGCTGTCGTACTTTTGGCGGTGCACACAAACCATGGCATGAAGGGACCGTCGGGGCTGCTTCCCCAAAGGACATCACGGGGCTTCACACCTGCTCTGTCCCACAGACCACCAGAAACCAGTGCGCGATCGGCACCGGGTCCGCCTCCAGGAGTTCATGTCCAGTCTTACATTACTTTCTTAAAGTTCTAGCTTGTGGCTTCCAATGGTGAGGGAAGTATCTCAATTTTCATGTAGAAAGAGAGGGTTTCGTTCTTGTGATTATGAAGAAGAGCCTGAAAACGTGAACTTTAAAAGCTCAAAACCCAGAAGGCATTTAGGTGTGATTTATGTGTGTGACTCCTGCTTTATGGTTTTTCAATGCTGAGGGTTAGCAAGCAACACAGCCAGCTTTGTTTTATGAGGTAAAGTGGAGCTGGAACACTTCAGATAATGGAAAGTCCCTGGTAACACCAATACAGCTGGTTCCTGCACTGCTCCCGGCTGCAGCTGTTTGCAAAGGCCTCTTATCTCGGCTCCCGCACACCCGGCTCCAGCGTGAAGCCGGGGCTGTGCAGCATGCGGCCGGGGCGGCGGCCGGGCATCCAAGACCCTTGCAAATGGGGACAGAGGCATCCCAGTGATGCGCTGAAAGCATGGGGCTGGGGGAGGCGAGTGGGAGCCGTGGGCAGCCCACCGCCTGCGTGCACGGCTGCCCCGGTGGTTTGCACGCAGGCAGCTCGGGGTGCCTGTACTTGTAGTAGTCTGCAAACCAGATCACCTGGCCCCGGATAATGTGCCGATCACATGTTGATGACTGTACAGCGAGGAAAAAAATGGTGCTTTTTTCTACAGAGGTCAGATACCCTGACTGGGCATCATTTAACTCCTAATCTGTGGATCTGGGTTGCAGGCTTGGAAAACGCTTTACTCACTGGCAAAGCCCTCTGCAGATGTGTCTACTCATCTGCTGGAGTTTACAAGAAAATATGACCCTTGTGCCTACATCCCTGGACTGAGTGGGGTTGGATTTCATTCACTGTGTGCGCGGAGAGATGATGGATACGTGATTTTCAGGGCCAAGTTAACCCTTCAGCATGCAGTTTTGCCTTATTGCGTGTACTTGACACACATGTTGGGGGTAAACTGTAGATAAGCTTTTCCTTTATTACATTTTCAAGAGCTTGAAGATCCATACTGGCACCCATAGGGTCTTTTTTCTTATTTCCACTTCAGTAATATAATTTCAGACATTCAGAAGCCATGAGAATAGTGATGGTCTGTCTGGATAGATTAGGAATTTTGGGTGTTTAACTTCCCAGCCATTGGGTTGGATGTGTTTCCCGTGTTAAATCTTTGTTCTACAACGACGGGGCCAACAAAGATATTTCTTGCTGCTGTCAGTACTTGTATTTGCTTTAGACTTTAAAGGCCTTTATCCTCCTTTCCCTCCCCAAAACTCACATGCGTGTGAACTAGAAATGCATACTCTTACCCAGTGGTTACCTTGTGTAGGTATGGGCTAGTTTACTCCTCTCTTGCTGCACAGTGTAACCCACCACTGAACAGCCAGAGCCTGAGTGGCTCGTAGCTACCTGTTCATGTGTTCCTACTGCGTGCTAATTTTTCGGCTGTGATTTCTTCCTGCCGCTGTATGAGCATTTCTGTGCATTCATTAGCAGCAGGGTACAGGTACGGTGCGGTGCATGTGAACCCAGTTTTGAGCAGTCCATCTTTTCTACCCTGGGTGCTCAACATCATTCCTAATCTGCACTCAGGCTGCTCCAGGGAAAAGGTACAGCTTTCACTGAGCAGGAAACCTATAGCTTGAAAATGTAAGTTAAAAGATGCAGTCAGAGGCTTTCTTCTTGCAAATAAGAGTGAGATTACAATGTTTAAGATAAGCTTAATTAAGAGGACACTCAAATATACGTAGGATTTCACTTTCATGTAGAAGAATTATGCCAAATTATAATATTTCTTTGCAGTCATATCAATGACAGCGTAGGTATAAAACCTAAGAGAATTACCTCTTTAATATCTACTTTCCTGTGGCAAAAAAGATCAATTTATTTGAATTGGTACATTTGCTTTATTTGAAACTTTAAATTCATCACATTTCCAGGAAACTCTAAAGTGGCATTTTACTGGGCTTTCTCTTTTTCACCAGCAGGGAGACCATCTCTTACTATTTCAATAAAATGAGAGTTCTTTATTATTATTATTTATTTTAATACGAACCATAACTATGACATCTGTGAACAGAGCTGCTGTGTTATTAAACTTCTTAATAAAAATGTAGCTCCCTCTTCTGCTGACCTAGATAATTAGCTGTTGATGTCTTAAGGAAAAGAATTTACAAATATGTGTTCAAAACTGCAGCCGATTTCATTTTCTCATTGCACAGATTTGTGAATATGTGACCAAAACTCCTTCTATGTTTCTGTGCTAGCAGTGTTAACTGGGCGAGCATTTCATAGACATGAACGGTTTGCGTTTTCTAAGCATACTAATAGTATATTCCAACATAAAAACGTGTTTTAATTATGGTGCTGCAATAGCTGCATAGCATTATTAAGTTAACATTTATATTTAAATTATGTTCCATTTTGCTATACAGGGAGAGAGAGTGTAGTTAGTTCTTTCCTCAGGCTTTAGTGCAAAAGTCCAAGCACCATTCTTAATGCATCTTGCAGTGTGGCTGTGGAGATGGCCCTTCTCTTTAAATTGCTCAATCTTATCAGAGTCATTAGTGAGTTCAGAGTAAGCAATCAAAAGCCACTCTGCTACAAACTCCCCAAGCTTCCCTTATTACATTATATTTTAAATTACTCAAGACACCGGGAAAAAAAAAGGGGGGGGGGGGGGGGGGGGGGGGCAGGGGAAGGAAAAAAGCCCACTAATTACCAGCAATAAACAGTCTTGGCTGTAAACTTCAGCTTTCAGGTAAATTTGCATGCTTTCACCAGTTCAGAATCTGTCCATATTATAATCCTCATTATGAAACGAGCATACTACAGCCTCTGAAGAAATCACTGTAATAAATGAGCTTTGCGTTCACAAGATGAGTTCCCACATGTGTGAAAATGTTAATAGTCCCGTGACTGAATTCAATGACATAATGAATCTGCAGTGGAAAATCATTCTGCATCAAGCAAAGACAGGCATAACTGTGCCGGGCTGTTCTTGGCAGACAGGACATTTTGTATCTCAAGTTAGGAAAAGAAAATAATTGCAGTTAAGTGTCAGTGTGCACTAACTGGGCATTAAGGGCTAGATCTTGAGGCTATTTTATTCTGCTTGTTGCTACACCTGATTGAAAAACGTTGCTTGAGAGTAAACAGAATGAGAAACCTACTTGAAGAAGACTCTAAGATCAAAGATAGATACCCTTTTAACCCTGAGTCTCATCAGGCATGTTTATAAGATCTTTTTTAACCAGATGTGAACAAACTCCTTCCAGTCTTGCTGCCTTTGGGACTGAAACCAGCTGTAAGATAACAACAACGCACCGGCAGTGCGATCCCATGTCTATGCACGTGTCGGAAGTGTTAGTCCATACAGCAGCCTTACAGTTGTTTCTTTGGCATGTTTCAGGTAAACATGAAACTCTGGTACTGTGCAGATGATTAGAAAATTGAGTGCAACTCAGAGTCTGTCCAGACTTTCTGGTACTAAGACAGTTGCAGGTGTAAGAATTGTTTTGGACACCATGTTAGTAAAATTGGTTTGTGCATTTAGAAGCGAAGGAAAAGTGGTGGAACTGTTAGTACTAAATCATGAGTGCTGTTCTATTTGAAAGTACAATCGGTTAGCTATAAATTCACAACAGACTTAATGCCTCTTAAATATAGGACTTGCCAAACCGATTCAGAAGCTGAATGACACCAACCTTGAAATATGTAAGTGCAATTGTAATTCCTTTGCAAAAGGACTAGAGGAGGAGAAGTGGGACTGAAATGAGAGGAGTTTGTCTTCCACGGGCACCTTTCCTTCTGTCCAAAATAGTAAGGGTCAGAATTACAATATGCTGAATTTAGGAATCCCAAAAACATACAACCCAGAACCACTTTTTATGAGATGAAGTCTCCAGCATCGGTTTGGCAGATCTAGCTGAGTTCAGTTTGGGGGTCCAGCCCACATCTCCCTCTATTCAGGGAATTAGACTGACCAAAACTTACAGGAAAAGAAATCTGAGAGTTTGATACAACTCCTGCAAGCATATCCACTTTGTTGTATATACTGCCTGAGAAAAATAACCCTACAAAATATAATCTATGCTGAAAGAATGCTTTAATTGTTTGTGAGTCAAGTAGTTCAGTGTTCTGGCATATAATTTTGTTGTTGGTCCTTTAAGTCCAACAAGTATATGTGTTTTGAAGTTCTGAATGTGCGTTGCAGGAGCATGTTCCTTAGCTTTCAAGTTTTGTGCTGCTGCTTCTTGGGCATTTTGTGCAATCAATTTATGAACTATCTTACAGAATTAATCACATACCTTCTTTTCTCATGGGTCACCAATCAACTTCGAAGGCTGGGCTTTAAGATGTGCATCCGTCATACTGCTACTTGATTTAAAGAAGCAGGCAGTCTGTTCTTTTCTGACAGAGGAGAAGAAAATGGGTATACTGTTGGTAGCTCTATCATTTGGTACTTCGCCTGTCAGGAGAAATGTTTTGGACCTGTGGCTGTCAGTGGGAGATGTGTCAGGTTGTGACATGCAGCCGTCATGGATGAAGAGATCTAGAGTTCCTGGTTCTTGGCTCCTCTCTGTTGCCTCTTCCCATAAATTGTCAATTATTCTGAGAAAGAATCCTTTACCCTCCATCTCTCTCTGAAGAAGCACTAGGTAGGCTGGGGGTGCCCAGTGGATGTGATGGCTGGGTAGCATGCAGAGAAGTGGTATCAAATGCCAAGCGCCTGAACTAAGATACGCCAAGCCTTCTTGATGTGTTGATGCAATGCATTCATGTTTCACATGACCTACTTTAAAAAAAAAAAAAAAAAAAGCAGCCACTTTGAGCCATAAAAATGTCAGAGTCTAATTGTGAAGGGAGGTGAACAAGCTATCATAAGATAAAAGCAAATGAAATGATGTCTCACAAATTCTTGAAACCTACTGTGAAAACAAGCGAGAACTGGAGCCTGAGCCAAGATGTCTTGGAAACAGTGCTGCGTGTCAAGAGGACACTGAAATCCATAGGCTTCCAGCTGCTTTCCCTTGGTCTTAGGGGCATGGACATTTGTTAAGGTAAATCAGGACCTAGAGAATCCAGCAGAGGTAAACCTGGAGCTGAGGTATTGTGCCAGCATATGAGGAAAGAGCCTGGCATTTCTATTGCTCATACTATAAAAGATGGCACAGGGATTATATTTAACTGCAAAAGCACAATGCTTTGAAGTGCAAATATGGACTGCATATTGCAGTCAATGATCCAAATGTTCCTATCATGATGGTCAGAGTGATCCTCCTTGTGACATTTCACAAGGGGATAAAATAGGAGGAGGGAAAACTTTTGAGGGTAATATCGAAGCACGTTCAGCAAACAACATGGGCTCAAAACAAAGCAGCAGTGCTGAAAGGAGATCTAGTTATGTTCAGGTAACTATTTGGTTAAAATAAACACACCATCTACTGGCACACATCTTAGGTGCAGCCCTGTTCATAATTGAATAGAACTGGTCAAGTTGTTGGTCTGCCCAAGACTTTCAGTTTGCACCTTGTAACAGCTGGTGTGTGTTAGTTGTTGCAGCTGAGATCACTTAAAAGTGTATTTGGTTTTTTTGCTGAATGTTCTGTTTTTATTATTCTACCTCTCCTCTTTGGTTTACTGTCACTGATTCTCAGCCATAAATCCAGAATTATTCATTTTAACCAGGTTTGCTGAAATTCTTAAATGACCTGCTTCACTACAACTTCTGCTGTGTTAGATGTCAGTCCAGCATGGAGTTGGGGGAGGGCAAAGCGCCCTTTGTGCCCGCAGGAGAAGCAGCAGTTTCTTCTTGCAGGATCTCCCCGAGGCAGCCTGTGAAATCAGTGTCCTGTTTCCTGCATCTTTTAATGGGCCCAGTTCACCTGAGTGCCTGTTGACCACTCAGACGGTCAGAGCACCCTGCCTGCTATTTGGCGTTTTATGTTTCTGCTTTGCTTGGATTGCTGAGACTGAACTGGGCCGGTGGAGAGCTTTTGATGAGACAGCTTCCTTGAGGAAGGAGGCTGGAAGTAGGTCACCGCTGCTATCTGCTTCATCCTCAGTGGGAAAGATGCTCTCAGGGCGCTGGGGTATAAATGCCATACGCAGCTGGACCAGCCATTCCCTGCCCACCGTTCAGAGAACATCCTGTAGGAGAAGGCGCCATCTTCCCCTTTTCAGAGCCAGCTGAAAGCTTTTCAGATAACACAGGCAAAATGAGTCGGGAAGTTTTGAGAGGGCAGGCTGCCCCCTCCCTGCAGACACCCACCCCACAGCCCATAGCGAGAAGCGGGGCAGCAGCTGCCCAGCTGTGCTGTGCTGGACCACCATTTCATCTGTGCGGAAAGCCGACGCTGCCCGGCAGCGCTGCCCAGATCCTGCCAAATTATAATGGCTTCTCTCCTGCAGCCAAACATCTGATGAGGTGTTTCAGCTCGTGTTTTTCAGGCAGTGCTGTCTTTCCTCTTTGCATGCTCCCAACAGTAGTGCTTTGCTGTCCTCTACAGAGCAGAGCTTCTTTCTCTTTGCTTTCCCCCTCTTTTACTGAATTTAGTAATCTCCTCTTTGCAGCCTGTTTGAGTCCCCGGAGGCTGCTGATAGTCATTGACTTCTGCATTCGTGTCTTTTTGAGTTATGCCCTCTCACTAGTAATTTTGTGGCTTTATTGGATTCCATCAACCTCGTTCAGGACATTTCATCGGCTACCCAGACAGATAGGCACGCTCTGGATCCAGGCTTTTATTGGCTAACTAGGGAACAGGTGATCCCGTTATTTCAGGCTGCTTACTTCCTTGTGAGTTTCAAGCAGGTCTTCTCGCATCCTGGCCAGCAATCTCACCAGTTCTTTCTGCTTTAGCACAACCCCTCACCTAAGTCAAAGGAACGTGAATTCCCTTTGGACCCAGCCCTCTGCGGCAAAGGCTGCCTGCACCCTGACTGGTGCAAAGTTTGCCATCCAGATCATCTCCACTTGCATTTTGTAAGCAAATCAGACAGTACAAACCTCCATCTATCAATTTTCCATGCTGTGTCAGACGACGTCTTCCACAGCCCCCTTACATTGAACCGGAGTGAATGCATCCTGAAACAATCCATATTACAGAGATAATTGCTTTGTTATATAAATATTATACCCATCAGGCATCTCCCTATCACTGTAAAGGTAAGGTTAGCAAGACTTGAGATTGCTGGAGCCATTAATCAGTCCATTCCAGTTCTTTCCCCTTTTGAAATTGAGTGGGGCGGTTAGGGGTCATTTATCAGTCTGTCCCAGACTGTACTTATGAATAATAAATGGTCACTAGACCTGGAGTTACGGCTCACTAAGAGCAAGACCTTTTGGTTTCATTGAATGAAACCACAATTGATTTCAAGGGTGGCAGGATCAGACTAACGCAGTTTTATTCACACGTGAACTGTAATCTGATAATAAATTAAAAAAAAAAATCTTGTTAACATTATTCCAGCATCATTTAAACAGGAAAATAACTTCAGAGGGATGGTGATTGGGTGCTGAGAATGGGTATGAGATGGAATAAATTGAGATTTAGTTGGGAGGGAGAGAGGAAATCGTGGAAAATGAAAAACGTATATGATTATATTTCACAGACATGCATTTTTAACCCCTTAGTAGGGAAAGTTTTTTTCAGCGAACAGTTGTAAACAGTTCAGAGCAGTTCTTTACTAAGCTATTGGTGTTACAAATGGATTTGAGTTTAAAATGCCATCTAGCACTGTCTGTGTCCTGCACCGGGGTGTGTGGAGAGCACACAGCCCATCTCCTGATATGCGTGACTTGTATTAGTCTGATTTTCCTGAAACATAAGCTCACAAGGTCAGCCAGAGGCAAGCCTGGAGTCAAGGCCTAGGTTAGATTGCAACTCCGTAATTTTTCAGCATTTCCAGCTGCGGTGATCTTATCGGAAATCTGTGAATATTTGGTGGGTTTCTTAGTACTGTTTATTTCTGGAAATATGTGAAAATGTGATAGTCTCTCATTTCATTTATAAAAGAAAGTTCTTAGACCTGGTGGTTGCAGAGGGAGGTTTCAGATTGTGGTTAGGGTGAACACTAAGGGCTTTTACAAAAGCAGTCAGTGAAAATGCAGAAATAAATGTAAAATGCCTTTCTTTTTGTTTATTATTATCTCAGGCTTTTGAAAATTTGTGTTTGGCGATACTGCTTGCCTAAGTTTTGATTTGTGTTTAGCCTTTGTGCTTAGAACGGGCATTGTATAGCAGTCAAGGACTAGCAGACACAGTAACTCAGCCTTTTGTAAACCAAAATTGTACGTGCGAAGAGACAGCGTGCGCGTCTGCTGAGTGCTGCCTGGGCCGTGTGTTGCAGGGTCATCTGCTGAACGGCTGCTAATTCTGTGGGCCATAAACACCTGGAAAGGACAGGAAAGCCTTTGGTAGGTACAGCTCTTCTTCGGAGGGAGGCAAGCCCTCGTGCTGCCTGTGGCTGTGGGCTCCCCACTGAATCTGAGGAAACTCAAAGTGACTGTCATTGGATCCAGGCAGAGCGGGGCCCCGCGGGACGCGCCTGCGTGGCACTAAGTTGGTGATAACAGGGGCTCGGATGACAGAAAATCCCAGGGGCCCATCTGCTTTTTTCTTAATATATTTTCTGGCAGGCCTAGTCATCATTCACTCTCTAATACAGACCTCACATATTGACAGGATTCCTGTTTATAAACATATTGAAAGTCCATTTGTTACTGGGTCCAGTCTGGCCACTTTCAGAGCTATTGCCATCTGATGCACACACTGTGTTTTAGCTCAAAACAGGAATAGCCTGATGAAATTTCTTGCTAAAAGGGAAGTTACTGCACATGTACATTAGTTATTTTTCATTGCCTCGAGGGGAACCACAAATGTGTGTTGTTTCTAATTAATTGCTAGGTTATGTAAAGAGTGCTCCATATAGCAAAATGGAGCAGGATGCTTGACACGGCATTCAGGTTATTTTCCCTTACGCTGCTGAGCTTTCCCTGTTTTTCTCCCAGTCTCAAGTAGCTGTTCTTGTCCCAGTGAGTCCTGGTTCCGGTGGATGGTTGTATTTTTTGAGTGCAGATGTTTATAAGTAGACATTTATTTCCACAACATTAGCCCTTCAGCATCTCGCTAGAGCATGAGGTTGGAGACTTCTCCTGAAGGAATGAGAAAGAGGAGCTTACTGGTGTTTGCATACTACTGTTTATCCTCCCAGAATCTCTATTTTGCTTTTAAGGTTTATTTCTTTTATAAGACCCATACTCAAGTTGTGTGTTCCTGGTCCTGCATCCATTTAGCATCCAGTGCCAGTCACTTAAGCCTGGGAAAAGTGAAAATTAAGTGTAAGTCTGTGCACTAGAAGCAATGGTCACTCTTTTAACGCACCTTCTGCAGGGTGGAGGTGACGGTCTGAGGTGGAAGGACACAGCTCCCTGCTGTACACCAGCCATCCAGCTGGACTTGTCATAGGTGATGCAAAGACTTATGGCCTCCCATAGCGATCTCCGTGCCGTGACTATAGCTCAGGTGCAGTTAATGGTATTTGTCCTGGCTGTCAGAGGTAAGAGTGAGTGCAGGATAAAACCCGACATCTGCCAGGTTATGGAAATGTGTGCGTAGTGCGTTTTGCCAGAGGTCAGACAGTGAAACTAGTCAAGGCAGGTACAGCACATTGACCACAGGGGTGGGGGTAGGGGATCAAGAAATGGTTTTCAAGGCTATCCCAGGTGAGCTCACACACTCAGCTGCTGAGTTAACCCATTGAAAGGGCTCGTCTTCTCAGTGCTGCATGGAGGCCAGCATGCATCCCTCTGCTGGAGGGGATTACAGCAGTGGGGGTTGCTCAGAGCTGGATCAGATCCTTAGGACTAAGGGTGCTTGGGGTTTTTTATGGCCAAAACCCTCCTTGCACTCCTGGAGAAGAATATCAGGGGATGTTTGGGTTGTCTTTTGTTTCTGTTTTCTGCCATGTACAAAAGGGTTCTGGCGTAGACTGGACTTCTAGGTACTACCACGTTGCCAGTAATATTAACTTTAGTTGGTGTTAAACCTCAGGTCGGTTATTGGATCTGGTATCTTTATGTTTAAATCTCTAACCCCCTTTCAAATGTTTATGGACTCACTATTGCCTTTGCTGAGCAGTACGTTCCATCTGTAATAGCCACTTTGTATACGCTGGGCAAGCACTAAAAACTGTTTTACATAGTATGTAGAAGTCCATATGTTGTCTGGAATCCTGCTCTGCTTTTCATGCAGAAAGAGAACAGAAGAAACAGCATGTATTTATTAAAGCCATATTTCTTCAGATAGCTTAACCTCTGCTTTATAAATTGTATTTAACATCAGTATCATATTCTGTCTTAATCTACTATTGCATTTTAAACTCTGTTCCCACGTCAGTTTGGAACGGTCCATGCAAATCAGTCCAATGGACAGAAAACAGGATGGTATTATATCGTGGCCCTTTAGTCTTATATCCAATTTTATGCTTTGTTGGGAGCAGAAGTCACACTATAACAATTCCTCAAAGGCTCAAAGCTAAAGGAACATTAATCAACAGCAAGTGACTAAATATAACGTCCATGTTGGAGGAAGGGAGCTTGTATCTGGTTCCATGCACTCTGTCTGATGCCTGGGACTTTTATCAACTAAAGCTGAGGGGGAATCTTTAAAAAGAAATATTTGAGTGAGAATGATTTATCATGTGACTGGGAAGAGTCCACGGGGAAAGGTGACTGGCCAAGTCCATGTTGACTAAGTAGATCAAGAATGAGTGCCACAGATATGCCTCAGTTTTAAATGCCTGTTTGCTGCTCTCATTAATCTGCTAAATTACCCAGCTCAAATTGCTTATGTGTAAGTGTTACATCAAGGTACACTATTTTGTATTAGCTGCCATATAAAAAGGAAACAGCCACTGAAGGTAGGAGAGAGTGAGGGTGAGTTATTGGCTGTTAAATAATCCAGCAACAAAGTACTTACTCATGGGGAACAAAAATTGCCAGGAAATATTCACATGGGTATCTGATAATGTCTAATTTGTTCCCAGAATCACACATCATTGTTTTTGCATACTCAGGAGAGAGGCAAAAACATCCAAGGAGAGAAACAAATATACACACAGACACACAAATAATTAACAGGCACGCAATCATAGAGTTCAGTATTAGATCTAGAATACAGTGAAGACACAGCATAAGAAATGTTTATTATGAGGAAAGACGAAAAAACTTGACATTAGGGCTGCCTGATCGCAGTTATGAATAACAATTCCGAAATCATCCATGGCAAACACTTCTTACAAAGGAAATGAATTGTTGCAACACAATACATCCTTGTTGTATCGATATGATTAGCTAGTTATCCATAACATGTTGTAATTTGTTTTGATTTTTAAGTGTTCTTTAGCTGCAGAGCCTTAATGAGGCTTCTCTAAATTGATTAGGAACTGCAAGATACAGCATGGTTCACAGATTATTTCAGAGAGCTGTCAAGATCCTGTGACTTTCATTTCATTGGATTTAATGATCGTTGGAAAAGGTGTGCATTACAGCCAGATACAATCACATTTGTCAGCATGATCCTTTTAAGTGCAATTCAATTAAAGTGTTATTCTCTAATTTTATTATTGCTCAAGCTGAGTGCTAATGCTGGCTACCAATAAAGCTACAGGTAGATAATGGTATACAATTTAATTTAACTAATTGGAGTTTAGTGATCTAACATGCTTTTCATATCTTAATTCCTTGAATAATCTTTGATTTTTGCATCTGCTACAATTCTTTTAATGGAAAAGGGCAACTGAAAACATCAGTTACATTTGAGATTAAATTATCTAGTAACATCTGCCTTTAACAGTGTATCAGTATGCATGCAATTTTTCTTCTATTACCTGCCGCTTGCATCCATTTTCCATTGTCAGTGTGCTTGACCTTGAAATTAATTTATCTAACTGTGCTTACATTCCTTATTAAGTTAACTGCAGCCTTGGAGTGCCAGAAACATTCTCACAGAGGGGATGCTGGCTAGATGACAAATTAAAGGGTCAGGAGCAGAGATAAACCAGTCCCTCCAAGTAGACAAAGCCCATATTTTTTCCTACAATTGTGAAGAGTTACAGATAAATAAAGTACAGATGCAACAGCACGTAGATACACGGTGATAAGATTATTTTATTTACTTGTAAACTCCTTACTGCTGCTTTCCTGTACCGATGTCTTTGTTGGTTTCTCGTGTCTGCTTTATTTTGGGACGTGGATATTAACACTTGAAAACTGAGGAGCAGCTAAGTTACCTTCGGTGCAGATTTAAATCAGGACGTTCTGTGACTGCAGTGCCTCAAGCTCTCTGAGTCAGTCCAGGTGTTCTGCTGCAAATGGAGTGAACCTTAAAATATTTCATCAAAGCACAACCAAAAGTGAACTCCAAGAAGGTGGTGCTGCCCTGTCTTTTCTAGGGATCTGTTTTGCCTGTGTTGACCAGCACCCTACATATGGTTATGGTCTCTTGATGTAAACTGTGACATTTTGAATTAGGCACACTTTTCTATATTTTTCTATATAGAAAATGGAAGAAATTTAGGCCACGTTGCCTTGTGCAGCAGGATAGCTTTATTTTGGGGTCTCTCTGCTCGCTTTCTTTTTTCCAGAGCCCTGGTATTAGTGCAAAAAAAGGTTTCTGTATCCTTCAAGCGTGTTCCCATTTTCTGCCAGTGACAAAGCCATTAAGTCACTCTTTGCCCGAAAGTTCCTGTAAGCGACTGCAGCAGCAGTAGTACGTCTACAGAGCACTTGGAGTCTCTTTGGTTTCCTCGCTCTGCTACTTGCAGCAAACCCATTGCTCCAGTAAACAAATGCATCTCTGTCTTTAATGGGTTTGTGACATCTCTGTGACAAAGCAAAGTGCTATCATTCTCAAGATATAGATGGCAGTAAAGGCACAGGGGAGCACAAGGAGTTGCCTAAGGCTGTGCACAAAACTGGTGTGCGGGTTGTGCTGTACACAACAGGACCACGATGAAACAGGAAAGTGACCCAGGTGTCCTCCTAATGGCCCCACCACCAGGCTTCTCCGGCAGAGGTGGCGGCTAGAACCAAAAAGTGAATTCTCCTTTTTCTGCTCTGTTACATACAGATGCATGTTCTTCCCTTGAAACAGCTTTTAAAAAGAAATCAAAAGCACTTACAAGCCCCCTTTCTGGATGTCATGAAGATTTTTTTACCAAATACAAAGAGGTTCCACCAAAAAAGCATTGTCTCTTTTTCTTCCGTGCTCTCCAGCTACGATTTTTCCAGAAAGAATGAGCACAAAGACCTTTCCCATATGTCCTCACTCAGCCGTGTACTCAATTGCTAGCTACACTTGATTATGGCACACTTTCAAAAATACATAATCCAGTATCTAACATCAGTCACTTGCCTAAAACCATAGTTGATCAGATAGTTGGGAAATCACAAAGTGTCCTGCTTCCCGGTGTGAGTCATTGCCTGCACTTGACATGATCTTTCACACTTTAGATGAATTGAGTCCAGATTTCAACAGCTGGCTTCTAGTTAAAAAAAAAAAATCCAAGTATGTAAGAAAAGTAGCATTGATGTCAAAGGCAGGGTGGAGGGCTCACTGCGTGCATGCGCATATCGGCCTTGCTTCGATTTATATGTGCTGCTGGCTGCAGTCTGTGGCTTGGCATTGGGATAAGCACGAGAAAGCCTTCGACACTACTGAGGCTACTGGTTGTTGATGCTGGGAATTCACTGATTATTGGAAAAGAAGGTTATGTTTAAAAAAGTCTTGACAGGTGATTCATTTTGTCCCTGCTGTCTTTCAAACTCATGACACTGCTGATGCAACGTCGCTGCTCACATGTATAGAATTAGTTGGCTTAATTATGGTAATGCACTGTGTAAGTTTTCCTGCTTTTCCTGCTGTGGCTGTAGAATATCTTTTGACTTCCTGGGACAACAAAATTTACTTATTCTGTAATTTGTACATTGTGGCTACTGTATCTGATGTTAGTATTTGATTGAACTACTTTTAAACTATGGATACTTCCTGGCAAAACTTTCCTAACTAGCTTAGCAGCATACCACTTGATGATGCTGAGCTTAGCATGTCCTATCCCTCAACTAAATTCTTACATATAAAATTCATCAAGACATACGTCTCCCTAAAAAGGCCAAGCTGGGTTCTGTATTTATAGTATTTTAATGACATCAGATCCAATTCACAGGGTAAAAAAAGGGTTGATGGGCCTTTACTAGCTGTGAACTTAGCCTAGGAACTAAAAACTGAGCTGGGCTGTCTCTGGGGTGTGCTAACCTGGAAATAAAGATCCTACTGATCAGATTCACTTCTCGCTCACCCAGCGCCAATCTCTTCCCTGAAGAGACTCATTTTTAAAATGAAATGAGCCACTAAACTACCCCAGTGCTGGATGCCGTGGTGTTTTCTACGGAACTCAAAGTGAAAGAGATGCCATTGAAATGATGCATCTTCCTTCCATTTTCTTTGGCTATGAGGACTGCAGAAGGATCCTGCAGAAAGACTTGAACTTGAGTGTCAGTTAAAAAACAGCAAAATTTGCTTTTCACCATACTCAGGAGTTCTGTTGAGGTCACTTGAAATGTCTGTAATGCTGAAATATTTCAACAGATAATTTTACCCATATATAATCACAGCTATAACTGTTCCTTGAATTGCAATGTATCTGACTGAAATATTTTTATTTCTTTCATGTAACATTCCAGGTTGGTGTTCAGAGAAACTCTTGAGAAGCAGGAAGATACAGGTTTTGTAAACTAAACAGTGATATATTCACTCTCACTCAAACAGCTCTATTTATATTTTCCAACTGGGATAAATAGAGGAAACGTATTTAGATCTAAGTACTTTGTCATGATCCAGTGAAGTGTAGTCTGTACACCAGACCTAGCAAACTGTTAAATGATGCCGTGGGTGCAGTGCTAGTGGAATTTAAGATGAGAAGGTTTTATTTCATGTATGTTACTTTTTTTTGTTTCTTCTATCTTTTTCAGAAATGTTTTATTGCTTCTATCAATTGCAAGAGTACATAAAACTTTAATGATAAAGCAGTAAAAGAAATGATCTCCAAATATTGCTGCAGATCCCTTGATAGATTTCTGTGCACTCTGCAACCTTTGTCTGAGCTAATTAAATAACAAGCAGAATAATTCTGGGGATGCTTACGGATAGCACTGCTGTGATGCTCTTTCACACAAGAATGGATTTTTTTTTTTCCTTAAATCTTCTTGTCTAGGAAGCAAATCCAGAGCCATTTAACCAAAGAGGTACCAATCCTAAATCTGCCTACAATGGTTAACACATTAATGGGAAGATAAATTAATGTGGAGGCAAAAAAATAATCAAGAATATAGTGAGGCATCATTAAGGCTGTGTGCAAATGAGTAGAAGTGGCAATAAAATGTTTTGTGGGTTCTGGAACATCTGCTTTTCTAAATCGTCATTAACATGATAAAGAGTCTATTTTTCTGTTCGGTGGGTTATGTGTATTGTCTTCTACAACTTGTGGTTGTGGAAGTTTCTGTTTTCCATCTGAGCTTCAAATACACTATTCAACAGCTTTACTATTTGTGCCCAACTAAACTCTGAAGTCTGAAAAACATGTGTTTTCAGAATCCAGAACTTTTTGTTTCTAATCTGGCTAGTTTGTGTTACAGTAGTACAGCAAGGTCCCAAATGGATTTGGTGCTCTGATGAACTCAGCTCCAGTGTAGAGTGAAAGAGCCCTTGCACTGGAAAATGTGACATAAAAGTGAGAAAAAACTTAATTTAAAAGTGCCAAAAAAAGGGGAAACAGAAGCACTGGCTGGTAAAAGGGCTGCCCGCAGCTTTGCTATCAGCAGAACATCTGGTGAGCAGAAAATAAGATCGAGATTCCTTGCTGCCCAGCGTATCCTGGCTGCCCATCCTTTTGCAGTGCTTCTCTGACAGAATAGAGCGTTGTTGTCTTTGCTGCCCTCGCAAGAGAAAAAGACGAGTATTTACTATCTCATGGACATATTTGAGTCTTGCCACCATTTTAAATGCTCCAAGGGTGGGTAGGACTCCTACATATTGCCAAGGCAAAGGTTTAACTGATGGGAAACCTAAATGTGTTTCCAACTACCATCTGATAGAACACACATAACTTCGACAGTGCGTTTTCAAGCCTCTGGCAGCATTTTAGGTATTCAAAGAAGTAAATATAAAATGCTTGCAGCAATTAACAAGAATATACAAACTATATATAAGGGCGCTTCAGCAGCCACATCAGAGGCGGTTGAATTGCCCACATGATCCTAGGAAAGGCAGTTGGTCATTCATACCAGTGCCTGCTGCAAGCAAAGGCTGGGCAATCTGCGGTGAGAAAACTTATCTTCAGACTTTGCATGCTGTCCTCCAGCCGCCTGTCCCCCAGGTTGCTACCGTGTGTTTTCACAGAATGCCATGGCTTACTGCAGCCATGTAGGCGCTGATCTCGGCTGTCGAGCAGATCAGATTCTGAGCGAGCCAAGAGGACCTGGAGGGCTTTGTAGATGAAAGCCACTGGGCTGAATGGTGTTCAGAGGCAGACGGCACCACGCTGAGCTCAGATGTAACCTGCTTAGTGTAGTTTACAGCTCCGGCTCTGTACTGACTGAAGCTTCCTCTGCGAGGGAGGAATTGGTGTTTTCTGTGAGGGAGCGGGGGATTTGTGTCACTTGCTCTGGTGGGAACAGAAAATGGCAAGCTAAGTGGGATGTCTCAGCTTTCTGTAGGTCCTGACAGTCCCCATGGCTCGAGCTGTCTCAGCATCATCTAAGTTATCCCGGTGGGCTGCGTTTGCACAGATCTGCAGAGTATGGGGAATGTGAAGGACCCAACTTTGTATGTGTGTTCTCTAGATTGAAGGCTTGGCCAGGAGTCAGATTTGTCTTCCTCTGTGCACAGAGTCTGAAGTAAGACAGCAGTTGACTTGTAACAGTGAGTATTAATTCTTTGTAGTAACTGGTAGTAGAATTAAGTGAGCAATTTATTTCATTCTTGGAACAAGTTAGGATGCTCTTGAAGTAGAGCCCCTATCTACTAGCGTAGGACTCAGTGTAGACTCTGTCATTTCAAGGGAGTGTTTCAGCTACGATTGGTGTTTATTTTAAGGCTGAGCTTTTGCCAAGGCAGGGCAAGAAAAGATGCAAACAGTTTCTGCATGGAGGTATTTGCTGCAATTGAGACACTAATATTTTCCTGCAGCTGATACAACTTCTCTCCTGCTCTGGTGATGACATGGTCTTGCAAAGCTTCCCAGAATCACAGACCTCTCCTTCCCAAATGCAGTAATTCCTGGAATGGCAATACTTTCAAGTGGTCGTTGGAGGTATCCAAAGTGATGCAGGTGTATTTTAGGATACTTGTGGCCTGGCTCATTTCTGGATTGTGGTGTTGTATATTTTTGCTTCTATTTTTAACCACTATGCTAGTTTGCAGAGAAGTTTTTTGTAATGTCAATGTCTGCTGCAACACATGCTGCATGAATGATTCAACAAAGCTGTGTATTGTTTTTGAAAGCTGCATCAGCTCTGAGCGTAATGGCAAATTATGAGCAGTAGTGACCAGAAAAGAGCTGCACCCATGGTACTGTTTCCATTTGATTTGCTCTCAGCTTTTTAAATTTACCGCTTTGATTCGGAAATTCCCAGTGACCTCTGAAGAGTGGCAGGTTTTATCCTCTCCCCTGATGCTGGGGGCAGCTGGGTGTCAGCCCTCAGCACAGTTTGGAGTAGTCTCAGGGCTGTTGTAGCTGGTGCTTTCAGGGCAGGCTCCCAAGGGGTTGCTTTTTTAGTCCTAAGGTTGCCAGAACATCAGAAGCTTGTGTGTATGCCCTGACATTCCCTGCTGCCAGGGGCCAGGGAACTTTGCTGCCTGCATGGGCTTTTATGCATGAAGCAATGCTGCCGGCAGAGCAGGATTTCCAGGTCCCTCACTGGCAACAACCTGGAGCATCTTTGTGTGCTGAGTCGACTGTGCCTCCTCCCAAGTAGGCTCTCTCTGAAGTCCCTCTGCTGTACCGCCGAACATGAAGTAGTTTGAAGTGAGGTTTCTTCTTTTTTTTTTTTTTTTTTTCTTTTGGGTTTTTTTTTTGTTCCCCAGGTCGTTAGCATAAAATTCAAATAGGTTAAATATGATTCATCTCTCTAACACTGGGAGAGGACGGAGGTCTGGCTAGCCCAGGTAATCGTAGCAGAATTCAAAGCCCACCGATGTGCTTTCAAGCAGCAATAGGTTACTCATTACCGGAGCTTTGAACAGCTTCCCTGTGGGTTGTGTGCGTCTCAGCCACCATCACTACTGGCACCGATCAATTAGTGTCACAAGCAGTTTCCGAAAAGGGCCAAGCAGGGAATGTGTGTGGAGCTATTCTCCCACCTGCTGTTCTTACTGGTGAAGCTGGAGGGATCTGGCCTGCTGGCATGGTATCTGTTTGGGAGCTAATTAGCTTGGGAGATTACAGAAAGCAGGATATATAAGCTGCCCGATCGATCTCCTCCACTGTAAAGGGAATAGGTATATGTCATTTTCATAACACCGGCAGAAAAATTGAGTAGAGGCCAGATGTGCTCCCCGGCCACAGTCCGCAGCTGCCAGATCCAGGACCATGGAGTCTGGAGCAGATACCGCCCTGTGAATAGCTGGGGTGGGGGAAACTGCCCCTTTTGGAGGGAATCCCAGGCGAGCACGAGCAGCAGGCGACCGTGGTGAATGCAGGAGGAGCCCCAGGGTGCATGATGCGCTTTGAACCCACTGCAGCCAGTCTGCTCCAGAGGGGCCACATCATGAGCCACCCTGTGCCATTTGTCCCCACCCTGGTGCAGTCCCTTAGATTATGCCCCTCGCTTTTCCAGATGCTTCTCTCATTCTGCTTTCCATAGCCTGTGCCGTTTGGCTGCTGGAGGGGAGACTTGCGAAGTGTGCTCTATGCGGTACATCTCGCCAGTCAGGAGGCAGGGGGTTCTGGCTCCTACCTAATTACTCAGGTCAGTGGAAATAATGACAAGGTTTTTCTTAGATGTGCATTCAGAGAAGTCTGCAGTTAAGATTCTATCAAAAATGAAAAACAGTGTGCAGCAAAATAATTATTTTTGTAAGGCTTTTCAGTTTTTACTGATGATGAGGGAAACAGCGGGAGTTCGCAAAGGGAATATATTTTATTGATGCCGAGGAATTACTGCATCGGTATTAGAACTTCAGGGGCATGTAAATGTTCAGGACAGTGAAGCATTGCTTTGTTATGGAAAAATTATGCCTTTGAACAAGAGAGAAAAGATACATAAATGTTGTAGGAAAGTTATTTCTACGACTGTCTGGGTGATTTGGAAACATGCTATTGCTCAAGTGGGTCGTGGACAATTCTTGTCCTTCCTCTTATGCCATTCACCTCTATCTGTGGGATGCCTCTAAAAAAAAAAATAGTTTTTCACCTGCATTTAAAAAAAAAACCAAGAGTCAGTGCCTGTTGAAGAATGAGTGATTAAGAATGGGATTCGCTTTAAGTCATTCTGTGGAGTTTGTATTCTTCTAAACTATTCCAAAGTTTTTTGTTTCAGTGAAGAAAGAGGAGTGCTTCCTTTTCCTTTGCCATAGTGTCCCATTTCAGTGATCCAATCTAATAAGCAAAACCAAACTTTGTTTGCTGATGGGTCGAGGAGAGAAGCCCCAGTGCAAGCTGCGCAATGGTCACAAGCCCAGCGCCTTGCTTTGCAAGCAGCAGCACAAATGCTTCCCTTGAGGGCGGCACTCAGCGGGGTCTGCTCAGGAACCAGAGGCAGCTCAGGTATCTGCCTGATGCTCCAGTGTGCCCTGGAGATACCAGGATGGCTTTTCAAGGGTAGTGAGCTCCCTCCCTGAGGTACCTTTCACATCTCCAGCCGCCCTCTGCAGGTGCGGTGCTCATTTTTCTGTTTCCCTCTGAGCCTTTGAAATGCACACCTTGTTTGCTTGAATTTGCTGCTCATCCTCAGGAACACAGCTGGGTTCTCTCTGAGGGACAGTTAGGAGTCCAGATCCACTTTTTCCCCTTTCTTAAAGCCGCCTTTCTCCGTATTGGTAAGATGATGCCAGTTATAAATGTGTTTTCTGTTTTGGTTTTATTGCCATTTCTATGCTGGCCAAACCCTTGTTAGGCAAAAGTCTAATTGTAGCTGCGATTATGCTCGCATAGCTTGCTTAATTAGAGGACCATTGTATGCTCTACCACCAAACATACTTTTGGGAGATGAGAATTGCTAGAACAAATTTTGCTGGAATAGTTACAGTAGCAGGGCCTTTTCAGCCCCAGCCTTGCCAGGACCGTGCAGCCGAGCAGCTGCTGAGGAAATCCCATACGCACAGGAACAGGCCCTGAAGAGCACATTCATCCGTTGCCTCTCAGCCGAGCATCGCTCTCAAGTCTGGGGGTTTGGACCTGCTAAGAAGTTCAGAGAAAAAGCACATGGAAGCAATTTGGAAGTGGAGCTGAAGAGGATCCGTGTTTCATAGCCTCTCCTGCTCAAGCTCGGTCCTGTCCTTGCATTCGTGAGATCCCATGCTCCCACATTTACATGTCTGCCTTCCCCCTTCAACAGTGCAAGACTCCTTGACCTACTATTCTTAACCTTAACTGACAAAAAGATTGTGATATAAATAGGACATTTATAACCAGCATTGGAAATCTCTTCTGTTGTGTGATTACCTACAAAGTGTTATTACCCCCTTTTTGCACAGGAAAATACGCCTAGATTTTCATTGATCCATCTTGAATCAATGCTTTTAAAAATCTTAGACACATTTTACTTAAGAGCAAAAGCATGCATTTTATGTTTTGACATGGTATTATTGATTGGAAAGGAGAGAGCAGTGCTCTCCACCTGACTGTCTCCTCAGTTGCCTAGTCTGGCAGTGTCTGGTAGCACAACATCCTTAATGGCTTTGCTCCCGTTTTCTCTGCTTGTTGCCTCTCCTCTTTATCCTCCCAGTCCTCAGCACGGTGCCTTTCTCAGTTTTTTAAAGTAATCAATACTGTGCTCAAGCCTCCTGCTGTTTGCTGTCACTCATATTTGGCACAGCTATAAATTATGTATGGGTCTTTCTCGGCTCATATAAAATTTCTATTGCATTTGTCAATTGCTAATCAATAGTTCACCTTTCCTATCCTCAAAGACACACACATGTTCTGAAGTTTTAATGCAAGCAGATTTCCCCCTCACATGCAGATAAGAAGAGGAGTGAGACTTCAGCTGGGAAGCTAGAAGCTGCAGAGGTATAAATCTAGACCTGGCGGTGTGTTTGAGAAGACATTAACATCAGTCCTCTACCTACAGCGCTTGGGTTTCTGCATTTCACTGTGGAGCCGCTTCCTTACGTAGGCACGGTAGGCAGTGTTTTAGCACGGCTTTGCTTACCTGTGACCCTTTCAACCTCCACTGCACCAGATGCTCACAGGGGTAGACTGTTTGAACTTCCAGAACTAATGGCATCTGACATTTAAGTCAACCTTAAAGAAATCTCGGCAAACCCAGTCACTTAAACTAATATGGCAGTGTCTCTTTAAGGAGGCATATTGACAGTCTTTGTAAAATGTCATGTTATGTTGATGTCTCAATCAAGCACATGACTCTCCCCTCCCCCCTCCCCAAGTGTTCACCACCTTTGAAATTGGGTTGTAAAACAAAAAAAGGAACAAATTCTTTTGTATAAAAAGTGCATTTTTAAAAAGTTGGATTGCTGACTACCTGAAATAAGTGAGCAAGCCCTGTAGCATCAACTTCTGCTGCAGCATCTTTAATACATACACAAGTGATGTTAGCTGAGGCAAGGAGAAAGTACCGGTGGAGTGAGACTGCTTGAAACCATATTTTGCTTTAGGCAAAACGGTGTGCTAAAAGAGCTGAAAACAAGAAAAGCTGCCTACTGATATCCCTGCAACATTAAACATCAAAACTCAAGCCATTTGCTGCTGAAGGTTGGTCGCTCGAATAAATGCTCAAGATTTGAGAAACTGCTGGTCACAATGGGGAGAAGAAAGAGCTTATTCCTTCGGAAACCTGACACCTCTCATCACTCCAGAAGACTGGTTGCTGTCTAAGTAAATCCTCAATTAGGGCTGTTGGCTGCAGGTCCTGGAGCTGTGCTCAGCGGCGGGATTTGTTAGAGCACCGCCTGTTTGCAGCGGGGTGGGATACAGCGCGCTCCGATTCCGAGTCCAACAGGGTTTGACCTTCAGGCCATGCTGCAAAGGTCTCTTCACTTTGGCCCAGGTGGTGCCGCTTTTACTCACACCGAGTAGTATTTTCCTCCCTAAGAGGGCTGACAACTCGGCTAAACTGCACTAAACTGAGTCCAGCTGTCTGGCTTTTCCCAAGCTTTACTGATGGGAGAGTGGGTTTTCAAAAGGGAGTAATCATCCAGATTCAGGTGTGTTCGAGCCACCTCTTGGTGTCTAGGCTTTTGCCTGCAAACTGGGGAGATGTGAACCAGGTGTTGTGCAGCAAGGAGAGAGCAAAACTGTAAAAGCTTGTGCAAGGGGGCGTGCAGCTCACCTGTGCTACAGCGACTGGTTGTTTTATCGTAAGGGAGTAAAGTGGTTGATGACGGATCAGCAATTTAAATGGTAAAGAGATAGTATTATTCATGGGATAAGTAGTAGTTCCCTAGAAAGCTGATTCCCTAGCATAGGTTAAACCTCTTTCTCTGAGGCAGTTTGAGGTTTTGGGGTGGTTGAGCAGAGGAGTTTGGCTGACTGGATGGTGAATCCAGATCGTGAGATCTAGAGACGGAGATCTGGGTCATGGATGTCTAGAGGTGGAGATCATGGAGATCTCAGTCTAGATCATGGAGTCCTAGAGAAATTCCACTGGTTTTGGCTATTCCAGGTTTGCACAGGTGTGACCAGGTGTATTATGCCATGCATCACCTTTCAGCCTGCCCAGAGGTCCCACCCACCTGCATACAGCAAGAGTCCTGCCCCAGGAACACGTGGCTTGAGCAAACAGGACAAGTGTGGGAGGACTGATGGCCACAAGGAGTAAAGGAAGGACTTGTCCAGTATTATAAGGAATAGAAGAGGCAGATCCGGGTGGCAGGATCACCTCTGCTGCCTTCCTTCTGAAGCTTCTGCTCCTTAGGGGAGCTCCATTAAGTACTTAATAAATTAATCCAGGAAGGGCTTGCTGCCCCATGCCTTGCGCTGAGTATCAGAGTCACTTCCAGATGAGCTGCGTGTTTCTGTGTGCAGAAGCCCTGTGCCTGCATGCTTCTCATTGTACTTCTGGCAGGGTTTTATCCAGACACTTCTATCACAATGTATTAGATTTCTGGACCGAAGTTAAAGGGAAAAAAGAGAAAACATGGGGAAAGATGAATTCAGAGTGTAAGTGAAACTTCTTCCGAATGAGAGAGATGGGTTGTGTATGTACCGCATAACAAACACTCAGGTATGATCTGTGCTGTCTGCCTTCAGTAGCATCTCCTCTGCAAAAGGCTGAGCTATGTGACAAGTCAGGCAATTCGGGAAGAGAGCAGGCTTTCTGTTGAGAGTCGTAGCAAAACCTTCAGTAAAGGAACCCTATGGGCTTGTGGGACTCGGCTAAGAATCCAGAAATGCTTTGAAATTTGTGACTTTTAACTCATCTTCTGATTCTGGAGGATTAGTTACCTTTTTTGTGTGTGATGCTGAATCGTAAGGGACATCAGACAGTAGCCCTTTCTTTTTTGTCTTCTTTCTTCCTCGTCTCTGGCAAATGGGGACAGATTAGCCGAGGTTGAGTGACGAGGTCACTGCCCTCAGCTATCTGCTGTGTCCCCACTGCACGGTCAACTGAGCCATTTGTGAATTAGCTGCTGAGCCACTGATTCCTACAGCCCAGAGGTTTAAAGTGGACTGAAATTGTTTATGGTTAACCTGCACATTAGTTCAGAAGCTGAACCACGATGCAGAAGTGGTTTGGATGCTGCTATATAGCAAGAGTGGGACAGATAGTATGGGACAATAACACTTCCTTATCTATCAGGCAGAGCTGATGCTAGATGTCTTTTTATTTATGCAGTCTGAGGTGATGATTAAGGCTCTTACAACTTGTTATAATTTGTATTTGTGCCTGTGCAACCTGTGCTCTCTCCTGAGAGCTCTGGTAGCCATTTCATTCACCACCTCTCCCCACTACAGGAAGGGTTTCTGTGCATGCACAGAACCAACTAAATTCAGCAAAGAAAGCTGAATAGGGTGGGAGATTTGGCCATGTAGAGAGAATTGCAAGATTAAATATTTTTTTTTCCCACTTTGAATTTCTAATCAGATTTTTTTCCTGGTTCTGTTGGAGCTTAGAGCATCCCAGGGACACTCCTTTGTAAATACCACTGCTGTATAATTATTTCTGAAGACACTTAGCAGAACGAAGGCGTACTTTTCCCTGACCCACCGGTCAGCTGGGTGTCTGCCCACAGGCAGTATTGAGATGTGGTTTTTTGATAGACATGCCAGCCAACTTGTATGCATCTGTCAGCTTTTATTGTTTCTGTTGGTAGAACACCTTTTCATACTTGGAAGTGGGAAAAGAAGGATGAGCTTACCCACTGCATCCTCTCAGTGCATCCTTACATATTTTGCTTTTCTAGAGTCTGTGTTTTGCCCTGATATTGAACACTTGCATTTTAGAGCAGGTAATTAGGGAAGCTAGCAGAAAACAAGCACCTTTTCTTGCTGAGACCCTGAGAATTTCTGGTTTGAACTCTTGGTTCCCTGACGCCTGGGCTAGCAGGGCCATGCTGTCACGGTGCAGCAGAGGGCTCGGTGCCCAGCAGCACGATTCCCAGGCAAACCAGATTTCTGGCCACTGAGCGGGGCGAAACTTTTCCGTCAGTGAAAATCCTCCACGGTCCTTCCAGTGCTGCTGAGCCACTGAGCAAGACCAGAAGTGCTGTTCATTTCCTATCGGCTCTAATTCTCATGGCACCGATGGGAGCTGCTCATCCCCTTTGGGGAAAGAATGGGAAACCGGAGGCCAGGAGCCCTGCTGGCGCCCGCTGCCAAAAGTCTGCAGAAGGGCTGGGTTTGTAGGGTTGTAAATCATCTGGAGCAAGAGAGCTACGTTAGTTAATCCCAGATGAGGATCAGATCACCTGCCTTGCAGCCCAGACCATTTCCCCGGGACCACTGCACTGGCTCAGATCCTGTTGGCTTTAATTCCGCTCTTTGTTCTATTTTTGTACGGTAGGTTTTTTAATTAGTAATTCTGTTGAATTTATAACACATTGCGACTGCACGTCCCCTGAGCATAAATAGAGCACAGAGAAGAAAGGAGGCAGTGATTTAATACCAGATCATCGTGGGCCCAATTCATAAAAATGTTATACTTTTTTATGTAATAAAAGGAGCGTCCATGTAGTGTATTTGGAATTCATTGAATCTTCTTTCTTATGCATAAAAGTTGCCAGCTGCTCATTACTCACTGAAGGGATTCATAACTCAAAAGAGGGCAGAGGCAGAAGAAAAATGAGCATGCCCTACTTAATGTGTAAAATTCAAATATTAAAAAAAAAAGAAAGAAAATCTGGCAGGGATACAGGGTAAGTAAATCATCCCTTTAAAAAAGAAACCTCTAATAATTACCTAAGTACAAGATTCATGGCTGATAACTAGTAAGAGCAAAGATATGCGCATAACCTTACTTCAGCTTTTAAACTGCACTTGTGATTATTATTGTTTTAAACAACAGCAAGTCTGTTTTCCTAGCAAACGGTATACTTCAAACAAAACTTTAATATATTTATTGGGGGAGCCATATGCAGGAAATAGATTGTTAGGGAAGAAGATGTTCTTCTGTTTACGGTGATCCTAGAGCAGAGAATACAGAGAAAACACATTAAGAAGCACTTCACATTTTTCCTTTGCTGTAACCCAACCCAGACTTGTGCCCAGAAGAGACAGCCTCCTTTGATCATTGCAGATCCATATTGACATGTCCCATGCCATCCTTCACTCTCTAATCTCTCAGCACTGTGCACATTGAACACATTGCTGTACACACGCTCATTACCGTACCGAACAAGAAACCACATATACTGCACCAGAAACCACAACTAGACAAAAGTCATTGGTCAAAGATCATTTACATTCCTTTTTAGTTGCTTCTACTCCCTCCAGAGAAACTCTGAATTATCAGGAGATTTGAGCTGTAGTTCCTTCCTGGCGCAGTGCTTCCTCACACGTGGGTGGGGATGGGAAAGCCAAGGGAAGATGCAGCAGTTTTTCTTTGCAGCTGGTTTTTCTTTTCAGTTTCTTGACTTCCTAGCTCTCTCTTTCTCAATGAGCATGAGAAACTTCTTGCTGCTCTCTCTTCTTACCCATCTTGGCACTCTTCTTGGAGGAGGGAGAAGGTAGTAGGAGAGAGCATGGCACACGTGGTGTAGCTCAAAGTGCAAAAACCCTCGAAGCAGACAGAGGTGCAGCTGTGCGATGTAAAATTCCACCAAGTGGCAAAGCAGTATGGCTCAGTGCAGTGCAGTTCCGCAGCGAGGTGCGGTTGAGGGGTTTGAACCCTTAAATGGAGAACAGCATTGATATCAGATGGTGGGTGAAAAATGAAGGATGCTGAGAGTTTGTTTTGAAAGCAGTGAGAGTGTTGGGCAATGGCCTGACACCTCAGCAGTGGTACTTTTGCAGCTGCAGCAGCTGTTCTGGTGAGAGCTGGGCAGCACCTGGGTCTGTGTTCATGGTGGTTCACCATGCACCAGGTCCCTTTTCACTTGTCCCCTAGGAGACGGATGCACATCTCCTTGGCATCACCTATTTACTGATCCTACCCCAGGCCACTCCCTGAAGTTAGATCTACACCTGCAGAGACTCAGCCATTCCCAAAAGACATCCAGAGGTCTGGTGGAAGTGGCAGGTGGAGCGATAGCCAAGCATTTTTTGACTCTCAAAGCTGACTAGTACAGAGACATCCCATAGCAAGCTGTAGAAATCATCGCCATCGGTTTCGGTGGGAGGAAGATAGAGCCTTTAATGAGGTTAGCTGTAAGGACATGGATTTGACATCAGAAGCAATTCCTGATGTGTTTGTTATCTGCTCTCGGAAGAACCCTGGCTTGCTTTCACAGCCAGCAACACACCGAATCCAACAGCTCATTCTGGAGTTCTCTTTGTTTTTTCACTAATAGGCAAGTTTCACAGACTAGGCTGAAAGACAGAGTTATTGGACACAGGCTCTAAGGTAAGTCTCTGCACTCATTTCATACTGGAGAGAGAACTGCACACAACTCTACCCACACCTCCAAATTTTTAAGGGAATGACAGTTTCATTTGGCAAAAGGCACTGAGCTCTAGCATGTTGTTAGGTGATGCATTTTGAAAGCACGTAGCTATCAGATCTGGTACCCCATCCTAAATCAAGCAAGGGTAATTTCTTCCTCCCAGCCAGTATTTCCCCTGCACTTCCAAATGGAAGTAACATTTTCCTGCCCTGCCATTCCCAGCTAGCATACACAGTTTCTGCAAATATTCAAGAACTGCTGAGTAGCATCAGAGAAATGACCACGTTTTGATGGTGCCCCAAGCAATTCCTGTCTACGTAAAGTTCATTAAAAAAATTGCCTGGGATAAGAGCAGCTGTGTGAACATAAGGTACTTTATTGGGCATCTGATTTGTATCTCACTTGCACAATTTTTTCACTGGATTGACCTTATTGCCCTCATTGAAGTTTACTAACAATTTATACAGATCAGAATCCATCCATATAATTATATATCATAATTATCAGCTGCTATAAATTGGTGTTGGTCCACTGAAGTCCAATTACACCACCTAAGGAGCTGACTCATTTGTTATGACTCTTATACAATAGACTGAAGCTAATTATACTGTATGTCTATGTATGCATCTTGGTGTGTATTTTCCGCCTCTCTTTATCCTCTTTCATTCCCCATTACTTCTCCAGTGTTTCCAATTACATTAGTAATTTTGCTCCCCATGGAAATAGTTTTCAAGAGATGCTTTTGGGACTCTGGAATTAACCAACAGTATGGAGGCTCGATTTTGTGGCCTCGTGTTTGCTGTGATCTTGAGGTGTCAAATTGCCTACATTTTTACAAATCTAACCTTTCAACACATTTTGGAGTCAAATTTATAGCTGGATACATGCTTGCAGTTGATTCACTCTAACATCCCAAGCAGAAAATGTTTCCCCTCCCATTAGAAAATGAGCCCTTGCTGAAAACCACAAGGAAACGGCATTTTTATTAGAGCTGGTGCAATGGTGAGGAGCAGAAGCCCTGGAAAACACTTTTTACAGGGGAGGGGAGAAGCGACCATGGACCGCTGCTGTTCATCCCAGTTCCCTCTGAATCTGAAGCGATGTTGCATGTAGGCCATGCGGTGCCGTGCAGGGGCGAGCGGTGATGCTTGGCCCTGTGGAGGGATCTGGGGAAGGGACCTGCCGGCTCAACGTGTCCCTGAACATGTTTCAGACAGCCCTGAGACCCACTTTGCCATATGATCCAAACTAACTTGTCCGATGACTGGTAGCAAGTTTCAACTGTTACTAAATCAACTGGGGAAAGCTTCCAGAGATGGCGTGGGGCATGGGAGATGGAAGTGTCCCGATAAGGAGAGCGTGCAATGGGTATGGCTAATGCTGTTGGGAGTTTCCAGGACACAGCTGACATGGGGCTCATTCGGATTTCCAGAGGCTGGGAAATAGAAATATTGTGTATTTAAATGTAGCAAAGAGTTTTCTTTTGCTGAAGCCTGCTGCAGTCAGATTGCCATTTTCTTTACCTTGTTCTGCCTTTAAGTGCCTGCAGTCGTTTTATTCACTGATTTGTTCCATATTAATTGTAGTGGTGTGGTTTGCTGAGTAATAGGTACCTCACCGTCCCAGCACTCCTGTTGCTGTCGGGATAACGCTGACCCGACAGGTTAGTAGGAATCACAGTTCAGCTTCTGCGTCCTCGTCAGGTGAGACAGCAGCATTTCTGCAGTGCAGGTCCCTGCACGGTGAGGGCCGGGAGAAGGAAGGTGCAGGGTGACCATAGACGGCACAGCCTCAGTGAGCTTGGAGCAGGATGAAATACATGAATGCAGTAGATGCACAAACAGCATCAAAAAGTAATCTGGTGTGTAACAGGGCTCTGCATAGCGTGATGTGTTTTGAGCCATCAAATCCAGGTCCATTGTGGTTGCCTTCTCCGTCCTTCTAATTAAGGCAAATGTCACACAACATCTCGTATGGCCTGGGAAAGTAAGAGTCAGGAACATAAACTTAAATCAAAATTACTGTGTCATAACAGCTGTAGGGCAGAAGAGTGCTTTAACCACTGCTCACACCTAGTCCTGCCGACAGGACAAAAGAAAAAAAAGAGAGAAAATAATACCTTGACTCATGCCATAGCTGTTCCTCATCAGTTTCCGTAAGTGCTGTGAGCTCCATGGGAAGGTAAAAACCTCAGACTCCCCAAAAGAAACATTAATTTTTTTTCTTCTTGGGCTGTGCAATGTCCTTCTAGTAGCTGGCCTCTCTGTTCAAGATCAGGCCATCTCTGTTTCCTCCAGAAAAGCTGCTTCTCTGACTTACTCTGTTCGAGCTCTGGCTTCACGTGGTGCAACTACCGTGTTCTACAGAGGGATCTTCTGTCAGACACTTCTGTTTAGGGGAACAACTGATAAACAGATTCAAGGCAAAACTGGGGGGACTAGCAATTAAACCGTTAAACCAAAGGAGACCTGCAGCAGATTTTGTTCCGTCCCCTGGGTTTTAACCAGGTGAAAGCCCATCGCTTTAACGGAGCCGGCGAGGTGCCACCCTCTGCGCAGGCTGTTTACAAGCTTTATCTCTGGTTCTTCTCTAGTTTCAGCTGCTTATACTCATTGTGTGAATTTATTAGTCACTTGTAATTTCTTCATTGATTTTTGTTAAACTGTTTCCTGGCTCATGCTCTTGGCAACCTCTGTCTCTTGGTTAAACAAGCTTGCTTGTCAAGCAGGTTTTCCCAATGTCACACTCTTTATTGAGTAATGCTGCTTCTTATCCAGGATGAGATCAGACTTCATAACAAGTGGATCAAAGCCATGGAGTTTAGATCCAAAATTGGAGCTGAATCCAAACATTCGCAAAATTTGAGGTTGTTTGAATTGAGTTCTGGTTTGACCCTGCTGTGGAGAAAGGTTCAAGCGGTAAAGTTAAGAATTGGATTTGTATTATCTCATTAATTAAAAGAGGTTTTAGTCCCACGTTCTGATGTTTGATCTATCTTTGATAACCAATGGTCAAGCGTGATGAGCTCCTAAACTGCCCAATGAAGAGGTTTAACACCTGCTGAGCTACATGGCACCAGATTCCCCCCAAAATGGGCTGCTGTGTTTAAACAACGTAACCCGTGCTGGCAGCTGGAGAAACCTGGTCAGTTAATAGACGGAAACCTAAGAAGCAGCAAAGGGCCAAATTTTTTTATCAGAGTACTTTGATTCATATTAAATGCTACACATTTCTGAACACCCTACTCAGATTTCTACCCAAATACCAAAGGGCTGTTACAGCTGTATCCATTACAAAGGCAGAATTACTGAAACCTCATGTGAGAAATGCTGTTCTTAACATTTCCTTCAGTTTAGTTTTGCAAATGAAGTAATGTTGATTTGTTCAGATATGGCCCAAATGTTCATATTGATTTTGTGGGGTGTACACCCAAACATCTGAACTGTGGTAAAGGTTTGACCCATCACCCCCCCCCCCCAACACCTAGACTGATAGCGTTATGGTGTGCAGTGATGCAGACGATATTGCATTTCCCAGAAGCTTTTAACGCTACAGTGTGATAAAGACACATCTTGATGCATGATTTTCAAATCCAAAAATGTATATATTATACCAGGATTTTGAAAGAAACTCCTCAGAGTGCATTTTGATAATGTAGATTCAGAATCTTACATTTTAGTTATAGGCAAAGAATTGCACCATTATGAGTGATTATTTTCTTTTATTTTTCTTTTTAATAATAACTGTTTTCCTATATACACATAATTTTGCACTGACAAATATTTAATGTTTCAGCCAAAAAGAAACACAAGTGCAATAACTGTGTAGCCAGGATCATTCTGGAAAGAGCCATGAATTGTGTAATTGTGGCTTGGTAGTTTATATAATCTGGGAAAAGTGATATAAACCTTTGAAACTCTTTGAAGTTTGTGTTGTGCCAGAGTTTAAATGAACTCTGTCCCTGTTCTTCATGCTCAGTCACCAGTGAAAAAGGAAGTATCAGTAGGCTCTTCACAAAGTATTTTTAAATATTTATCCAATATGAAAATGTTTTAATTACAGTCTTTTTGCAAATTAGATTAAAAGCAACTTATATACATCATTTCTCCTCTAATATAGAATTGTAGGGACTGATCCTGTATAGGCCCATACTACGTTAAACTCATGAACACATCCCTACTTCTTTATAATTTCTCTTTATTATGAAAGATTTTATACTGAAAAACTTTGACAATGTTGACCTAAATGAAAGGGGGTTTAGGAGGTTTTTTTCTAATAGTGCAGGCAGTATTTTTAGAGGCTTCCAGCTTTCACAATGACACCACGTGTGGTCATTGTAGTTTGACTTTTATCTTTGAGGGTACATGAACAGCAGAAGAAAAGAGTCGATGCTTATGTATTACCAATTTATTGTCTTTTAACCTTAAAATAAAAGGGAATTGTTTCTAGCAAGTGCATTGGGTTACCTCTAGAGTGTACCTTGTCCACATCACTTAAACTTTTTTCTCATCTGTAACTGGATCTAGTGACACTATCTACTGCAGAGAGATATCATGAAGATCCGTTTCATCAAAAGGTAATTTCCAGGGCTCAATACCATCAATACATCCTATTGATTTCAGTGGGGTTTGCAGTGAAAGTAACACTGCATCCAATAATGATGTGAGGTGCAAATGTCAAATTTAGCAGAAATATTCCTGGCTTTCCATCTCCAATGGGTTAGTCTCTCCTTTATCAACCTGTAAAGATTACAAAGTTGACTTCATTCACAACGAGCTATGCCAACACATCTAAGATGAACATCAGGCATAGAAATTTCCCACTCTTTCCTGCTTTCCCTGGATACTTTTAAAATTATATTTGTTTGTTCAGTATTGCTATTGCTACTTAAATCAAAAGGAGGAAAAAAATGTCTTAACGTGTGATATTTTTCTAATTACCAGTCCCCAAGCAGGACTGTAAATTCCAGCAACTACAAATAGAGGTAATTTGGGGTCTATCCGTATTTTTGGTGCTGAGGTCAGTGCAAAAGTATTAGAAGTAACGTACAAAACACCTGACACTTTTCTATGCCAATGGGAGAACCTGTCCCTGTTTTCCCAGCGTGTTGTAACAGCTTGCACTTCTGCCTAGTCCCATTTAGCCACATCGCCTTGCTAGCTGCGGCAGGAAGTTTTAAACGAAATCTTAAAATGCATGTTTATGCACAGTGCCAGATTTCAAGAACAGGAGAGAGTCCCAGTGCCAATTTATTACTAATTGTCCCTCCTGGCTGTGTCTGTTCGACTTCTTGGAACAGCCAACCCAACAGATCACTGTAAATACTAATCTTCTTATACTTAAGGTATCAGGTTTTCTTTGATGTTACCAAACATGTTGACTCTTATCTTGGTTGAATGCACAATCCAGACACAGTTATCGTTAATAATGTTGTGTCTCCTCCTTCATTATGGAGAAAATAGCAAGATGCTTCCTTTCAAAACGATAACTTTTCTGCATTTCAGTAATGATCAAGCCTATTTGATTTACACCCTATTTAATGTTCAAAATGACACATCTACTTGCCTGAATCTAAAAAGAAAGCTAAGGGCCCTGATCCTGATAATGTGTATGTATGTGCTTAGCTTGACACTCCCAAGCCCCTTCCAGCAAGTTCTATACATGAATAAATATATGCAGGACTGAGGTCCTGTGCTCCATTTGCTTGCATTGCTGTCCTGAAGGCAAGGATCTTTCTGACACGTATAGTCAGCTTTCAGCTCACAAAGGGTCTGAGTCTGTTAGCTTTAACTGGCACAGGCAGATCCATTTAATTCTCTATTCATGTGATATTTTGCCAAGTCATTAGCTTAAGTAGAACAACTCATGCAAGTAAAGGTTTTTAGGCAGAATCTGAAGAGTTAAAAAAAAAAAATTACATGTACTAAATTTCATTATATGGGAGATTGAAAGTCATGCACTAAATTCCACACCCTTGTAAACATAACGCCTGATCCTCACCTGAAGTAAATTGGCACAGAGCTATTGACTTCACTGATGCCACTGCAATTAATATCAGCTGAGCAGAAGTCAGTTTTCTATACAGTGACATTTTAGTCTCTTCATGAGTCATTAAACTTGACCACATACTTCCTGTGAACCTGATCTAAAACCTGTATCTCAATTACTTGATCATCCTAAAGAATGGCTAATTAACAACTGCATGCTTTAAAAAAAAAAAGGAAAGAAAGGAGATATATTTTTGCGTTTGCCATTTGGCAGAGTATTCTGTTATGAATAATATAATATGCATTTCAAGATCTTGTTAATTTTGATGTGATAATGAATGGGAATTCCTAGTGGAATTTTTTGTCCAGAAATATGAATGGTATTAGCTCAACAGTTATATGATTAAGCAATAAGACCTGCTGAGGCAGGCACTACTCAGAGATGATTGACTGCTTTAATTGATTGACATCCAGAGGTAAAGCCAAGGGCACCAATTTACAGATCAGGTCAATTATCTCCTGGTAATGCCCACTTGGTATGTCTTATTGCTATGCTAATATTAACTGTTATTGAAACATTTTAATGAGTTTTTAATTTAAAAGTGGTAAATTTAAGAAGGGTGAACATTAAATTATTCAACTTGAAATAATGGGAACAGAAATATTCTGCTTTGCTAATGGTGATGTAAAAGTTTTGTTGTGCATACCAATACTTCTAGAGATCATTTTAGTTCATCTCCTGGGGAAGGCAAGTTCTGTTTGGCATTTAATAAAACCCCACAATGTAGCAGCACAAAATACGCAGGAGTCACCTGAGCAGCTCCCAGAGCCTGGGAAATAACCCTGGACAGCCACATCCAAACGTTCGGTGGAAAGCCACCCCAGGGAGAGGATGCTTCCTGTAACGATGGGAAAGGTCTGCATGTGGAGGCAATGGAAGGTGCTCAGCGTGACCCCAAATAGCAGTCTCTCGTAGGAAGGGAGCCAAGGGCAGGATCGGGTGCGTTTCTCATAGGGGGAGATGCGTGTCCCCACAAAGGCAGCACGGCCGGGCTCTGCCGCCCCCCCCGCCCCCCCTTTCCCTCCTTTCACCACACGCTATTGAAGCACAGGCGCCGAGCGCTGCGTGGGAACCTGGCTCTGGGTGCTGTTCCTAACAAGATCTCGCTCCTGTAATTTAACCCAGCCTTTCTCAAGGAAGACTTGATTTCAGAGATGCCCATGTTTTTCACAGAGAACGGGATGCAAGTTCTCTGGCTCCCTTTCCCACCCCAGGCAGCTGCCCAGCAGCTCGTGGCTGCTCTTCTGCCCCAGGTCACCCAGCAGAGCTGGCAAGGTAGAGCCTGTGTCGGCACTTCTGCTCCTGCTGCGTGTTGGGTGTCAAGGGTGCACATGGCTGCTCTGAGGGCCCAGTGAGAGAGAGGGGCTTCTGCTGAAGTTGCCACAGGGAAGAAGAATGTGGATGTTGTTACCGTGTGAGCATGCAATGGCAACCAGGAAGATCCAGGATGTAAGGTCCTCTGTGAGTGATCAGTTGACTCCTCTGGGGCACAGGATCTGATATAAACAGAGAAGACACCCACTTAGACATTCATTGGAAAATAAAGGGTGCAGAAGGTTTAGGCAGTTATTGAAACATACTGAAACTTATTTTTTATGAAGGACATGGAAAAGAACAGCTACACGGGTTGTATCCAATACACAGGAACTGTCTTTCATTCATGTAGCCTCAAAGTAAAGTTTTAGAAAGACTTTTAGGAAAGTAAACAGCATGGTTATGAAAACTTGTCCGAGAAAAAAACAGCCTTAAACAGATCTAGGAGAACCTTCAAGAAACAGTATTAAGAGCACAAGTGCAAATTGTTCCTGTGCAAACAAGAGAGAGGAAGCATAGCAGGAAACCAGTTTAGCTAAATCACATTTATTTTTTTTGCTTCAAACACTAGGAAGAGGAGGGGACAGTAGCCTTCAGGTCAAAGATTTGCAAGCATGGTGGGATACGGGTAGACAGACCAACACACAAAATGCGATGCAGCTGGGACATCAGTGGCCTGATTAATTTCCTTGTAGCTCCTATAAGAAACTAGAGCAATCACAGGGCTTCTGGAAATGAAGATTGTGTCACAGGGCATAGCAAACATAGTGTCTTTCTCCAGGGAAGAAAGACTAGACGTACAGTGTTTTAGTAAGGCTTTTGACGTCGTGCCACATGCTATTTCCACCTGAAATCTAGGAAATTGGTTGAAAAGCCATGGTTGCTAGCAAAAGGAAAGGGAGGTTAAAACTAGTGGGTTTTCATGGGACTCTGCGGCAGGCCCTACACCTTTCAGTATTTCCATTAGCCGTGTGGATCATGTAGTATCTCCAACACTGGGGGTGTTTAAGAAGATGTCAGACAAGTGTCTGTCAGGTGTGACATAGAACAGTTGATCCAGCCTTCAGGCAGGAGCATGAACTAGGTGACCTCCACAGTCCTTCCAGTCCCATCCTTCTGCACCTTGCATCAAAATATTTTAAGCTAATATGCCAGAATTTAAACTGGAATGGCTGAGACAGAGGATAATATTCCTTTCTGCCAATTCTATTATGTGGGCTGTAACCTCTAGCAGAAGGGTGGGGGGAGCGAGGGATGCAGTAACATCTTAAATCACCACTGTAAGACTCAACAGAGCTCATCTGTCAGCAAGTCTTGACAGGAGAGTCAAAAAAAAAAATCCAAACAGGACTAGCAGGTCTGCAGACTAGGGTGGGTTTTTTTTTCTTGTTCTTTTTTTTTTTGTCTTCTCCCTCCATTTACTCTCTCTATCAGCCCTTATTTAAGGGAAGACAAACTCAGTTATGCTCGAGTTCAAATGAAACTTTCCAACTTACAAAGTTTCATTGAGTACCAAATGATGCCAAGCGAGCTTGCCTGTCCCTGGCTGACATAACACTGCGCGGCTGCTGTCCCTGGGACCGGCACAAATGCCAGTTATCAATCTCACAGGCAAGGGAAAGTTAAATGAAAGATTGAGGGAAACGTGCGTGATGACAGACCAGCTTTGCACACCCCTGTTGGGTGGTGCGGGTTGCTCAGTCGTGCTACAAGTGTGGCTGTAACACCAGATGTAAATAGCTTTTACATTATAGGGGTTTGGGGTCAGTACCTCAGACTGTCTGTAAAAAAAGGACTTTGCAGACATTGCGTGGGAGCCGGGGGACTTGGTTTCCTAATCACCTTTCTGCTCTTTGGTTCCCCTAACTGGGGAGGTCAAAGTTCCCCAGCCCTTGCAAGTGCTCTAAGCTTAATAGATATAAACAATGGAGTGCTAAGGATTTAATTGTGCTACAAGGGTTAAAAAAAATGCTACTGGTAGTCTTATCTGAGGCTTGAAATACATGTTTATACAATGTACAATAAGGACCCAGAGTTGCAAAAGAGCTAAATTATGCATCAAGCGCTATGCTGAGTGTGGACTGTATAAATAAAAGCTCTAAATAGTTTCAATTCCTTATGTATGTTTTCAAAATACCCTTTGTTAATGCTCTTGAGTTTGGAATAACTTTTATGGGCAAGGGATCAACAGTGATGTGAAGATGAATTTCACGCCCCTCTTAATCCATGCCATGAAGTTATTCAAAAGTCAGTGAAAGATCAGTTCCAGTTCAACCCACACTGATGCCCTAATCTGCGTGCTGTCATCAGGCAATAGTGAGTTTGGAACATGCCATATGGGAGCCTGGCAGATGTTGCACAAACTGCCTTTTCCTTCCTGCTTCCCGGGCTTTCGTCAGTCATACGCCCTGTCACGGCAGCGTGCAGGAACGGAATCGTATCAGCCCCTCAGTAATTGCTCTAAGATTGCTTCATTTTGCCTATTGCACACTCACGGGTCTCTGCAGTGTTTGTTATTTTCCGTAATCCAGCCACATACCAGAAATTATATTGCAGTATTATCCCTGTTGCTTCTGTTTGTAGCAGTAAGAGTTCAGTGGCAACAGCTACTGCCAGTGGCTTTGGGGACAGGTAATTTTCCAGACTACAAAATCTCAGCTAATGCTCCTTCAGGGGCTGGTTAAAACAGGATCCATCAAACCGGACAATATTTTGCCTTTTCTGACTGCTCATTGATGGGGGAACACCTGGATGGTCTTTGCAGGAAGGCAGAGGTGACACTAAGCCCATGTGCCAAGCCAGCCAGATGCCACCCACCCTTGCACAGAAAGCCACGGTCAGCGTAAATCAGCCTGAGCTAATAAACCCCGCTTAGATTATTTTGCATTAACATGACTACACAGCATCTGTATTAGATGTGATGGTATGAGGATAAGAACAGATATGATGCATCCACCTGGAGAGGAACACACAGACTTTAGTAAAGTCCCTCACTTCGGCTCCTTGTTTCTATCGTTGTCAATGGTGCACCGTTCTCTAAAGGTGCAACACTTCTTTCCAAAGCCACTTTCTTTTGCTCACTAAACGTACAGGTTTACTTCTGTGTTTCATCTTCTGAAGGGAAATAGATTTCCCATTTCGCCACACCTTTTTAGTCAGGATGTCACCTTCATTGTTGCTTTTTGTTTATATCCAAATGGACTCCAAACAGGCATGTTCATAAATGCAACTACTAAGCAAGAATGCTTCCATACGCTCGCTGCTAGCTGGTCTGTAACTGAGGCCCCCAAAACACACACATCGTGAGGACAAGCAAAGAGGTAGTGGGGTATTGAAAGGGACATAGCACTTCCCCTACTCAGCACTTTCAGTTTTGCAAATACATGAAACGTTAGTAGATGCAAATCTGTAGTGAAATGCATAAATATCCTGGGCTGGGCATCTTCTTTTTATAGGTAAAAAATAGAGACATAAAATAAATGTACAGTTAAACAGCTTTCAATAAACCCATCTGAAACTCGAGCGTTTTGAACTGTTGTGGGCCTTGGTCCTGTGGTAGTTGCTTCTCTGATGTCAGCTGAAATCTTGTCTGGATGGAGTTTGTTACAGCATCAGGTGCTTCTGCAGAGCAAATAACGGTCTATTACAGCAACAGCCATTCCTGGGTGATCTTACATCCCATTGCAAAGCATTTGATTTCTAGGTATGAAGAAATGCAGAAAAGCATCAATCTGTCTTTGATGTGGATGTGAGAAATGGCATAGTGTAGTACAGTGACTTCGTGTAATATCTCTCTCAAAACACATGTCAATCAAATGAACAGGAGGTAATGTCACTTCCTTTTAAAGGGTGGAAGGACAGTGTGTCCTCCAAGTAAACGGGCATTGCTGATTTGTGCCAAATCTCACACTGTTGTAATGGACTGATCTATTTCATTTAGCTTGATCGCTGAGGAGTTTGCCTTTCAAATTGCTAGAGCTGTAAGAAGACGGAGAAAATATACATCATGCATGTATAGGCAATTTGTGCCAAACTATTCAAAAGCAGTATAGGTTGTCAGCAAACAGGGCTATTTGCTGTGTGCTGGTATCTGCTATATGTCGTGTATTATCTGTAACAACTCTGCAATTCATTCTTTCACTCGCCTTCTCTCTCTTTCATCACATTAGATTATGTAGAGGCACTTCAAGGTAAATTTTTAAAACTGTGTGGGAGATGCACAGTGAAGAAAAACTAAGAAGCAGATATCTTGATTTTTTAGCACAACTCCATCTGTCACCTATTTTGACAACTTACGTGCTCATGTCACCTCCGTCTCACGCTGCTGTGTTGAGTCATATTGTGTTATCTCAGAATAACATATTTTGGAGCCAGGGCTGCCTTAAAAATGCTGCATGCTTAGTAATCATAAGATAGGCTTCTGTGCATAAAGAATATAGGGGACGGATTATTTCTGTTCAGCCACCTCCACAGCCCTGCTGCATGTGTATTGTTATGCTGCAGTGAACCCCCTCAGTGACACCGCACACTTAGGGGAAGCTCAAGGTCAAGAGACTCATTTGCATCGTGAGTGCAATGCCTCTTGCTGAAGTGCCATTCCACATTGCCCCCACTGATACGTCTCATTGCCAAACTGCACCTTCCAGATTGTGCAAGGGAACAAGTCAGCTAAGAACGCTCAGAGATGACAGTGATATAAAATATTAATATGGCCTTATAGAAAACAACCTATAGGCTCTTACAGCAGCTGTGATTTTGTTTTGCAGTTTGCTGTGTTAAAAGAGCACGTTCCACTTGCAATCTAGCTAGTTTCAAAAGTGTGTTACCTCTAGGCTTCCTGATAATTTACAGCCACAAATGGTTGTTTCTTTAAGCCTTTTCTGTCACTGTGTATAGGGGAGGAGCAGGAGAGAGGGAAGTGCTAGAACCAAAGTGAAAGCAGACTGAAAATACAGAGCGAAGCTGCCAGCTACACAAAATAATCCAACAGGGGGAAATAAAATAAAACCCTCCCTCTCGGCCCTCTTTTTCTTAACGGCTGCTACTTAGTGTTTTCCCTGTACACATGGAGGTGCATGTGTCCCATGAGAAATGGGAAGCAGAGTTTAGCCCTTTGGAAATTCAGGGTCTGGCTGGTGCCTCCCTGTCCCAGCACCACGTAACGCCAGCTGGTTTGGGTTTTTTGGGATGGGAGAGCATGGGGCAGGGGGGCTTCAGTAATTCAGTAGGATGAGATACACACTTAATGGCGTTTTTCAGAACTGATAATTAGTCACTGAGGGTACGTGGAGATGAATACTAACACAAGTGAGGGCAATTACTGCAAAAATGATATTAAATCTTTTTGTGGAGCGCAGGCTCCAATTCTGTAACCAGTTGTAGTGAACAGAAGGAGCCTCTTTGACTCCATTCAGCTGTCAATCAGGCCATACCCATGTCCAAATGCCAGAGCTGTCTGGCCAACTTGCCTGCTCACATTCTTGAGGGAAGTGTGATACGTGAGACTCGTCATGGAATTTGGAGCCCGAATGCCTGTGAAGTCCCCGAGCGCTGGTCCCGCTGCACGCCTTCCTGGTGTTCAGGGCGCTAAGGGCTCCCATGTTACAACGTTTCGAAGCTGTGCCGGGAGAAAGTGCAGATCCTGGGAAATAGTAGAAAGGGAAAAGCTTTGGGATTTTGATTAGCAGTCATCCCTATCATAAAATGTATCGATCTCCTAGGGATTACCCCCGGAGATTATAAAACTGCTCTGACTAGATCTGCAGTATAGATGGGGAAGGAGGAAGGAGTGCTCAAAGGCTGAGGTTTCTTTTGGGGCCTGTAACGCCAGAGGTCAGGCATTCTTGGCTTTTAGGGATTTCCCCTCCTCTGGAGGCCTGGTGGACCTGGGAACAGGCTGTCCGATGCGAGGGCATTGTGTCACAATTTGCAGCTAGCAGCCTCGGTGGGCGGTGTAGGCTGAGCAGGGTAGGGCTCAGCACCCTGGCACGTATCGTGAGATTAGCTGGTGTCAGCACAGTCCTCTGGCAAAACAGAATACAAGCATCAGATCACATTTGTGCATGCGGCTTGTACCTGCCCTGCCAAGCCTGCGCGAGCCGTGCTCACTGCTAATAGGTTTGGGGACACCAAGTGGCAATGGAAATGCATCGACTTACTATCCATCGATGAGCTTTGCAGAGACAAAACACGTTTGTTGTAAGCCAGCTCCGTACTTCAGTGAGATCATTTTGGAAGTTAAATGTAAACTTATTTCAGGGGTGGTTTCTACTATGTTACTTTAGGTGGATTTCCCTGGACTACATCTTGCCTCAAGCTATGGGAGACAGCACACGGTGTAAAAGGTGGCTCCTGAGCTGAAGAGCATCAGGCCTGTGATACAGCATACAGGCACTTGAGTAACGAGCTAAGGAGACAATTATCTAGCATGAACAGAAGATTCCTCCCCTTCACAGTGAGAACTGAAGCCCCAACAGAGAAGTTGCTAAAGCAAGTGAACATATGGCTTCCACCCAGTTCCCCCAGCCATTTCCCCCTCTTTGTGTAGGACAGTAGTGATGAGGTATAGCACGGTGGAACTGTAGCTGGTAATAAGAAAGTTCACCAGACTGAGGAGTTGCAACAGCACTTGTGTAGCTTAGTGGCAGATCATTGACCTAGGAGGATGGAGAGCCAGCCTGAACTCTGCCAGGGGCTTGTTCATCTAAGATTTACTTCTTATTGCAGATCTCTTGTTTGTACTTGGGCTGTGGGTGGTGGGGAGGCATAAGGGAAGCTGCAGGGCTACTGGCAGTCTTTTTCTCTCCAAATAATGGTCTAACACCAGTACGGCTGGGGGCAGGCACAGGGTGGTCTCCCAAGTTTTGGGTTCTCCTAGAGGCTTTCTAGCCATTCCTACACATCTGAAGTTCTTGTTTCCACGCCTAAGCCTTGTGAACCATGTAAAATGGGGTCTTTAAGTTAGAATCCATGAAACGTGACAGCTTCAGGCAAGAATGAAACACTGTCATTTCTTTCCTGGGGTTTAGACTGTACCAGGTCAGACATGGCAGAACTTGAGTCCAAGCAGCAGAAGAGGCAGCTGGGTTGCAGCAGCCCTAGCTAGTGCAGCCTGGCACCAGCCTGCTTAGCTGTTGACGGCTTAGCACTGGGAGTGTGGTGGGCGCAAGCCAACCTTCCTCCTCCCCAAGCGCACCTGGACCACCTGGCACCCCCCCCTGAGAAAACCCTCCCATCTCTGCCTGTCTTCTGCTTGGCAGTGCTGGGAGACTTGAGGGGCGGATGCTGCCGAAAGTTTATCTTGGGATCAAGCACCAGGTGTTATAAAGGTCATTAATGTTTTCCAAGTAACGTTCTGTTTGCTTCTCAAAGCCTCTGCCAAGTTTCTCTGAGGTGTGTTCATAAAATGCTCCGGATGTCTCATACAGTAAAAAAGGTAGCAGGTTTCTAAACCAATTTGTGACACTTCAGTAGCATCTCAAAAGAGTATGTTCTTATTATTTGGAGTTGTTCGGGTTGGCTTCCTCACCAACTGAACTTTTAAGACTTGGAATAAAAGGAAAATCCATATTGTTTATATTTTAGCCGTTTTTGCAGATCTAGGAGTGTTACATTAACCGAAACATACCCCAGCTGTTAATTTAGGTTTCACAATCTATCCCCGCTGAATGTTATTTTTATGATATAGTGATCTTGTGACGTGTCTCGCTCTTGGCTGGTATTCCTCTGGCAATCAATTCAATCAATTTAGACATTCAGAGGCGGGTGCAGGATTACTTGCAGGATGGATGCAGTGACAGACATTGTTCTAGTAACAGTCAGTCACTAAAACAGGTCAATTAGGGATGGCAAGGATACTGTTTTGTTTCATTTTAAGATATGTACCCAGGCTTGATACACTTTCCAAATTACCCTGTGTAAACACTACAGTGTTTGTTGACCCATATATTCACTCTTTCTCATTTCTGGTAGGCTAAGGCCAATGAGAGTAAATTGTTTACATACCCAAAGCCATATATCTTTTTGCTTCTAATTAGTGTGTGTGCACAGATCATCTTCAGCTGCTATCCTGCTCTTGCTCCCACATGCCCTCCCTTAAGTTCTTGTCACCTCTAACTTTTTGCCTTGTGCCTCAACCTCTTTCAGTTGGAACAAGGCAGGTTACTCTAACAGTGCCAGTACTAGGTCCTTATTAATGTGGTTCTTTGTGGCTGAAATGAGTTAAGGAGCAATTATATGAGCAGCCAAGCAAGCAGATGAGAGAGGATAACAACTTGCAGCAGAGGGAAGTGGCGAGCAGATGGAGGATGGGGAGAGCAGCTCTTCAGGTACAATAGCTGTAACCAGATGGGCTTTATAAACACAGTCTTAATTGTTACCTACCTCGTATCAACCAAGAAAAGAGGCAGGTGAATTAGGTATTCATAGCATGGCATTTTTTTATCCACACACAAGATCTTGGGAGTTCACTTTTCAACGTAGTTAATTTTGTTATTACTGCAATTGCATCTGCTAATGCTAGATTTTTTTTATGTACATTTAGCATAGTTGCCTGCAGTATTATTTTCTGAGCTGCTTTAAAATTATTCCTGCCTTTCTTATGTTGAGATTTCAGAAGTGAATACTGTGTCCTTTAGGAACTCTCCTGCCAGTGGAGAATACAGGGAGGGCTTTGACGTGCTTGACCACTAACAGGGTATTCTTCAAATAAAGCTCCAGGTTGCGTTAGGCTTCCATCATCCTTCATTTTGTTGCAAACCATTCTAATTAATGAGTCACTGTCATATTATTAGAAATACATTCTATCTACTGATTTTCAAATGCAAATTATCTCTTTCTGTGTATTTTGTAAAATAGGAGACAAGGACTATGTTCTATAGCAGCAGTCTTAGGGACCTTATTTGTCCATGTCAATCAACTCTGCAAAATGTATTTTTCAATCAGAGATTCTGTCTTCAGAGAAAAAAAGCAAAACCAGTAGGATCCAAGCCTAAATAATTAAGGCCAGAGCCTTAGCTAGTGTGAACAGGAATATTGAAATCATGGGATACATAACAGATGTTACCAGCTCAACATCAGCTTTTTTTATATTACAGCTGTGACAGAAACACTGACCTTACGTTCCAAGTAACATTTAGACTTTTCATATTGTAGTTGGCTTACTCTTCCTCTTTTCTTTTTCTTTCTCATTTTTTAATCCCTTTTCTCCCCCTTTTCCCCCTTTTCTGGCTCTGTTGAATTATTTTATTAGAGTTCAAGATCTGGACGAGTCAGACATTCCTGATAAACTTGTGTTACCAGCACAGCATTTAGTCATAAAACTTCAGAACAAAAGGAATTAAAAGCATATTTCACAGTATTTATTTCCTGCAGGTCTTAGAATAGACCAATATCCTTCCTAGACTTCTTTGTGAGTGTTCAGATATAATTTGGATAAGTTAAGTATAGGGACAAGAGGACATGTTTCAGCTACATGAAAGAGGTTTATATTGTCATTTCAGAGTGGAAAATAGAGTATGCACAAAAATATGTCTTGCAATTTAAAAAGCAATGTTGAAGACTGTGTGTTGGCTAAATGGTTGCTGGACTGCTCAAAATATTGGCTGGCAGAGAGAATGAAGGAGGTGGCTTCTTCAAACACAGCGTCTGTCTTACATGATATTTTAAAAGGAATATAATAGGTACCTTTCAGTACATAATAAGTCTCTCAGATTAAAATCCTGCTCAGTTTCTACTTAAACTTTCAACCCAATCAAGGAAAAGTTAGGTTGAAATAGTAAAGATGCATTGCTTTGAGTGAGAAGTTTTGTCCAGGAGACTGAGTTTAGAGCAATGCTGGAGAGATAAATGGAGAGCCAGTAGCACATTTATGGGGGTTTGGCTCCCAGAATGTTGGCAAAGGCTACACTTAGTGTGTCCACCTGCCCATAGCTGCAAAGGGATGCTCACAGGAGGCTGGAGGATAACGTACCCTGCCTGAGACAGCCCTGCTCTACAGTCAGACCTGCCTGAAGAACAGAGCCTCTCTGTCCGGATATTTTCTGTGTGCAGAGAGAAATTGCAATGACAGACAAACCACAGGTCAGAGAGGGAACCAGGCAGAGTAAATGAGAGATGAGATTGAACTGGAGCAGTCAAAGAGCATCCTTTTCAGGCACAGGAATGAATGGTTAAACTTTAAGATTGGACTCCCTGCAATTGGCTTGAGCTCAGTAAGGAAAATAGATTTGGGAAGTCAAAGAGGAGTAGAGCCACCGTACGCTCAGAAGAAATACATCAAGCTTTTGACACAAGGCCTATTTACCATTTAATTCCCACCTCACAGAGGTGAGCCCCACCCCAGTGCATGGTGGAGCTGCTTGATCAGTTTAGCTGCTCTGCAGGGGCGAAGCTATGACAGACAACTGAGAATGGCCATCTAGTGCAAGGCACCGATTTCAACTTCTTCTGGCTCTGAAAGTTTCTTTTCTAAAAGTAAAGATGAGGAGGTAAAGGTAAGGTAAAGAGACCTGCTCAGGATGGCAGGATGCTGTGCATGCATTTTGAGCACAAAATCGGAGTCCTTTGGTCTTTTTACGACATGACTTGTGGGAATGCTATACCAGGTATGGAGCAGACTCAGTAACTGTTTTAATGGCGTTGCATGATCATATTGGCCAGGTCTGTGACCGAGCTGCCTTAGTCAGCTGAAAGCAACACAGCTGCAAGCAAGAGTGCCATGTGAGAGCTGCTGTGTTCTCCTATGGACCTGCCAGGACACAGCTACAGTTGCTGCTGAAAGCCTTGCCCCGTAACCCCTGGCTTCTTTTGTTTGCTCTGGTGCAGACCGACCATTCTTGCATGCACATGTGCATATGTGTGTGTGTATGAGAGATTAAATTTTACTGTTAATTGTATCACACAAATTGCCTCTGTTTCCTAGCTGATGCAGTTTGAGACTAGGATAAACCAGCTAATATAATCAGTTGTGTAGATTCTCTGAAATCCTGTACTTCGTTTGCTACATGTGGGCTTTGGAAGTTAGAATATTACATTATGGGTCATTTCCTTGACGCATAGTTCAAATCAAACACTCTAATAGTCTACCTTCATCTGTGTGAATCTGACTTAGCACAATTAGTTGTAAGAGCCACAAAATAATTGCCGATGAGCGACAGATTTCTTTTTTTCTTTTCTCTAACTCATCAGTTAAGAGATCCTTAATTGTGGAGACTATAGGAGCCCTTATGTTCCCTCCTGCTCCTCAGGACTTGGTCTGCAGTTGCCAGTAGGCAGGAGTCAAAGCAGACTGCAACCAATTCATCAGCTTCATGAATGCTTAGCAAATAAGTAAAAGCTGAGAAAATAATAAATCCTCACTTAGCAAACAACAAAGGAAAAGATTAATGACATTCATTGGATGGAATTGGAGTTTTCCCGACTCTTGCTGACCTAAAGATGGCATGCATCGGGTGGAGAGAATATGAAGCTTTTAGGAAATGGAAAGTAGTTGGAGGAGAACCACTCTCTTCCAGGGCAGTGAAGTATTTATATTTCAAAAAGGACTGAAGCTGGCTAAGCAGCTTTCCCACCCCAGGCCATACAGTCTGCTCTCGGCTGTGTCGTAGCATCTTCTTCAAAGGGTAGACCTTTACAGAAGCTTAAAGGTATCAGGGAAATGTCTCTGGTCCTTCAGCTGCCTGACTAGCCGCTTTTCCTTCTGTGTGCACCGAGAGGTGTAAGCGTCGTTTGCCTCCTGCTGATGCCCCCCTGGAGAGATCTCTCTCTGTCCTGAGCTGGGGACAGCCACGCTGCACTGCACAATGTGCTGGGGTAACCGGGCCTCCAGGGCCTCTGCTCTCCCTCCAGGCACACAGGAGGCTCCCATTCATTCATTCGTTCGTTCATTCATTCATTCATTCCACCTCATAATAATATGTTGGTGTGGGAGGCTGGGATCACACCCAGCTTGGCAGAATTATCAGGTTCTGAAGGAGAAAAGAAGTCCCCCAAGTGCTGCTGCGTCATACCCCCACAACCCAGTCATAATGATCCTGATGCGTATTATTTTGCAGTGGCATCCTAGCAACTGTGTCAAACAGAAGAAAAAACATGAGAACAAAGAGTGCATGTTAGAACTACCCTGAAGCATGTCTGAATTAATTATGCCTCTTAATTTTTTGGATAAAAATCTGGTGCTTATTTCATTATTAATAGCACAAAATCAAAACATTACTGTCTTATTTATGATGATGCTGATTCTGCCCAGACTGTGTTAGTTTTCCTGCTATCAGCAGAAGCTCTGAAAAACTTGACATCTTTCCATGCTTTTAGAGAATCAGGAATGAAGTAGCTTTTCCTAAACTGAAAGAGTAGTTTAGAATATTTTTTTTTAAAAAACGGAAATCAAAGCTTGTATTATTGGGGGAAAGTATTTTAAACTTTTACCAAACACATGAAATAAATCATAATAACTATGTGGACTGTACAGATCAAAGCAGTGCAAACTATTAACCAATTAATCTTGAAAACACTTCTGCGAGGCAAATAAGTTGGCTAATACACTAGCCAAGTTATGGGAAACTTAGATTTATCAAGATGAGTACTTAGCCTGAAACAAAAAAAAAAAAAAAAAAAAAAAAGGAGGTATGTGCCATCATTTAAACTTTCTGAGATGATAAATACACATTTAAGGATTTGCCAAGCAAGCATCAGCTGCAGAATTAATTTTAGTAGGGAAAGGCAGTGTATTCTCCAAGCATTTCAACAGGAGACTATGCACATTGTTAACTTCAAAACAACTCATTTTTTTCATAGTTCAGTTCCCTTTAGCAAATAAAAATGCAGTTTGGCAAACTGTGTAGCAGAGAACATGTACATTATCTGCATGTAACATACAACCAACAAATTTTCAGAAATGGGATGTCTGACCTCCAGTTATGTCCAGTCTTTTCTATCAGCACAACTGTCCTGCAATCAAAGCTGTGCTGCTTTAAAATGCAAATATTGTAGTGATGGATTATTCACCTCCCTAATTTATTGACATGAGCCAATGAAAACTGCAAGGAGTTGCTCCTTTCCAAAGCTGGTTTAGTGTTTCATAGCCTCCTCCTGTTTAATCAGAATGTTTGCATTTATTATTATTTTCACCCATCTCTCAGTCCTCATTAATATCAGTCCTTGCCTCCACACTAACACAAGCTGCAGGAACGGTAGCAGTGATGCTGCAGAGTAATTGTGTTTATAACTGTAAATACAATTGATTGCCATTTCGCCATATAAGCATGAACTTACACACATAGGATCTATTACATTGTGAAGAAATGTTTTAAGTGAATTCCCGTGTCAGCTAAATTGATTGTTAAAGGTATGAAATTCAGCATTGATAAATGGAAATGCTTTTTTACACAACTCGTGATTTAACCATGGGCCTGTCTGCCACAGCAAATTGTTCAGGCTGAGGTTTAGAGGGATTCAGATTTAGATCCTTATGTGGAAATCAGAAATACCTAATGTTATAATTAATACAACAAATAGTGCAAAGGATATTGAACCTCGTGTTCTAGGATGTAAATCAGTCTCTAACTACAGAGAGTAGAATATGAAAGCAGGCTGTTTACATCTGCCCAGTAATGTACTTTTGTGTTTCTCCTGATGTATTACATACTGGTCAGCATCAGACAACAGCTATTTTGGTTCTGACACAGAACTGATCATTTCCAAAGGTGCTTTCTTACACTTTTCTTAGCAGGAAGATGTTGCTCACGCTGTGATAGCACCCAGATTCTTCAGTCTGGGCTCAGAACAGCAAAGCAGTCAGGTCTGCAAACATATGGCATCATACCGTCCTTCCCCCAAAGACCCCACATAACTCTCCTCACTGACAGGCTGTACTCAAGTTCAGTCTGGTTACTTCTTTCGTAAATTTAAGATTAGAAACTGGTTTGCAAAGCATGTTTCCATCCCCCTGTGTTACACAGGCACAGAGTTTGCAGGGCAGCATTTTTGAGGGGCATGGTAGGCTGCATGAAAAGCTTTTGTCCCAAACCAGTGTCATGCCTATTGAGCATAGATACTTAATAAATATATCCTATGATAGCTTTTATAGAAAGAGTGTGTGCTTAGTGCATAACTTTGGGCCAGGAGAGCACCACTGAAGAAAAAATCATTATTATTGCCAGTTGCTACTCTATGGTTCATGTCACCGAGTGGTCTGAGGGCACACAAACTGTATTTATTCCTTTTGTTTAAACCACCTGAGAAAATGCTCCCCAGGACTACACCCAACATGCTAATTCGGCAGACTAGAGCTCATCTGCAGGAAGCCTGCTGAGACAAACACGCTGTGCACAGCAAGTGCCCATAGATCTGCTGCTGCTGGGCTGCACTATTTGCTGATAGAGACCTGGCCTTCACAGGCTTGCTGTTGTACCAGGTGGGCATTGCCATCCCGAGGTGGGCATTGCCATCCCAGCGTCAGTTGCCTGAGGCAGCTTTTCTCTTCCTCCCACATCTTTTAGCATCTTTCTTTTTCAGTGGTTTGCCTCCCCCCTGCAAAGCCATGAAGACATTTTATGAATCTCTGGTACAATAACTAGCCTGATAAATAGGCTTGAGGTGGATTTGATAACTTCTGTGAACTATGAAGTCATAGCTGACAAGCGATGTCAGGTGCTAGAGCCAGGAAGGAACTGGAATTCCTCTTCCTCAGAAAAAAAAAAAAAAAAAAAAAAAAGATGCCCTATTTTGAAATAATAATAAATGTAATCAGCTTGATGGTCTTCTATTTACCATTATCCCACTACTCTGTATCATTAACTGGTGGCCTTGGTGGCCCCCAGTATGCTGGGGGAGGGGTGTTATCTCTTGCTCTGTGTTGTGTAAGCCACGGAGCAAATAATTACAGCTGCTTTTCTGCTGCTGCTAAGGAATAGCTGTAAGAGTGCCATGGGAGGAGGACCCGGGCCAGGTCTAAGTCAACCCAAGTGCTTCCAGCAGTCTTTACCCGTATCCCCGCCAGAAGCCAAAGATCTCTAAAGGGTGGCTGAGCACCCCTGTCCTACCGCAGCCTCTATCAAGGGGGAGGGGGCTGTTTTTACCCAGCAGGTGGTCGGTAGCAGTGCAGTTTAAAGCTTTGCAGCCCCAGCACTGTCAAAGCCGTCATCATTCCCACATGGTAGTGTCTTCACCAGCACAGAGGCTGAAGGTCCCAGGAGACAGGTGTCCTGGCCTGCTGGTGAAGTTGGAAGAAGCTATGCAAAGCACAGATAGGACATTCCAAAACTGGAACGGGATGATGCAGTGATTTGCAAAGCATTAGCAGCACAGCACTATCCTGCAGTAGAGGGATAGAAGCTGAACACTCAGAAAACCCGGATATATCCTATAATAACAAATACAGAGCTAAAGTAAAAAGAGCAGGAGCAATATGGTTAGTATCTGATAATATATCTACCCTCTAGCCACTGCTGAAAGACATTCTAGCCCACACTAGATTTAAGATGGATGAGAAGTTTGCTGTCAAACAGGCAAGGCTTAAAAGAGTAGAGGAACTGAAGGTTTGATCTTTAACACCAGATGGAAAAGAGAAAGATGAAAGAAAAGTTAATCAGAGACTTTTCTTAAGCTCTACTGATTACTGGAAAGCTTTTGACATGGTCTGTAGTATGCAGAAGTGAGTGGTGAGCCTTGATATTAACCAGCTCACCTAACAGGTTTTTTTTTCCCCCCAGAGTTTAACAACTCAGTCAATAGCCTGCTGGTGAGTTACTACATTTTCCATTGCAAAACTGACAAGGCATTTTTTCTTCATGACCCTCCCAAATGGCACTAGTGAATGTTTCCTTTAAAAGTCAGTCTCATCCCCAGTGACACCACAAATGGAGGAAAGTCAAGAAAAGAAGTGATGCTCTTCTCCCAAGATGCAGGCGCTGCCCTGTGAGCAGGTGCTTTGGGTCACCTATTTGAAGAATGAGACTCAAGTGGCTTTGGAGCAGACGATCTCTGTGAAGATTTAGTGGTGTTGGCTCATTCTGAGGGACTCCTACTTCCACTCCTGTTCCTTTGAGCTGCACAGGACACTGTCCTGGTTTGCTGGACTGGAGAGGAGATTACAGCTGTAGGGCTTTTCTGGATCCTGAAGTACTGAGCAGCCCTCAGGTATGAGCCAGTCCTTTTCTAGATGTTCACCCCTCACCTTGAGAAGCCATGCGTATGTTAAGCAAGGACCAGAAGCAGCCAGCACAGAGACTTGGTTCCCTGTGCGATGGGGTCTCTGAGGTACCTTTTGAACTAGAATTACCCAGAAGATGGTTGCCATTGAGTGATTGCACCCACCAGATCGGTAGCATTCATTGCAGTCTCTTTGAGATTTAAACTGATAACCCAACAGATCATCTCTCTAGCCAGCCATATGACTTACAGCATCATATAGCTGCTATTCATCTTCACAGCTTCCTGCAAAGCAGAAGATGAGAATGATATTATCAGTAGATTGCATATGGGCAACGGATGCACAGAAGACTATGGGATTTGTTTCAAGGTCACGCTGTCTGTGGCTCAGAGTTGAACCCCTTAAACACAAGACCTTTCTACCTCATTCTTCTATCTAATGTCTATGAATATATTTTTCCCTTATGGTTTAAGCTGTTCTGTTGGTTCCCAACTTTGAAGCAGTTTCCTGCTCTTCCATGGCATGAATTTTTAACTCATCTATTGAAAGCATATGGGCTTTTCCTAGCAAGCAAGTGAATCTACAAGCTTGGAAAGGCATGTGAACCAGAGGTTGAATCTCAGCCAAACAATTTGTTCTGGCTTTAATCAAGATGTCTTCTTTTAACTTCAAATATCATTTTTTAAAATCCCATATCAAAACTTCTAGTGTCACACTATGAAATCAATAAATGCTACCAGTCATTCAACTCAGAAATACTTCAAAGCAGCCTGAGTGATAGCCATTATTTTATTTTTAAAAATATTCATCAAAGAGATGCAGTTAATATGAAGGCAAAACATAATTAACAGCAACAAAGAAATGTGTCAGTTACATTTTGAACTTGCAAAATCCCATGAATCCTGCTACTAGTTTTGCATTCAGTTTCTCTTTTCCCATTCCTATATTTACACCTTGCAATATTTTCCTTTTTTGGTTTTTTTTTTTTTTTTGTTCTTATCATAATTAGTAACATAGTTAGCAAATGCTAGTTTTAATGTAGTCATTTGATTCATCAAATAGTTGATGTTATTTCACACCTTAAGGAAACAGTTGCATTTTTGGCCCAGATTCTCCTATGTACCGTCTTGCAGGAGGAACCTGTCCTGACTCAACAATGCACGTTAATTGTGTGTTGAAGTCTCATCAACTTCAGTGGCCCTCCATTTAAAGCTAAGTATGTGATTATGGGCATTCCTGAGTAAGGGTCATGGAGTTTTATCTTATTCCGTAAGTATTTCAATGGAAAACCAATGGAAGTGTTCATGAGTAAAGTTCTAATGTAAGTAAGAGTTTTGAGATCTTGTCCATTTATAATAGCAACCACTATCCAATTTTGTGTACTACAATGATACTTAAATTTATGTAGTAGAGATACTTGGACTGTAAAGATTTTCACAAGCGATTATTTTTAAATGCTCATTAACCCAATTTCTAGAATCAGTAAAAAGAACTTATGCTGTATCTATTTTACAGTATATAAATGTGTTTTTTGTTAGACTCAGATCACTGAAGTTCATTTTATAATTATGCATGCAGGTAACTAGCAAGGAGAGGCCCACCTGTATGTAGCTTTGGGTGAAGTCATCTCACCTAGCTTTAGAAGTCTACAACACAGTCACCTGATGTAGTCCCCCTGGGCTTTCCTCACAGCCAGTAGAGCAAGATCAGCACTTTCAGTGTGTCAATCCTCTGATTAGTTTTAGACATTGATTTTAGGAGGAAGTAAATCATGTTGTAAAGTGCCTTTTCTTGCTATTGACTATAAAAGTGTTTGATACACTCGCTCACACCTTTTTATTTTATTTGAGGTGCCCTACAGTACCTCCCTGGCTACCAGGTGCTGCCCCAGTGCATGTCTCTCAAAGATCCTGTGTCCCATGGGCATAGCTTGGACAGCCCGTGGTGGGTCTAAGATGCCACAGAGGCCTCTTTTAAGGAGTCTGAACGCCTACCAGATGCCAACTTAGAGGTGCTACCTCCAGGTCAGGTAAAGCCCATGTAGTGGCCCCATATGAAAATGGAACATATTCAGAACCTGGAAGGTTTTGGCTGAACAAAACCTGGGAACGTGTTCTCTAGGAAGAAGATTCAAAGAAAACTATGGCAGCAGCTCTTATCTTTTAAATTGAAAAGCTTGACATCAGACCTCACCAGCTGGAGAGTTTAAGGAAAGACTATCCAATGGCTTGATTCCCAGTTCAAGGTCAGGACTTCCACAGCACAGTGCATTTAAAAATAAATAAATAAATAAATAAATAAATTTGGAGAAAACTATCTTACTAAGCTGGGTGAGGCCCTGCTATTCACTTTTACCCATACAGAAGCAACAAGAAAAGGCAGAATGAGACTAATTAGTCTGTTTTCTCCTTCTGTCTCCCCATGCAGGATGATACCGCAACATGAACATATCTTGCTGTTCCATTATTCTCGCTGCTCTCCCGAGTTTTCCCAGCTTCTCCACTGGCAGGAATTCAGTGGCAGAGAGCGAGGCCTCCCTCGGTGAACTATCAGAGACCAGGCTCTTTCTTTTCCTGGTGCCCGCGGACGTGCCAGCAGCCAGCCGGCAGGCTGGTAGGGTTTGTGCAGTTATCCACAGATGGATGGGTTACACAGTGGTGGTGTAAGCTGCTTTGTGGGTTGTGGTTCCCCCTGCAGCCCAGGGCCTGGCCAGCGCTGGGGGCCACCAGCCTTGTGCTGGCCCCGTGCCAGTGGCAGGAGTCATCCCCCCCAAAAAAAAAAATTCACCTTGGTCACTGCGTTTCATGCCCAGGGTGCCAGGTTCTGCCCCAGCTTCAGCACCACCCTGGGGCCTCCTTCAGTTTCAGTTTGTGCTGGTCTAAGGCGCATGTCTATCCCTCTCCACCTTCTCCTCCTCCTCTGATAGATGTATCTTGGTAGGCTGGAGACACGTAGGGGTGCTTGCTGACACAGTTCCTACATCTTGGGCTCCAGGTAGCAGCTTTCACCTTCTCGTACTGGTTCCTCAATGTCTCTCGTGAGATGCTGGAACTCTCAGTCTCTGCACATTCTTAGAATAAGAATGGTAACACGCGCTTCAAAGGCAGAGTAAATCCACTCATCTGATGTGAGAGAAGGTCAGCCAAAGAAGAATTAATGAAAACACATCTATCTGAATACACTGTGCTGGAGAAATGTTCACAATGGAGCATGAACAGCTTCCCAGCACCAAGGTACCCTGCCTGGGACTAAACCTTTCTGCTCGTGGTTAACAAGTGATTATTTCTGCCACTGCCAGTTTCCCCTCCACTTGGCCTGACGCGATATCCAGTGATAACCAGCCACTCTAGCCCAGCTCAGGGCATCCAGAAAAACATCCAGGACCCAAATGCTTGTGTGCTACTTGCATGAGAACCTGCTGGGAATGGATTACTGCCAAGGGAATGACACCATCAACAAGAAAATGGGAACTTTGCTGTAGAATTGTTTATTTACTATTTATCCATGGCTGTGGGATCTTTTTTTTTTCCTTTTTCCCCCCTTTCCCCCCTTTTCCCCCCCTTTTTCCCCCTTTTCCCCCCCCTTTCCCCCCTTTTTGCCCCTTTTCCCCCCTTTTCCCCCCTTTTCCCCCTTTTCCCTCCTTTTCCCCCCTTTTTCCCCCTTTCCCCCCCTTTCCCCCCTTTTTGCCCCTTTTCCCCCTTTTCCCCCCCTTTTCCCCCCTTTTTCCCCCCTTTCCCCCCCCTTTTCCCCCCCTTTTCCCTTTTTTCTTTTCTTTCCTTTTTATTTTTCCTTTTTGTTCCTTCCTTTTTTTTTCCACTCAGAGTGACTATAATATGCTGTGTAGTGTCTGTTCTGTAAGGTTTCCCAAGAATGAGACATCTGGGGAACCTTAAGTCCCTGTGATGATCATTAAGCCCCTGGATGAAAACTAGAAATACTGTTTGAAATCCAGATACAAGCTGATTATGGTGAGTCAGCCACCTCACCCCTGGTGCTCAGGCACAGGACTGGGGTAGGGTTAGGGATGGGGAAGTGAGGACTTTCAGAGCTGAGTTTCCAGAGTAGTCCTGTTCATCTCAGAAAGTCTGTAACTGGTATCCCAGCATCATCTTTGCCTAGAAAAAAGAAGTTCTCCCAAAGGATGCTTCAGGGGTGGCTGGTGAGCCCCAGGAGAGTCTGTCTTCTCAGGTCTGGCAAGCAGATTTACCTTCAGTTTCTCAACAAGTGTCTGCCCTTTGTTTGACTGAACTTTTTTCTAACCATGAATTCTAACTGCTTTGTAGTTTTAATTCGTTGTTCAATACTGCTGGTGTGGGGAATTTATGAATTCTTTGATGCTTTCTTCTCCTTACAAAAAGGATTTAAGAGTGGGACATTGTGGAATGGTATGTGCACTTGGCACAGCAACCAGTAAATACGATGTTTCTCGCTAGCTACGTGATCGGTGGTACGTTTCATCTTTTGTCTTCCATATTGTCGTTATTTCACCATCTCTGCCCTTCTGGTCCATGGTACTGCCTTGGTACAGCGTGGAGGTGGGCGCGCCGTACACAAGCATCACATGCATTCCAAGCGCTTCGCTCACCTGGGGCCAGGCTGCGGGGCACTACGAGCAGAAGCTGGGGGGACGAAAGCGCAGGCCGAGCACCACGGGGAGGCTGGGGATGCCTGCGTTGCGTAAGGTGAGAGAGAAGAGCCTGATCCGCGCAGGCAATCTCAACTCTGCACCAGTCGCTGGAGTGTTTTGCCGTGGTGAGGTCCTTGCCAGTGGGTAGAGCAGAGCGGACCCTCGGGGAGAGCACGGGAGCCGACGTGCAGGCGTTTGTTGATGTACTAGTGCAGCAAGAGGGGCTTACTTTGTGAAGGCTTGTCTGCGAGATGTCGTACGGAGGGTAAGACAGCAGCTCAGTGTGAGTGGGTGAAGTCTGGGCAGTTTGTAGCAGGGTTTGGACAGTTTGTAGGTACCCATCAGCTGCAGTGTGAGGATAAAGCTGGCTTTGCCTGTGCAGTTGGGTTGCTGTGAGAAGCTAGTCAGAAGTTTGCTTCCACAAAAGACCTCAAGACTCCAGGTCCAGCTGGCTGCTTTCAGCTGGGGGAGCCAGGACAGAGCACCCCGGGCAGGAGCGGTGCCTCCGCAGCCCCTGGTGTGTCCAGATGCCATGGGCCAGGCCACGGCAGGGCTGGGACGAGGCAGGAAACATGAGCGTGGCTTTGAGGGACGGGAGCCCTGGGCTGACCCTTGGGCTGGGCTCGGATGATGGTGGTGGGGCCGAGGGTGACGCCAGGGCAGGGGAGTGAAGCGGAGGCTGGGGGGATGGTGCTGGCTCTGGATGGGAAGCACTGAGGTACCGCATGGGGCGGGGGGGGGGGGGGCAGGGAGCGGTTCAAAAGGAGACACTGAGGTACCTCAGGGAGGGGACAGCGGGGTAGGAACCTTGAGGCGCATTGGATGAGCCAACGGTGTGTTTGGGGGCAGAAAGCGCTGAGGTAACGCGTCCCAACAAAGTGGGGGAGAGTGGCCTTGCAGCGTGTCTGCAGGCTTGGGTTACCTATGGGACAGGGACACTGAGGTTGCTAATCCTGTCCTAAATAACCCTCTCTCTTTCCCACAGCACCTGGTCAAGCAGGGAAGGAAATGGACAGGGAAGGAAATGGACAGGGAAGGATATGGACAGGAAAATCCTGCACCACAGCACAGGTACTGCTTATTACTCTGGGTCTCAGAGACCTGAGAAACGGTTCCTATCTCGTCCTTAAACAGCTTCTGCTTGCATAGTTCTCCCAGGGAAAGCGCACATTCCTCAATAAAATGCCATATTAAAACATAGGGTGTGCACTTTGCAACTCCCAAACCCATCTTTGCTTTAGTTCACACCTACAATATCGCACCGCACATGGGATTTTAACTTTGCACCAGTTGTTGCTGTGTTTGGCTTTGGGAGGACAGTGTATATTCATCGGCTTTACTGCAGGGCGGACTCTTTCAGATAACATGAGATTTTTGTTGCAGAGCCTGGCTGATGTTGGAGTATTATTGTGGAAGCCTTCATGCAGGCATTTGTTGATGTTGGAGTGTTACTGTGGGAACAGTGGCTTGCTTTGTGAAGGCTTGTCTCTGAGATGCAGTCAGAGAGCAGTTCGGTGTGAAAGGATGAAATGTGGAATGTTCGTACATACATTGTGGTTCCGTTTGAAAAGATGAAAGCTGAATAGTTTGCAGGCTTGAAGGCAGATTTGGGGCAATTGTCAGCTGGGCAGTTGAACGGTTGATTTTGCCTGGGTGGTGTAATTGGCCTGGTGTACAAAACTAATCAAAAGTGGGCTTTTGCAAGTGACCCTGGGACTCCAGCTGGCTACTTTAGACCTTTTCACTCGGTCTAGCTGGGCTGAGGAGGGGCGTGCCTGGTGGCACTGCTACTGGAGTGAGGTGCTACAAGCTTAAAGCCCAGAAAGTTCAAAAAGAAAAGGTAAGAACTATGGAAATTTCTGGTATTGACCTATGCCGTCTATAACACTAAATTCGGGCAAACACACGTATACTCAGTGGAGGGCATGCCAGGAAGCACTGCTGCTGTGTGAAGACATGCTGGAGAAGTGCGTTCCCTAAAGGGGGAAGGGGATCTGTATAGGTCTTCCCAACCTTTTCTGGGATACCAGAATCCCTTAGGTAACACCAGTTTTCAGCATGGTAGCTCTGCCCTATCCGTGTGGTTTGCTGGTGCCAGGGAGAATCACCGCTCCCCAGGGCAGCACAGAACAGCCCCCGGAGCAAGGCACATTTCAGTGCATTGGTCTCTATTAATTTTGATCTAATTTGCTCCGGCATACATTCAGACTGTCAGCTGTAGCATGGAGGAGGTGCCTCAGCCATAACTAAGTTACTGTTCAGCGGCTAACGTGTTTTCACGAGCACTTTGTTGGTTTTCTTTTCGTACCTGCTAATGTGATACAGCGAGGGCTATTCGGTGCTGTGCGTGCACAGCAAAATTAAGGCTGGCAGGCAGCCCGGGGAGCCCTGCCACGTGTCCCAGCTGCTCGCAGTGCTCACAGCGTCCTCCGCTTCCCCAACTTTGCTGCCGCACGTTTTTCTCCAGCCACTCTCAAACAACAGAGATCTTGTGGTTTAGAGCTTCCTGATGATTTGTCACAGAGGTATAAACGGATAAAGTTCATGAAGAAGGTTTCTTGTAGAGATGGACTTGTTTTGCCACGCTGTTTTCTTCTCACTGTTAATTTCAAAGATGAGTGTGCCAGACTCCTCCCCTCACAGGTGAAGTCAGCACATTGGCAGGGACATTACAGAGACTTACTTTCAGGAAAAGGAGGAAAAATTATTTTATTTTTTTCTAATTCTGAGCACCATTACCCCTCACCTCTGAACCAAGAAAGACTTTACGTGGTGTCATAATTTAGCAAATTACTTCCTCAGAGGAAGGTCAAACATTTTACCATTCGATCAATAGGAAGCGACTTACAAATCATGTGTATTGATCATTGTAATCATTCAGAGGAATGTAGGGCAGACACTAAAATCACATGCACTTAGTCTTAATTGCCCACATTAAAGCAATTATGCCCCAAAACTGTCATTGTCTAATGCTATGCACACTACCCAGCATGGTAACTTTTAGCCATACATATTTAATCATAAATCAGCCTCTTAGGTCTGTTGCACTAAAGACCTACAGTATTGCTGTAATTATGCAAATATAACGACGTCTTTTTTCATCAACGTGTAAGATCATGTTGCTTTTGGGAGCCAAGTGGAGGAAAATAAGCCCCTATATTAATGCAGCTGGTATTTAATACATATATTTCACAGCTGTGCTATGTGTTCATGACACAAGCACTTAAAGTGACCTGAAATTGCTAATGAACAGAGAGCCTTTGTAAAAGCAGTCACAGGTCAAGGACTTGCAGATAAAACTTGTTGAGCGGTACATTGATGGTAGGCTTGTGTCGGGAGAGTGCTATTTGTTCAAGGATGTTTATAAACATTATTTTCCAGAGAGGACAATTTCAGCTAAAAGTGTCTTAGACAAATACCAATTTGGGAGTATTAAAATAAATGTTTTCTGATCTTGTAAACATCAGGTGGGTACCTTTTTCCTTTTGTCAAGGGAGCCAGTGTGTAGTCTCAGGCAAGTTTTGGTTTGATTTGTTCCTACAGCCACCACTGTGGGAAGTGAAAGACTGGTCAAGAGTTTATTCCTTCTGCCATTCCAGAAACCGTTTCTAAACAGATCTGGAAAATGAACCATTCTTAGTATGTTATGTATCTTGTATTTTGCAAACAAGAATGTTCAAAATTACAGTTATTACCTAGCGTGGGACAGTCACACTTGCCCTTCACAGAGAATATGAGTCAGAGTCCCTTAAAATTGATGAGAGCTCTTCTCCTGCCTTCCAGGGCTGAGATCTAGACCATGAAATAGGTGCAGTGGCCCGTTGGTCTGATGGGGTCAATGTTAGGTTCTGGCCAGTCTCAGACAGTTCCCATGCAGCTCTCCAGACACAGGTATCTTCTAATGCAGCCCAGAGCAGAACGGGTCATGGAAAGAAAAGAATACACAAGACAGAAATGTAATGAAAAGAGGCAGGGGAAAAAAAATACAGAAGAGAATGCTTCGCCTGGAGCCTGCATTTAATTCTTGACTCCCCTCTGAAGGAGTGCAGAGTGGGCTTAGCAGGCAGAGGCACAAAGGGAAGGTGCAGGGAGGGAAGACAGGCTGCTGCGATTGCCAGGCACCTCCGCGCTACCATTGCCTGCTCCTCTGAGCTTTATTGGAGCCTGAAATATCACATCGTTTCAGCGAGTGTTGATCGCTACATTGGTAGTTCTGCAAAACGTTCTTGTTGCACCTTCTCAGTCTTCAGCACAGCGGGCTGCTGACACGCAGGCCTGAGGGTACTTCTGTGAAGCCCCAAAAGGTAACGGGAGAAGCTGCCTTTTTGGCAGTGGGCTCCAGCTGAGGCATGTGCACCTTCGCCGGGAGATGTGAGAGCTGCGGATCCCTCAGCACACTTTAGAGCTGCAGACACAGGGAACAGTGCGTGGAAGCTAAGACCTAAATTGATTCAATCCTGGGAAGATCTTGGGCTCCAAATCTCAGGCAAATTTATTTTAACAAGTTTTTGAGAATGTCAACAATGTTTCTGATCTTCTGGGGGTCTTAACCTGTTCAAAGCAGCAATGTGTAGAGCGTAAGATACCTTGTCGGTCACATGTGTGTGCAGGTGGGCACTGAATCGCGAGTTATTTAGTATGGGCTTTTAAAAGGGGGAAAGTATGTCATTTCTCTTAGAAGCCCTGGGCCTCAAAATAGCGATTCAAGCATTGAACACTGATCGGAGGAGAAAGCCCCAAGCTGTTTCAGTGGAGAAAAAAGAACATAAAATTTATGGGCTCAAAATGGTTGCATGAAATCCGATCAGAGCACCGACTGGGTTACAGGCTGGCCCCGGGCATGGATACGGCCAGCTGGGGGGCATGTTGCCCATCTCTCCCTGCACGGCTGGGTGGCAAGGGGCTGCGGCGTGCCCCATCGCTCCGGCAATCCCGGCACTCCCCGCACTCGCTCGTTCTTTCAAGTAGCAATGAAGTTGTTTGGCTGGATCCTTTATGAAAGTTAAAATTGGTTTGTCATTTTCTTTTAGCTTCTCACACCTTATCTAGTTTCTACATTCTTCCCACTTCAGTAGTCAAAGTGATTGAAAGCCGAAAACTGAGCAGATCTGTCCCTGCAGCAACTTTCCTCGCGTTTCTCATTTACCGTTTTATCAAACAGGCTCTTTGTCTCTGCAGTCCCCTGATGTTGCCTCTGTTACACGGCGATATTCTTCAGGTCATGGGGGTTAAAAGGGGGCTAAAAAGGAGATCATATTGGACTTGCTTTACACAGCCATGTAGCATTAGACCCAACGCCCAATAGAGGAAAGATATACTACTCCTATTTGATGAGCAGCAGGCCAATAAATTCATTAATCATCATTTTATGCCTCATCAAACACTTCCCAAGTTCCTCCATGGGAGTTATACAAATTAGCCACTGAAAAGGCAGTAATTTTAGTTTAGCTAGGTAAGTGCTTTTTGATTGCCTTCCTGAACAATGCTTCCCTTGACAAGCTAATAAATCAGCCCTTTCTGAATCAGAAGTGCAGCAAGTGCGAACAATAACTCCACATAGTTTCTCCACTGATTTCAGCTGGAAGGCCTAAGAGGATGATCTGGGATCAAAGTCTCTTACTTTATTGCAGCGCAAAAGCTTTCTTTATGAAGAAGAGCTACAGCGAAATAAGGGAAGGGGGATTTTTTTAATCAATTAATGAGAGAAAAAGTCTTGAAACAAAAAGGAGGCCTAAGTCTCCGATTGCAGGGCTGCCGGGAGGCCGGCGGGGTGGCTGGGGTAGGAGCGGGCCCTGCCACAGGTGAGGCTGGAGGTGTAAACCAGGGGGCTGCTCCTGCGGAGGGCTGCAGATTACCGGGGCGAGTCAGAATAGAGCCTGTATTTAATCTGCGACCAATTGATTCCTTGAGTGTTTCAGGTATTAGTACTGTAGGTTTAGATTTGTTGGGTGGCTTTACAGTGGGAAGCCTTGAGGCTGTGCTGTCTTATCTTTTTTTTTCAAATTGCTGCCTTTGACAGTATCATTTTTTTTAACTTGGCCGTAAATCATTTCACTAATCAGCTGTCACCAGCCAACATGCATACATTGGCATTCAGCCGGAGAATTTGTTTTGGAAGGCCTTTAGCAACAAAAACTATGTTTGTATCAATAACCGTCTGTTAATGTCTCGTGCAGACGGATGTAGAACACGGGGAGGAACAAGGAGAGACGGCGGCGACAGAGAACAGATCGGTGGGGCGAAGGGGGAAGAGCATCAACCGCCTGGTACGGGGCAGCATCCCCCTGCCCCGCCGCGGCCCGGGTTAGCGGCTACCTACGGCCGGGCCGAGCCGTGCCGAGCCGGGAGCCCGCCCGGAGCCCAGCGCCACCCGCCGCTCCGGAGTCCGAGGTTTCCCCCTCCCCGAGTCTAGACCCGAGGTATTTTAAGTACACTGTGTCTCTTCTCCTCTTCATTAACTTTCCTTCCACACATCGCTGCATGCCTCTGAAAATAACTTGGCAAACTGGGAGCCGTTTATCTCTTTTATCTTGGGACCTGATCCAATTAAATAAGTGCACATTTATATTTGCATCCATCAGGCATGAGCGTGGAGAGGTCTGTGGTTTGCTTTAAGCAAATAAAAGCCAATTTCGCTGGAAAAGAGGTGTCTGGACCAAGCCCCCCGTCCCGTCCAGTCCCGTTCCTTCCCGGCCGCGGGCGCAGGGCCCGCTGCCCCGGCCGCGGGCAGGATGCGGCCCCGGGCCGGGCTGGACGCGCAGCACCGCCGCGGCAGGAGGGGCGGTTATTGCACAAGTGCCTGCATCAACCCGAGCCGGGCTCCCGGCGCGCTGCTAGTTCGCACATGCTCTAATTATAACAGATGAGTAACGCCGTGCGGAGGACATTTATTTTCTGCTAGTTGGAGGTGAAGAGATTTCTGGCGGAGGAGGCTGGCGGAGCCTCGGCGGGGCAGGACCTCGGCGAGTTGCTGGGCGCCCCCGCTCCCGTTTGGCCCCGCCGGGCTGAGCCCCTAGAGATGTCCCTGGCAGCCAAGGGGCAGGGGGAGGCCGGAGGGGCTCGGGCAGCCGGCGCCCCTGCGCCTGCACATCAGCCGTCAGCAGAGCGCGGGGTGCGCCTCTTGAGCAACGGGGGGTGGAACGAACGCAGCCGCCCCCCCCAGCGAGGGGCCGCGTGGCGGGATGCAAGGGGACCTTGCGACACCCCTGCGGGAGGCAGCGCTGCCGGGTGACCCCGCGCCTCCGCGGCCCCGCAAGGAAACGCTTCTGCCTTCGGGGGGAGAAGTGGCAGCGCCCGTGTCGGGGGGACCCGCGTCCCCTCGGGTCAGCGTTAGGGACAGCGAGAGGACGTGAGGCGCGGGGGCTGCAGCCGCAGGCTGGCGGCGGGGCAGGGGCCGGAGCGCTATCGGGCACGAAGAGCGCAGCGCCCGAGCAGGAGCTCTCTCCCGAGGCCGCCCCGTCGGGCAGGGCCGGCACCTCGGCCAGGCCGGCCCCGGGCGAGCCCTTTCCCCGGCAGAGAAAGGTCCCTAGGCCGAGCGGCCGGTTCCGCGCCCGCGGAGGCGCGGTGGAGGAATGTGGGGACAATGCGCCATCTGTCACCGCCGGGCCGCGCCGCGGCCGGGAGCGCCGCCGAGGGCGCTGATTTATGCTGAATGCGCCTTAGAAGATCTCGATGTAGACTTTGTCTTTCTCTGTCAGAGCCAAGTAAAAAGAAACAGCTGGCCTGAATTTTTAGCACCCATAATTAATTAAGAGCTTCATTCCTGGGATTTGATGATTCAATAAAGCAAGACCCTTATTCCCCTATGTGATTCCAGTGAATATCTACTTCACTCCAATCCTTTCGGGTCCCAAGATAGGGCAGATTAACACTCTTTTTCTGTGGGAGAGCGGGGAAAAAATGCCTCAAGATTGCATCTGAGGGGCACACAAAAGGTAAATTCAAAACTGCCACTTGTTCTTTGCAAAGGCTCCTTATTCTCTGCTATTGATGTATTTGTGCCAGGTTTTAAAGAAACCAGAGGGGGGGATGAGGAATTAACATATTGCTCATTTGGAAAAACAGCCGGTTCTGGTTTTGGTAACACTTGTTCCCTTGCCAGCCACAGATGTCCTTACTAATAATCTAGGCAGGTCACAGAAAGAGGGGAGCGGGGGGGCGGGCTCCCCGGCAGTCCCGTGCCGCTCCGAGCCCCGGACACGGCGGCTGCGTCGGGCGGAGGCGGCGGAGCTGGGCGCACCGCACCGCCGGCTGCGGAATACCCGCGGCTGAGCACCGGCGCTGTGCGCCGGCCGGGCCGGGCCGTGGGGTCGAGTTTTCCTTTTTCTTTTTAGTTGTTGTTGTTGTTGTTGTTTTAATTCATCTACGCTTTGGGTGGAAGTTCCTGTACTTTTCCCTACTGCAAACCCCTGTGATATTTTTCAGTCGCCTCCTTTAAACTTGCTGACCGTGTGATTCCCCGTGTTCTCTTGGCGGAGGCTCTTTCAAGTAGTTTCTAGGCACGACAAGGAAGATGCTGTTCAGATCCTCTTACCGGGGTGCGGGGGGGGCGAAGCCCAATAAGCCAATTAGAGGCGACCGCGCCGTCCGGGCCGCCGCGGAGGGCTCCGCGCAGCGCGGGAGCCCTGTAGGTTAATCGGGACAATTGGAAAAGCAACACTCGCGGGGAGAGCAGCGGGAGGGATGTAAACACGGTCCGGGGTGTTGAGGGTCTAAATTAGGATTTGTTTTGTTTTTAAGCGTGAAAGAGGAAGCAGCAGGGCTGCGGGCTGCGCCAGGCTCCCCGCCTCTCCCGCCCTCCGTCTCCGCCATTGGGAAGCGGGTTGGAGGTACAGGGGGGTCCCGTCGCCCCCGCCGCAGCTCGGGGGCTGTGCCGGCTGCCAGCCGCACCCCCGGCTCTGCCTGCTTCCCTCCGGGATGGAGGGGAATTTACCGTGGATGGGAGCGCTGGGAGCAGCCACGGGCTCTCGTCCTCCTGGGCGCACCGGGCAGGCGATGGGTCCGCCGGGACGGGCACGTCGGGCCCCGGCGCCCTTGGCGGGGTTTCCCTGGGGAAGCCTCTTGCCTCCTCGGGGAAAGGGCACTTGGCCGCGCCCGGGGGTTCCTCCCGCCCCGTCTCCCCGGCCCGACGGGCTGCAGCTCTCCACCGGGAGCCTCCGTACGCCCCCTCCAGCGTCCCGGCTTGCCACCGGCTCGATCCGCAGACCGGGGCTGCGGCACACGCGTGGGCGCACCGGGCCAGCCCGCTGCCGGGCCGCCGTGGGGGGGTCTGGGGTGGGGGGTTGTGGGACTGTCACCTGCGGGAGGGGGCGGCCCGTGTGCTGCACCCCGCTGCCACCTGCGCCGCTCAACCCGCGCCGTCGGGGGGCCGGCAGCCCCGGACTCCTGGCCCCGGGGGGGGCTGGGGAAGGGGCGAGCTGTTTCCCGCGGGTGCGGAGCGGCTCCCCGCGGAGGCAGGGCCGTTCCCACCTGCGCCCGTGGGCAAGCACCTGCTCCCAGGCGAGCTGGTGGGACCCCAGCCCCCAGGGACCCCTCGCCTGCCCCCAAACCGCTTCGAAGCGGCAGCGAAGTTCCCCGGCCCCCGGAGCTCGGCGGGGCGGCCCGCGGCCCTAGCCGGTGCCCCGGCGGGGCTCCGCTCCCAGCGTGAAGCGTTGCTCCCGGGCGCTCCGGAGCCTGCTCCCGAGTAACCTACGGCAGCTTTAATTGGCAGCAGACGTTATTTTTATTTTAAGATTTCCTCAAAAAATATTTTTTTTAAACAACAAATTAACGTGCCAGAGGCAAAAAAGGTGGACGCTGCCCCCTCCCCCCTGCTCTGTTACAAAAAAGAAACTGGGAAAATCATGCTTGTGCTAAAGGCAGGCTGTACAGTATATCTCCTGGGTCAGGGGAAAAGGGTGAAGAATAAAATTGTTGTATGAAATCGATGGGGCTACAGTAATAGTTATGGTTTAAAATAGGCGACAGGCTGCAACCTAAAGGAAACGGTGAATTCCCTTAGGAATTTATACATCAAACGAAAACCGTATTGAGATTGCTGATAGACCTATTCAAAATAGCCGCGATTATAAGGAATAGGGCTTTTGAACGAGCGAAGCTCCTAAGCTGCTTTGCAAAATAGCTTTTTCAGAGATCGGAAGATCAGCTGGGGAAAGGTAGAGCGACAATTTAAAAAAATAAATTAAAAAAAAAAGAATTATAGCTAGATGAATAATTAAAACCTATTTATTTTGAGCGAGTCGTTCCACTGCGGGACCTGTTGTCTGCGGAGGGCGGCCCGGGGGGAGGGGGTGCCAAAGGGCGCTGGGGGGTCCCGCCCGAGCTACGGCAGAGGCGGTGTCCGCCGGGGGTAAAGGTGCGGCGGGAGCCCGGGCCGGGGGCGACCCGCGGGGCTTTGCCTTCAGCCCCGCCCGACGGAGCGGGCCAGCCCTGCCCCTGCCCCTCGCCGTGCGAACTTTCTCCCGTTTTGGACAAGGCAGGTGAGTCCCACACACCGCGCTGCTGCGCGAAAAATACGCCTTCCTGCAGGTCCCCCCGACTGGAAAGAAAAGATCCAACCGAGGAATTCGAGCGTTTTTAAAAACTTCATTTATAATTTATAAAGTGACAAAATAACAGACTATTATCCCAGGAATATTTGATTCTTTACCATTCAGCTTGAAACGATTTTGATTTTAAACCAGATTATCTACAAAGATCGTATAACCAAGTGAACATGGACTGCATCTTTAAAACATAAAATACAAACTACTATTTAAAATCCCGTAAAATGTAAATATGCATGAATAAACCTGTTACAGCTAATAAATGGCTCTGACAAAGTTGAGGAGATTACAAAATAATTATCTGGCTCGTAAAGGAAAAAAAAAACAACAACCAAACAAAACGGAGGGGTGTCTCGGCAGCAGCTCCGGCGGTCCCGGCGAAATTCCCATCACGTTACCAGCGGCAATGCGCCGGCGTACGACTGACACCCACAAAATCCGATCGGAACGGGGGAAAAATCCCGTCCCCGGTGCCGGGACAGCTGGGAGGGGACCCGGGCTGCGCGGATCACCGCACCCGCGCTTTGCTCCCAGGTTCCGCTGGGGAGCCCCTCGCTTGAGCAGGGCCCCGCTCTCCCCCGGCTGGGGCTGCGGAGCAGCGGGAACGCGCAGAGTGGGCACGGGGCGCGCCCCGTCCGCAGGGGACGGCTGGTGGCCGGGGGCGCCCCGTCCTCCCGCCCCGGCGGCCGCGGCCCCCCGCCCCCCCCTTCCCCCGCGGGCGCGGAGCGGAGCGCGGCGGCCCCGCGGGGCTCCCGCACCGCCGAGCGGGCGGCGGGAGCCAAACTCGGGCCGAGTGTGACACCTACCTGCCAGCGCCGGGAAGCACCGCGCCCGCGGCCGGCCCAGCGCGGGGCTGCGCGGCCGCGGATGGCCGCCCACACCGCGCCGTCCCGCGGGCCGGGGGCAGCGGTGCAAAACGCCCGGGGGCGGGGAGGGGGCGAAGGGGCCGGGGCGTCCCCGCCGCCGCGGGTGCCTGTACCGGCGCAGTCCCCGTCCCCGGGCCCGGCCGCTGCACCGCGGCACCGGCGGCGCGGGCTAAATCTGGCAGAAAATCGAACTCATTAGCCAAGTTCACCAGCTGATTGCTTTGCATAAAACACGACACTGATTGGAAGTAATTAGGTTAAAAGATGGGACCGCGCTTCGATTTGGTGTTTCTAACAAGTGCCTTTGTGCACGGCCTGGTTTAAGCCCCTACCTCCGCCGGCGGCGGCCCCCCCGCTCCCGGTCCCGGCCCCGTCCCGCCGCCGCTCGCCTCTCCCCGGCCCCGCGGGCGGCTCCCGCCGCTGCCCGACCCGTGAGAAATCCTCAATCCTTTTGGAAAAAGGCTTCAGGTGCTACTGTAAGGTCCTAAATGGAGCCCCCGCGTCTCTTTTTAAAACGTGTAAATTTTTTTTCCGCAGCTATGCACATCTCTGCCCGTTGCAAAAAAAGAGTGGTTTTGATTCTGTTAAAAATCTCTTTTAATTAAATATTTGCATTTTACAAAGGCGGCTGCAGGTTTTTGTATCTAATAAGTATAACCTATTTTCCTTTTTTTTTTTTTCCCCATTATAGTTTAGCTCACACCCAAGGAAAAAAAAAACCCAATAGGCATAAAAAATTAAATTAAACTTGTATATATATATTTTAAAACTATGAAACAATTCGGAAAAAGACACAGAAATGTATATATTTATATTACGAAAACAACATTAATGCCTGTACAGGTGTCTTGATTTCATAATTTACTTCAAAGATACTGTATTATCAATTTAAATACAAAAAGCTACATTAAATATACAGAATAAGATTTAATACAAATCTTTCTTCTTTGTGTGTGTGAGAGAGAGCGTGTCACTCGTTTGCTTTTCACTTGGTTAAGACATTTCTGGGTGGCTTCCACCCAGCCATTTCCAATAGACTCTATAAACTTTTGCAGGGGGTGCTGGGCGGGAGGGGGCAGCTGGTCTTTTTCTGTTTGTTTTGTTTTGCTTTTCTTTTGGTAGTGGAAAAATAACTGCCAGAGCAATTTATTATTTCTCTCAATAAATTAAAAAAAAAATATATAAAAGAACAAAACCACGGTCCCAGGAGGGGGTAAGGAGGAGAAGCCGATATTAAATGTTGGACATACCTTTCTTCAGTTCGTAAGGTGAGTCTTTGCAAAGGTCTACTTGGGACTGGCTCCTGATCATTTTAGTGTCTTTAGCCAGGCTCTCGGCTCTGCTGAGGACAGTCTGGTTTAATCCATTGAAGTGGGCGCCGGGGGCGGCGGCGGCGGGGCCGCCGGCGGGGTGCCCGTGCAGGGCCCCGAAGGAGCCGTAGTTCGTGTAACCGGGGTAGAAGGGCGCCGTGTAGTAGAGCGGCCGCGGCAGGACCGCCCCGTTGGGGAAGGGGCACTGTGCCGCCGGCGAGCGTGGCCGCGGCGGCGAGCGCGACGGGCCGCCGCCGCCCAGCACGGCGGGGCCGGGGGGCGCCGCCTCGCCGCCAGCCTCCTTCGCCTTGTCCGCCGAGGTGGCGATCTCGGCCAGCGACCAGAGCTTGGGCTTGGCGAGGGCCGCCTGCTGCGGCGAGTGGATGACGGAGGCGCCGGTGGCGGCGGGCAGCAGCGGGTGCAGGTCGGCGGCGTGCGGCGGCCCGGCGGCGGCGGAGGGCGGGCGGTACGGCGGGGGCTCCTCGCCGCCCGCCGGCGGCAGCCCGCGGCCCGCCGGGCACGGCCCCAGCGGGGAAGCGCCGGGCGCCTTGTGGGGGGCGAGCGGCCCGTCGAGCCGCTCCTCCGCCGGCTCTTTGCAATCCGAGTCGCTGAGGCCGGCCTCGGCCTCCCGGGGGCCGGGGGACTCCTGGAGGCGCTCGCAGCCCGGCGCAGCTTTGGGATCCGCCGCTCCTGGGGGGGGGGGGGGAAAGAAGAGGGGTGGGGGGCAGCTCTCGGGCTCGCCCTGCGCCCCCAAACCCGCCCACCCGCTCTGCCGCCCCCCCCCCCTTCCAGCGCACACCCCCCCCCCTCGGCTGCACAGCCGCCGCCGCCAGGCCCGCAGCGCGGCCCTCCGGCTCCCCCCGCCCCGCCGCCCGCCGCGGGGGCCCGGCCGCCCCGGGCCGGGGGCAGACCCGAGGGCGCGGCCGCGGGGGCCCGGCCGAGCTTGCTGTCCTACCTGTGTCCGGCGTCCCGGGGTCCCCCTTGTCCTCCAGTTTCTGGGGCTCGTCCTCGTCGTTCTTCTCCAGGTCGATGTTCTCCTCTTCCTCCTCGTCCTCACTGCGGTTCCGCGGGGTCCAGGTCATTTTGTTCTCCTTTTTGAGCCGCCGCCGCGCGTTGGCGAACCAGGTGGAGACCTGGGTGAGGGTCATTTTGGTGATGATGGCCAGCATGATCTTCTCGCCCTTGGTGGGGTAGGGGTTTTTCCGGTGCTCGTTGAGCCAGGCCTTGAGGGTGGCCGTGGCGTCCCGCGTCGCGTTCTTGCGGTACGCGGGGTCCCCGTAGGGGTAGGAGCCGAGCGGCGCCGCGTACGGGTGGTACCCCAGGGAGCCGGCCATGCCCGGCGTGTGGTCGTAGGGCGAGCCCTGGGGAGAGAGGGGAGAGCGGCCCGGCGGGGCCAGGTCAGGCGGCCGCGGGGCGGCAATGACACGGCAAGGGCAGCGACAGGGCCTGCCCGCGGCCCCCGCCCTTGCCCCGCCGCCTCTGCCCCGGCGCGGGGCCCTGCCCGGCTTCTCCCCCGGCTCCTTCGCGGGAGAACGGGCGGGGAAGGGCCCGGGGGCTCGCGGCAGCCGCCCCGGGAGGCCACCGGCCGCCCGCAGCCATCCAGCGCCTCTCCCCCAAATACAGGCGGGGAAAAGCAAGTGGGCAGCGCGGCGTGGGGGCGGACAGCGGCGGGGGAACTCTTCCCTTCCTCCCCTTCCCTTCCTCCCCTTCCCTTCCTACCGCGCTGCGATCGCGGCGGGCAACCTGCCGGGCTCAGGAGGCCGGGCCGGGCCGGGCCGCTCCTCTGCCAGGCCAGGGCGGGAGGAGGAAAAAAAAAATGTAAGGGGAAGAACAGAAAAGAGGAGAGAAGCTGAGAAAAGAAAAAAAGAGGAAAAAAGGGGGAAAGGAAAGAGGAAAGAAAAAGGAAAAGAGAAAAGCAAAGAAGGAAAGACAAAAAAAAAAGGAAAGAAGAAACCGTGAAACTCTGCGTCCAGCCTGAGTAGAGGGAGAAGCTGAGCAAAACTCGCCGGGTTTTGGGGGGAGCGGCGGCCCCCGCGCTGCGGCGGGGATGCCCCGGGCCGGCCCCGCGGTGCCCCGCAGGCGCGCACGGCGGCGCAGTGCCGTGCCTTTCCCTGCCCTTCTCCGCGCAGCGGCCGCGGAGCAGCTCGCAGCCACGGGATTAGAGCTCTGCAATATTTAAGCAGCCTAATTATCGCCGCGCAGGGGAAAGTTGCCTGGGTTTATCGCCCGGATTTCTCCCATCGCCTTGCCGCTGCTGGGTTCATTCCCTTTTCAATCACAACAAGCTAATTGTTGCGGAATTACTATTGCTGTTTTATATTAAAAAAAAAAGATTTTTTTTTTCTCCTTTTGGAGGGAATACGATCGGTCCCCGCCAGAGACGGGCCGTGCCGGCGGCTCCCCCCGCGCCCGGCCCTGCCCTCCGCGGCCGCCAGCAACAGTGTGCGGCAGCGCGGGGCGGCGGTGCGGGAAAGTTGGGCGGCGAGGCGGGGAGCCGCGCTCCCTTTTGTCCCCGGTATCTCAAAAATAAAATGGGAATAACAAGCAGGCCCGGGGGGGTGCAGGGGGGCGGGCGCCCGCGGGATGCCGCCGTGCCCGGCGCGGTGCCGGCTGGCCGGGGCTGCTCTTACCACGTAGGAAGTGAAGGCGGCGGCGGCGGCGGCGGCCGGGTCGGTGCCGTACTGGAGGTGGGAGTTGTAACCCGGAGAAGGGGCGGTAAAGGCGGTAGATCCGGCATAAGGGGAAAAAGCGGAGCCCGAAGAAGATCTCCCAAGTTCATCGGTCCGGGGTCCGGAGATCACGCTGGTGCTGTACGCCGGGCAGGAGTAGAGAGCCAAGGACGCTGACGGCTGGTACAAGTAACCCTGAGGATACGACATGGCCAGGCGCACACATACACCCGGGAGCCCAAGGCGCCGGGAGGGATCCGCCGCGCTGCCGGGCTGGGGCCGCTGCGGCCGGGGCTTCGCGGGCGCCTCTCCGCCCTCGCCAGCTGGGCAGCGGCGGCACCTTGCTCTGCGCCGGGGCTGCTGCTCCGCGCTCGCCTGCAGCCTGGCACCGCTGCCTCCTTTTTCTCCCCCCCTCGCTTCCCCCTCTCTTTTTTTTTTTTTTTCTTCCCCCCTCTCCCCTCTCTCTCTCTCTCTCTCCCCCCCTTGCACCAGGGGGCTTTTTTTTTCCCCCCCTTCCTCCTCGCTCTCGCTTTCCGAAGGGTCCTGCCAAGATGCTAAGTTAGAAATTGCAGCTCCTGACGCCTTCTGCGCGGCCCGGCGAGGCTCCTCCTTCGCGGGGTGTTGTCAGTGGAAGGACTGGCAGGACCCCGCTGGGCTGCCGCGGCCGGGCCCAACCAGCGGGAGGGCTCCGCGCTTCCCTCGGCCCTCCCCAGCGCTCAGAGGCTCAAGTGCGCCGGCTCCTGGATTGCAGTCACCTCCAAGCCATTTAAGATCGGCTCCAACTTTCTGCATGTGCTAAATACCGTGCGGAGCCGCGCTGCGCCGGAATGCAAGCCAATCAGTATATGAAAAAAAAATAGATATTTAATAAGATTTATTAGCCGCCCGGCTCCCCCCTCTGCGCAGCCACCCCTCCTCTCGCTCTCTGCCCCCTGCCCCTCCCTCCACTAAATCACTGGAGGTGGAATATACGGGGTGTGTGTGGCGGTGTTAGTTTTTCTTTTCTAAACAAAAAAAGGCGATTCTCGGCGGGGAAGCGCCGCAGCCCGGCCCGATCCGGCAGCGTTGGGATGCACGGCCGGGCCGCGCCGTCGGGGCGGAGGCCGCGGCGGGGCCGGACCTGTTGCGGCGGCTGTGCAAGCGGAGCTGCGACGGGGGGGGCCCGGAGCTGCGGCGGGGGGGTCCGGCGAGGAGTGGGGTTTGGCATCGCGGAGGGGCTCGGGGGCCGTGAGCGGGGCGGGGGCGGGGGGGGATTTAGTCTTTCCCAGCACCAGTCCCGGGAGAAGGGGAATCCGGAGGGGGGGTGGGGGGGTGGGTGCGGGGGGAGCGGAGATGGGTCTGCAGAAATCGTTCAGCGTGAGGGTTTTGCCTGCGGATCTCAAGAATACACCGGGCATCCTCCCCCTCCCCGGCTCATAAAAGGGTCGAGGCGAAAGCAGATTAAAACCATATGAACCGGGATAAATCCCCGCCGATCAAGGAGATGTAATCTCCTTTGATTCAACCAGATATATTTCCCAACAGGAACATATCCCGATTTATTCCCTTCTCGCTTGTTTTCCCTCGCGGCTGAGGCAAGGCGCTGCTCCCACCGCCCCTGCCCGCCGCCGCGGCTCCGCGCCCCCGGCCACCCGCGGGCCGGCCCCGCCTCGCCCCCGCCGTGCCGTTCCCGGGGGTGTATGTGTGGGGGGGAGCGGGCGTGACTTAATTAGATTTATCTTATTTATTATTTTTTATCTTGTACTTTTGCATCTCCCGGCCCTAATTCCTCTCGCCGCTGGCCCTAGCGGGACGGACGCGGAAACGCGAGGAGCCGGGGTGTGATTTAAAACGGGCAGGCCGGGGCGGGAGCTCCCCGGGTCGCCGAGGAGGCGACGGCGACACCGACACCGCCCCTCTCCCTCCCTCCCTCCCTCCCTCCCGGGCCCCGTCCCGGCGGCCGCGGCACCCCGGCCACACGGCGGGGCACGGGCTGAGCCTTGCTCGTGTACCCCGCTCCGGGTCCGGCGGGCCGGGCCGGGCCCGCTCCGCCCGCGCCGTCGGGGGGTGCCGGCAGGACGGGGGGGCCGGCGGCGGCGGGGCAGGCACGGCCCATACTACACTACCCAGCAGGCCGCGGCCGCGCAGCTCCCGCCCCCGCCCCTCCCGGCTCATGATTGGCTGTCCTGCTGCCGGCGGTGGGTCCTCCCCTTCTTCTATTGGTGTGGGGAGCTGTCCATCAGCGTGGGGAGGCGGGGGTGTGGAGGGGCGGTGGCGGCGCGCTGCGCGGTTGCTGGGGAGTCCGGAGGCGGCGCTGACAGGACGGCGCGCGGAGGCGCTGCGGGCCGAGGCGGCCCCGGCCCGGCTCGGCCCGGCCCGGCTTGGCCCGGCTCAGCCCAGCCCGTGGCGGCCGCGGGCCGGGCCGGCGAGGTGAGGACGCGGGGCGGCAGCGTGCCCCGCCGCGCGGCGGGACGTCGGGGCGCTGTGGCGGCGCTGCCCCGCCGCGCTGGGGCGCCCCCTGCCGGCGCTGCTCTGCGCGCGGGCCGCCCGCTACCGGCTGCGCGGGCCCGGCGGGTGCGGGCGCTCCGGGGCGGCGGGGCCGGGGCCGCTGCGGGCCCCGCAGGCAGGCGGCGCCGGCGGGAGCGGTGCCGGGAAGCGCGGCGAGCGGGTGTGGGCACCCTCGGTGCTGCCCCGCCGGGCGCTGACCGCCGCCCCCGGCTCTCCACCGGCGGGCCCGTTGTTTGCGCTGCGCGGCGCTGAGCGGTGGCTCGGCCGGGGCGCTGCCCGGGGAGCGGCCGGCCCGCAGCCTTACACGCTCACTCCACACAGGTGTGCACTTTCATCAGTTTTCAGCGGCGGGTGTCACCGATACGGGTCCCTGGGTTAATTTTCGCTATCGCTCCAAAGCGCCGCGTTTTTGTTTTTTTTCCCCCCCACTCAAAAGCGCTTCTGTCATAATCCTCTGACAACAGCCCTTGTTCGAGGAGTGAGATATCATCTGGTAAAGTTTTATACATTTAACATTCATTCTATATGTGAGCGGAATGAGTAACCGCTTTTCCTTGCGTGTTTCTTTGTAGGGAGAAGCAGAAATTTTAACCATCTATCTTCCCATGGCATCTGACTTTTTTGAGGAGGAGGTAAGGTTAATGTCATGTAAAATTACCCTCTTGATTTCTGATGTTCTGCTAATCTTGCTTCTGTAGGCGTACATTTTGGAAAGCGGGGTGAGTTCATGCATACTTTCATGCCTTGCAACATAATACCAGAGCTGATTAATAAATGGTAGCGATAGGTCCTCTGCCATCGGGGTTCTAAGTGTCTATCAAACCGACATTCTCACTACATTATGCCACTCTTATATCCTTTGCAGTTTTTAAAAGAACTGTAGATAATTATTCAAGATATTGAAACATTTAGTTTATAGTTCTATTGGTGTGGTTGTCACCTTCGCTTTGTATCAAATTTGAGGCTCCTTTCTTAAGGATGTCTCTATTTTCTGCTTTATTTGCACGTTGATAGCTCTGCTGAATGACAAGTCACAGCAACTTTTTCCTCCGATAGAAGCATGTTGAAATGTGAAAGCCTAAGACTAATCTGCTTTGCAGGACTTTTCAGCCCTTTCATCAAAGAGAAATAAGGAGTTTGTTTCAAGACTCTTGTTTATGTGGTTCTGTCAGTTCTGCTAACAAATGTGGGGCTTGAGGATGCATTGCTGCTTCTCTTCATTTTCACCGAAGATACGTACTTTCAAAAGTATGGATGAGTATCTGGTGTTTGCCTGCTTTGCGGCTGCCAGTGAAATGATAGAAGTGTGAGTTGATATTAAAATTCTGTGCTTTATATGTTTTTGTCATAATTTCTTGGAAGCTAAATTGTTAATGCAACAGAAGAAACGTTTACCATTCACTTCTGGCTTAACGATGGGCAGGATTCACAGGCTGGCTCTTCGTTCTTTGTTTTATTTAAATTAAGGCTCGTGAATTTAAATTCAGCTTGTATAAATAAATAATTAAAGTCACTATTTTTATAGCCTTCAGCCTGATGGGCCAGTCCTGCAAAGCTGTTTAAAATGGTCTTTGTTTACTCTAGTAGCTGGACTCCAGTAGGGTTTTTGACGGGAGAGGAACTTGGATTTAAGATGACTGCACAAAATGTGGTGACCCAAAATGTAGCAATATTTGAACTTGCATGTTTGTTTTTCTACACGGGTTTCATTTGCATAATTTCATTTAGGGTGTGCAAATATATGTGGTACAGTGTCAAATAGCTTAATAAATCTGTGCATGAATGTGTAATAGGGATCAGCTGTGAGTATTTTCTTTCTGGGCGGGGGAAAAAGAGGCAGGGTAATCTTGAAAATAACAGCAAACTATTTTCTGTACAGCCGTTGGTAGGCTCTTAACTGTAAGTGGTTTGGTTGCAGGTGGCTTGTAGTGGATGGAGTTAAACTTGGGTGTCTTGGATATGATACACCTTAATTTAATTACTTTAATAGCTACTTTCTGTTGAAACTTTAAAATCTAACGATCCTGCTTTTATTGCCGTCTTTAAAGATCTAATCGTTCTTGTATGTGTCTGAGATGTAAAACTTAGTGCAAGGGGAGAGGCAACAGATTGGTTCCGTCATATGATTTTGTTGGGTTTTTTTGAGAGTACTTAAAAGATTATGATGGATAATGCTGTCTTGCCAAAGAATGCCGACACAGGTGTTCATCATTATCTTAATTAAGATCCTGAGAAAATGTCATCTTTCGGCATGAATTATGAAGGGAGATGCATTAGAAGATCATTTCAACTTTTTTTTTTTTTCTTTTACAGGGGTAGATGAGAAGGAGGCTGTTTTCTCAAAACCTTTGTGATATTTCTTTATCAGAATACCTGACCTTAGACGCTTACTGAATAATTTGTTTCTCCACTTCAATTTGTGGATATATTACCAAGAGATCTGTATGTGATGTTAAAGGGAATCCTCTTTTTTTAAACAAACAAACAAAAAAATTAAAAATACCCCACCCAGATACTGTGCTCTGTTCAAAGCATAAACAAAATACTAAGACTCAGCCGGTGGTGGAAGTTGCTGCTGGAAGCATCTGCTAAGAGATGTTTTATACAGTGTGTTTAAAAGTATTAACAACTCACGCTAATAACAGAACAAAATAAATATATGTGAATATTTATCTTTTTAGTCAAGTGTGAAGAGAAAAAAATTGCCTTCTCTCACCTTTGCACTACTATGGAAGTAAGACTAGTGCGCAAAGAAGAAGGAGGGGCTTGTGTTTTTCTGTGTTAAATGAATATATTATTAGCTGAGCAACAGCTAAAACAACGCATGTAAAATCTTGGCTGAAGCACCGGCAGAAAAACTTCAGGGTGTTTTCCTGCAGATGCTTGTGTGCGTGCTGCTGCTGGCTGCCCTAAGGTGAAGTGCGGGGGACTTACAGGGTCAGTACTCGCAGTGGAAGTGCCGTGTTTTGTGGCTTTTAGCTTAGGTGAATGATGTCGGGAGGAGCTCTGCAAGACACCCTTAACTTCTTTCTTGTTTCTTCTACCTGCACTTACTTTGCCCAAGACTCTACTTGTTAGCACTCTTTGTGTTCGTGGTCTGACACCCAAGTGTCAACTTGCAAACACCTAGAATAACTCTTCTTCTCTGGCAACTGGATATTAGGTAGCTTAGGCAGTCTTTTGTTTTTCTCAGCAAGCCTTTCTATGAAAAAAACCACTTTTTGTCTGCTGGAAGAAACCTGATTTTCAGTCTTGGTCCTTTTTTAAATTGCATCAGCAAACCTGTTTAGTGTGTGGAATAAAACCATGCACAGAAGTGCAGCTGGCAAGCCTTTTAAGCATGTAGTTATTGTATTGAACATGTAACTCCAAAGATCTTGACAGTATCATGGGAGAACCTGAAACTGTATTTCAGTTTCCTTGAAGTTTCCTGTAATTAACTTAAATGGCATGATTTGCTTGAATTTGTTGGCATGATATGGGCTAAGTTAAGAATGTCTTTAGGGTTTCTTTTGCTTACAGTTCCACAGGCATACACAAAAAAATAGACTCTCTTAATAGTTGACTTCAAGAGAAAAAAAGAAAACCTGCTCCTTTTCACGACTAAACAACTTTTCCACTTAAAGCAAGTTACATCTACCGTTAGTCGGCTCCTTGCTGTGAGAGGGGAGCACCCTGGTGGGACGGGTGGCCGTGGCTCCCCGTGTCATGTTGTGGGATGTGCATGTGCCCCTGCCTGTGGCTTTCCATACGGTGGCAAACTCCCTTTCGACTGCAGGTGCTGCAGTTTGGTGGGGGCTCCCGTAGCTGGAATCTGGCCTCCAGTGTGGGTGTCAGGGGTGGGTGCCGTTAAATAGCAGTGTTGTGTTCAAAAGGGTTTGTGCTTTATCTACTTAGATATATTTGCAGTCCTGCTGGCCGGTATTCGCTGGGGCTTGGCATTACCTCTGAGGAGAAACGTAAAGCCAGGTAGCCTTTCTAGTCTTACACCCAAAGATTATTTTTTTTTAACATTCATAATTTATGATTTTTGTTAACATTAGAGCCTTTTAGTTTCTGTTCCTTAATATGGATAATGCAGATGTGAATGATTCTTGAAGCTGTTTTCTGCAGGTTAAAGTGAATGTGTTTGTAGAGCCAGAATCATTATCTCCCCCCCACCCCCATAAATCATTGTTTAAGGGAAAAACAAGCCAGTCAGACCTTTCAAGGTGAATGTGGATCATCGTAACTAAGAGTTTACTATACTAATAAACTCATGACTGATCACTCTCCTACTCTTCCCAAAGGAGATGCATCTTCCTGAGCTCCTCCCCCCCCGCCCCCCAAACAGAGCAAAAACTACCTTCTCCTTTAATAAGCACGTCTTTTTCACAGTATTTCTCAGCTTTGCTATCACAGATCAAGAACCCAGCATTTACATCTGAAATATTCTCTGCTGACATCTATAGAACTTTTCATGCCCTTCAGATTTAATTCTGTGTAGGATAATGCATGGTATAATACACAGGTCCTCTGTTTTCAATTAAGCTGTATTAAGTAACTATGCTCTTCTTTCATATCCTGTAGCAAAGTATCAATATCCAGATGGCAGTGTGCTGGGAGAAAATCGCTGCAGGCTTGGCTGCTACCGTAAAGCCAAGAAGTAACATTTTAGCCTGTGTGATAAATAAAACTGAGGTTGCGACTCTTGGCGTATTGGAGTTGCACTAAATAATGCTACAGTGCTGTTTATTACTGGTTTCATTGGATAATATGCAGCTATAAAACCTGCTTGAAGCTTTTATTAAGAATACTCTGTCATTATAAAAAGGTGCCTACAACTTCTTTATAATATTGACGGTGCAAGAATTACTTTGTGCTGGCTTCCTGGCTGTTGTCTAGGGAGGACCTTATCCTCTCCCAGCTTCTGTAGGCATCAGGTTCCATGGATGTCTCTTGGGAAGAGGACAGCTCTGTAGAGCCTAGGTTTGAAAAGTTATTTTTAAGGATTTTTTTTCTCTCTTTGCTTTTTCTTAAGTTTATTTCAGTATTTAATTTCTGGCTTCAGTTCAAATTCAGCTAATATTCTCTGTGGTATAGACCGTGTTACTGTGTCCCTAAGTAAAACTTAAACCAAGATCATCCAGATAGTTGTCTGAGAGGAGGCTGCAGAATGGCCAAGAGGCTTTTATACTGGCTAAGAAGGTGATGGGAATACTTGGTAGTAGGGAAGGGACTAAAGAGTCTCGAACCTTGGGCTTGTTTCCTCATTCAGTTTCTGGCACATCCTGTGACCTAGATTTGTTCATGTAACCTCTGTGCTGCTGTTTACCGAACTGGAGCCCTCTGCTTTTCTCTGAAACGTTCAGATTCCAGTTGGTGTCCATACTCCTATAATTTGTTAGACTGTTGTGCTTCTGAGCAGAAGCAAGTTATTAATGCTATTACTCATTATTCTATTCTAGATTATTCTGTAATATACTATTATTCATTAGGTAAATGCCGTTACATTTCCATATTTCACAGATCTTTAGTTTCCATAGGTGCCTGTTTGTGGTGCACCTCTTAGAAAATGCGGAGTTGACCACCATCCAGTGGGATGTGGTGCTAACGGAGTGTCTGTGGGATTTATCAGATGCGCTAGGTCAGTGGGTGAAGAAACCCTCGCATCGCTCAGTCCGTGATCCTTGTATGTAAGAGAAACATGTTGTCTAAATTAGGACAAAAACTACCTTTTCATTCCATTTCCCTGTTCTCAGTCTGTGCTTTTTTTTGCCTTTTAGAATGCACCCAAGAGAAGAAGCAGAGAGGTCCACGATGGGGAAAATGAGTCCAGCAGCCTGTCCTGTCCTGTACATGCTTGAGTATAGGAGGGGACCTCATACAAAGCCAGAATGCGTCTGGGCTTGCAGCTCTTGTTAGCCATACGGAGTCCTATTCAGAGCTAATGGTAAGTAATTTGTTTTGGGTATGTTTTGATTCATAAAGTGAGGCATTACAGTAGTGGCACTTCCCTTTGTGTGACTGGGTTCTGTCTCTTCACAAAATGCAGAATTTGTGTTTCCAGAAACGGCAGCTTTACCCCTGTTTCTGTTGAGAAAATAGTGTGGTGCGGGTGACAAATATTCCAGTAAGTATGCTCTTTTTTTCTTTTTGCCCTCTCCAGATGAGCTCAGTGAGGCTGGCCTAAGCAATGCTGAAGAAGGGAAGCACAGAGCTGGAAGGCAGGAGCTATTTCAAAGCAGGATTCTTCTTCTTTCTGTAACGCCCAAACATGGAGACTTTAAAAACTTCATTAGGTAGAGTATTGATAGTGGTGTAATATCAGTAATATCGCATGATGTAATATTGCACTTCTTTATTGTTCAGTGATCAGATGGAGATGCATTAAATAAATGAACATATACTAGTGGCTTAAGTTAAGGTTATGAGTGAGAGCAGTAAACTGAGAAGGTGAGTACTAGAGAAAATGTTACTAGCTTTTTTTAAGCGTCTTTTCTTTCGTCGGCTCTTTCCATAACCCGTAGTTCTTTTGTCTTGAGAAAGAGGGAATGAAGACAAATACCTTTTCATCCAAGAAACTGAAGCTAGTTCAACTTCTTAACAGAAAGACTTCACAGTCCTCTTAGCTGTTAGAGCATCTCACTGCTTTGTCCAGCAGAAAATAGCACTCCTCGTGCTGACCCATGAACCCTCCGGACACATCTGTGGTGCCGCAGCATGTGCTGCTCTTTCTTCTCAGGGCTTCCCTTGTCAGGGAGCGGTTGCAAAATGTCTGCTGTGGCGCAGCCCTCCGTGACCTCTTGCATCCGAGGACGGAATTTGCGAGTCTTTTTTTCTGTGCGGAACTTGTGGGAGCTCCCTCCTGAGCCTAATGGTTCTCAAATATTGCAAGAAAAGATCTGACAGTGTTGTCTGGGAGATGTGACTGACTTAATTATTATTAACGTTTATTAAGTGCCTTACAATGGAGGGGAAGAGTCCTTGCCTGCGTTTTTACAAATAGGAGAACTGGCATGTAGGAAAAATGGATCTCTTCCATCTTCTGTGATTCTTGACCCACCTAATTAGGTGATTGTCACGAGAAATAACAACCTGGCTCAGGGGAATGGCACTGGGGGAAGATGCCGACGCGTTCAGTACGGCACACCGCTTCCCCCTCCCGCGATGGCTTAATGTGGTAAGCAGGGTCTTCCCTCTGTGAGTGTCGGTTGGCCAGGGAGGAGATTTAAAAGGGCTGATGAGCCCGAGGCTGTCTCTCTGTCGGATAGCTTCATTATAGATCTCATCCAGGGAAAAAGTGAGGTACTGCAACTCATTTCTAGGAGCTGCTCTACCCTCTGCCTCCTCCCGCTTCCTTTCACAATAGTGGCCTTTCCCCAGGATAAGCTGATTCACCTCACGGCTGGTATTTGCAGTTTTCCTGCATGCACTTAGCCTCTGAGGCAGTAACTGTTTCTTCAGGGCTAAGACTTCAGTTTCTGTTTTTTAATAGTTTATTTTGCTAAGGAAGAGAATTTGTCCAGCTGCTACAAACAATAGTGGTTTCGATGTGTATCAATAAAGAGTTAGAGGTGTGTGTTCTCCATGCAGAAGATAAAGAGACTTAAAGGCTGCTTTAAAAAGGAAGGCAAACCTTGGAGTGGTTTACTTGGATGTACAATACGCCCTATTCTTTCACTTTTAAAAACAGTATTAAGGGATTTTTAAATTTATTTTTTTTTTGCAAGAGAGGAGAAAATAATTTCATCTTTTTGATTGCATTTTTTTTCTTAGTCTCACAGTTGTGAGATAAATATTCAGAAATATGAGTTGGTAAGGTTAATGTGATTAAAATGAATATGTGATAACGGGCTTTGCACATTAAAGATTAAGAGCTCAAATTACAGACTCCAGAGTGAAACACTCCACGAGCATTTTGCAGATTTTGTTTGTGCAAGGAATGCAGGCTTAGGCCCACGGTTGCAGTTGCACAACAATTTCAGCCTGGCTGCTGCTTTTTTGTCTTGGCTGATCTGCACAGAAGTCTCTCGAACACTGTAGCGTCAGGCTGGAAATGCAGTCTGGGGTGAGGTGGGGGGACAAATGAGGAAATAATTTCGGTGCAAGCATTAGCGTTGCTCTATAAAAATAGATTAGTTTTACACAAATTATTCCCATTGACAAAGATCAGTTTATAGCATTTTGACTGCACAGTAGTTAATTCTTTATGTATAAATTGATCCTTTATACAAATGTAATTCCATATACAACAGTTAATTTCTTTGAGTACAAGATGAAAATATATTATCGGTTAATTTATGTAGGTTATGACTTTCTTTCCCCTGTACTCTGCCGTGGTTACCTACACTAAAGTTGACTCAGGGTGTGCTTAATGAAAATTAGATGTGAAATGTAATATGTAGAGGACAAAGAAGCATTGAAATCCTTATTGCTCTTAAAAAGACAAAGGTACCTCAGACAATTCTCCTTTCTTAATCTCTTGAGAATTTGATGCGTAATTCTGTTATGAGCAATTTGGAGTGAATGAAATTGAAGTATTTTTAGAAATAGTATTAGTACCAGGTATTATTGCTCACCTTTTGCGAAGCCTGGTGCATTTGTTCGGTTTTTTTAAACGCTTTGCGTTTTGAGAGGCTGATTTATAGACAATCTTCTATTGAGAAAGAAAGGTGTCTTGGACTTCCGTGGAGAGACAAGCCTGGCTATTAATATCTGTGAAATTTGCTAATGTTGCAACCATTTAAATAAAGTGTTTGTTTATATAACAGCAGTGGCATTTCTCCTCCTCTTCCTTGCGGTTTTGTCCAACTAGATGTTATGAGTGGCAGTTGCAGTGACTGCTAAGTGTTTAAATGATGACACCATTATGTGAAGTGATTTTGAAATGAGAGATTCCAGCCAAGAATTACATCTGCTCTCATCTCCTTCAAATCATACTTTCTGGCTGTGCAGATTATGATTGATTTGTTTGTGACAGATTGCAGGAAACAGTCATTGATTTTTCAATATTTTACCTTAAAATTATTTACAGTTGTAACCAAGGGGAGGTATTTCCATGGGCTGTCAGCCCCTGAAAGACTGGGATAATATTCCCTGCTCCCTGACAAGACAAATTACCCGTAATGAGTGCAGTAGCTGAAGGGTATACTTTTATTTTAAAATATGTCAATAACCCCAGTGACTAAACGAATATTGATTCAGCATAATGAAGCCTGAGTAATGTGAAAATGAGCTCTTCAAGGAGCATGGTAAAGACTTTCTTTTTAGCTTGTAGCAAGAAGCTTTTCATTCTTTACTGTTAGGTAGTTGAAACGTGCAGTCTTAAACAAGCCATCCTTAAACAGTAGTAATATGCAGAATAATGTAACAAAAGAACTCAGGGGGGTGTTTTTCTCTTTGTTTTGTGGGGGTTTTTTGTGTGTTTTTCTTTCCCAAGTTATCTATCTTCGATGCATTTCAGCAGATCAGACGTCTAAAGGGAAAAATGCAAGTTATCCAGGGCAGAGATAGAATTACTGTTGGAGTTTGTGTCTCTTGCAATATTCTTCAGCCAGCCTAATGGCATTTTGAAAGTGGATTCTGCATATATGGGCATGGAAATGCATCTAAATAAACTGTAGATTTAATTTCATGTTATTGACTTCTTGGACATACCGGTGTGTGTTCTATGTGATCAGTCTAATATTCTTGTCCTCTAAGAATTTAGAATAGCTGGTGTATGAGGAACTAGATATACTGTGTTATAAAAGTTGTTACCATACTGCACATTTTTCTTTCCAGCGCCTTGTAACACTACATGTTTCTTACCAAATGAGAATTTTCAAGCAGTAATTCATTTAAATTACAGTAATTTATGCAGTGCCATAGGTGTGGTGTGGAAAAACATCTAATAGATTAATATGGATGTACTTCAATTGTTCAGGCTAAGGATTAGATTAAAGACCACGTTGAGGTACAATTTTTTTAACATTAAAAATATTGAATGCTAAAAAACCCCCTATCATCTGAAAGGATCAATTTATCATTTGTATTCCAGAGTGTTGTGCAACATTGGGAAGGCTCTGCAGAAGCACTGGGTATAAATAGCCGTGTAATCCAGACATACACAAAAAGATCTTTTCTTGAGGTGTTTGTGTATAATGTGTCAATTATGAAATAATGTCATAGCCAGAAGCATTTAGTGAGCATGTTTGGGCACGAAGGCGACTTTCCTCAATTTCTGAAGGACTGACTTCAATTGCATCCAACTAGCTTGTGAAAAATCTTCAGAAGGATGTTTTGCTATCAGCACACAGGTGATTTTTTTCCAAATGTCATTCCTTTAGCACAGCTAGAAAGTATTTCACGAGGCACTTGAGAACCTGTGGCACTGAGAATTAAATGGCAACCCTGGAATGTGAGATATGTTCCTGTTTTTATTTTGTTAATTTTCAGAAAAATGTGATGTGAGGAACATTTGAGCAAGTTACAACTGTAAATGTGGTTTTGAGAGGGTTTCTGCACAACACCTGGGATTTGCAAAATATTGGAGGATTGTTAGCGGGGAGAGAGTGATAACCTCAAATGTATAGCGGTGACAACAGGAGGATTTGGGGTTCTTGTTAAATGTTACCAGTTAACCTTACTTTCCTGCTCAGTGGTCTTTTACACATCCCAAGTTCTCTGCCTGTGCTTTCTGTACCTTTTTGTGTCTTTGACCAACAGCAGGAGGTGGGAAGGGAAGGTCTTCTTTCGTCAGCTTTCCCACAGCAGCGAGGAAGGAGACTTTCCAGAGCTGTGTGCCAGTTCTGATGCAGACTGAAGGGCAAATAAATGTTTGGTTTAACTACATCTCCTTTTCCTGAATCATACTGCATGGGCTCAGTGGTACTAAACTGAACAAAAGCAGATACTGCTGGAGATGCTGCTGACAGCTACACCAAAGCGGGCTCTGCTTGCGAGCTGTTGGCTCGTTTCACTTGCAAGACGGGTAACATCTCTCACTTTGCTGCCTTTTGCAAAGATGAGCATGCTTATTGAATACGTGCCTGCCTCGCATTCTAGTTCAGGCCTGAGCTGTGTGCTTGGCACTAATGGCAAATGGTACGTTCTCAGCTGCAGGAAGCTGGCAAACGGCTTGCAAGCTTTCTGGGCGATACCAGAGATTTCTGGTGGTGGTACCTTGGAAGCTCTTAAGTCTATTCACACATCTCTTTTTAGTTCTAGAGCTGCTGCAGTTGCTAGTCCACTTTCAAGTGACTATGGAGGAGAAAAAAAACCCCAACAGCCAAGTCCAAACAAACATCAATCCCAAATCGTTAATCAGTTAAAAGTTCTTGTGGCATTTGGGATCTTGTAGGAGAAGAACCTAAACCCAACTGCTGTTCAGTTAGGTACAAGTAAAAGCAGAAAACACAGAAATGAGGGTCACAGGTAAAAGCAGAGTAATTTCCTTTGTGGCAGAGAGGAGGCTGTTGGTAAATCATGAAGGGCCACTGTTTAGGGGTTGTATGTCCCTTCATGGTTTGGGACGTGCAGGTTTTGACCCATTTCAGTTCATTTCAGGCCTGACATGAAGACAGTGTCTCAGGATGTTCCTGTAGTGGGAAGGTGGTGCAGCGTTAATGGTGTGGGCATTTTTGTGTAACAGTTCGTATCTCTATACCTATTTATTTGTCAGATTCCACTACAAATAAGGTGGCAACCAAAACCAATTGTTAATTCCTCACCCCACTCCCAACCTAATCTGCCTCTGTGTTCTCTGCTGTACAGATAAATTATGAACTTGTTAGAGCTGATTGAAGGGGTGTGGGAGGGGGAAGGGCATTTAAATGTGGTGTTGGAAATGATGCTTAGTGGCTAAGCCTTCCCCCCTCAATTTGTTTGTTTGAAATTTAAGAACTAATGTGTGATGGAGCCTGAATCAAAGCAGTCTGGAAGTGGGCAGACAGCACTACGAGGAATTTGCTAATCTAAATGTCATGGTTAGCTGAAACCAGTTTTTTGTGCCCTAAACTACACATGTTGAAGTTGTTGTTTCTTTTTAATTTTTATATTACTGTCAAAAGCAATTCCACATATGCAGAGTACTTACGTTTTCATGGAATGACCATATGATGTACTAAAAGCTTTCACTAACTTGAGTGCTGATAGTGTTGCAGAGTATTTGGTATGATGGCATTTGGTTTTTGATGAACTGTTGGAGCGATATAACCCTAAAAAAATACGAGGAGGATCCAAGATGCTTTGAGAACCTTGCTGAACTGTGATGGTTAAAAAGGCATGGCTGACAATGCAGGAGAGTTGAAATCTGTGTCTGGAATTGTGGAGACAAGTTGAGAAATATGAACTGAATTGATTGTTGATTATTTTCCTTTGTAAATGCTGGGAAGACACATATTTCGCTTTACTGTGGCCTTTAAGGAGGTCCACAGTGTCCTTTTTTTGTTTTGTTTTGTTAACTTATCTTTTAATATGAAGTGTCATTCCCAAAATGAAGTAATGTCCTTGGGCTTGTGGCAACAGCTGGAGTTGCAGGATTCATAAATAATTCAGAGGGGGATAAAGGGTAGGGGATTTTTTTTTTTTTTTTGTTCATTTGAATCTTTATTATGTGCACACATTTCACTTTAGATATGGCATCATTTGAATTCATTCGGTATGATGATTGCACTGACCTGTCATATTTATTTTGATGTCTCTTTGAAGGACCATATGCTCTGTCCTCGGCATGAAAAAGGATGCGAGTTGCTACCCAAAAAGGCAGCTACATTCCTGTAGGGCCGAAGACCCTTGCTGCCCATTGTCATGTCAGTAGATGTACAGCTGCAGCGCAGTAGAAGAAAGTGTAGCCGTTACGTCAGTGCAGTGACTAAATGGCAGCGAAGGCTAGCGAAAGGTGGAAGAAAGGGCAAAACCCGTCTGCATCGAGGTGTTGTGTGGCATTAAAAACTCAGCTGTCACCGAGGGCCAGTTGGTGTGGGGAACCTGGCACGTGGAAGATGGAAAAGATGAAAGCCAGCTAGAAATCTGCCAGGGTGGAGGTGTGCCACGGTAGCTTTAGTGTGGGAATACGATTACTTACTTTGTGTGTTGGAAGTGGGGTTGCCATGCACACAGCCTTCCAGGGATGCACGGGAGTTTGTCTGGCTATGCAAGGCTCGGGTCTGTTACCAGTCCATGCCTTCTTTTCCTCTTAAAGAAGCTGCTTGCTTAGCCAAACAAAATCTTGGAGAACGGGCTTTGGGAAAACATGGAGTTGTCATTTTCCTCTTTGCTAATTCTGTTGCAGCTATTGCATCTGCTCCTTCACTTACGTTGGTGGCATGTTTCTGTGGACAAGCGGTATGTTTTCCAGAAGTTACTGGTAAGATTTTACCAGTTTCCAGTTCAACCGTGTCCCATAAGTAATGAACTGCATAGTAATGAGTAACATCTGATTCCTACTGGCTGATGCCCTGACTGGGATTAGCAGTTTGTGGTTGGTGGAGTACAGGACCTTGTTAATGTTACCTTTGTATGCACTACCAACGTGACAGGATGCAACCACTACAGTAATTTCATGTAAGGTGTAATTGCAGCGGTGGGTGGTGATTTGTATGAAGTGGATGGTCCATTGTGCTCATGCCAGTGGCAGAAGGAGGCCAATTAAGTGCAGGTTAGTGAAATACAGTAACTAGAAGCTGTGAATGCGAATGATAACTGTATGCAAAATTGTTTCTTTTCTAGATCCTGCCGTCAACGACTGAGCCTCCCTGAAATCTTACCAGTTACTGCTGAGATGAGGAGGATAACAGGAAGGAGGAGTGCTTAAGTGGTTTTAATGACAGTTAATTTCATCTGTTTATCAAATGACAAGTTGTTTTTTCCTCAAAACTCGATTGTCATGACAAGATGCTTTTGAAAGTCATCTCTGTAAAATAAAACTGACAATTTTTAGGCTACAAAGAGCTCTTGTATCTTTCTATACAATGTTGTCATTATGGTAAACCGCCGGAAAGTCTTTATTTTTGAAGTAATTTAACTTGCATACTTCATTCATTTATTTGAATGTCTGTTAAACGCCATGTGAAAAGTTTCTTGCCAGAGTTCTTTTATTCAATGGAGTAGTTATTCTTACCATGCTCAATTTATTATTGTCTAAATTACTGTTGTCTTAGCCTCCTGCAAAAACGTTTCTTTTTAGTAATTCTTAAACAAATATGGAATGAATGTGGTTTTGTCCCCTTCATGTTTTGATCGGCGTATTTTTCCTTTCAGTGAAAGCGTCTTTAGTTTTCAGAATGACACCATTACAAAGAAAAGTGCTTTGCTTTTTTCTTGCCTTTTTTTTTTTTTTTTCCCAACAGAAAATTTCTTTTGTGCAATGATTTTTTTAATATGTACACTGCCAAGACACAATTACTGGAAGGAGAGACAGAAGCTGTTGGGAATGTCATGTTATGCCAAATTGAGAATCATTAGCTCTTACTTTCTCTGCGATCTCTTCGACTAGAACTCGACCTATTGCGTCTGGCTTATACTTTGACTCTAGTGGAACTAATGTGTCCTTGGAGTAGCATTTTAGAGTAACTTCAGATTCATGGGGTTTTTTTTCACAAGTCTGCTTTAAACTGCTGGGATTAACTTCAGAGAAGGCAAGAGATGCAGCCTCCTTTGTCAGCAGCTGTGCTGGTTAAAGGAGGCTTCCTGCACGCTTGCTTGCTCGCTCTCCCAGAGGTTATTGCCCCTGCTAGGGAAGCAAACTGAACTGTTTCCATGAGCACACCCAGACTTACTTCAGCTGAAGTTAATCGTGTTATCAAATATTAGTTAACTAGCACCCTGGGTCATTTGGATGAAAGGGTGGGGAATGCCCAGCCCAGCCACACAGCCGGTGTATCTGGGAGGGGGGTGTTGACCAGAGGGTCGCTGAGGAGCTGGTTGTGGTGCAGTCTTCTCAGCAGGTGCAGTCACAGCTCTAGGATGTGGTAAACATTGGGTGTGTAGTTCAGTCATGTATAATTTTCACATTTCAGGGACATACTGGATACTATAAATTAAGCCCGTGCTCTTTGACTTACTCCTTGTGTGTGCCGGTGTGTGTGGAGAGAGATGATCTGAGTGTGTGTACGTGAGACAGGACACCTACTTTGGGAAAATGCATCTGGTCAAGGCGCAGGAATGGTACAAGTGTTTCCAGTACCTAGAGGACACACTGTTAATGCTTTACCTGTCGAGGAGGCTGCCTCAACCAACGCGTGCTCCAGCAGAACTGTTTTTGACACGTGGTGAGCTGCCTTTAGTGAAGCGGGGAGAACACCTCCAGCAGGAGAGACCACCCCATCCCCCACTGCTTCTCTGTCCAATACTGCATCTGTAGATGCTGGAGTCTGCTGAGGCATCCAAGCTCTGCTGTTTCCCGTGCCACAATTAAAACCGAATGGGTGATCTCTAGTACTGGAAGGCATACTGAGTAAAACCAGTGCACTAAACGGCTCCCTCAGCACTGACCCTTCTTGCAAGAAGGCCGTGGAGTGTGGGTGCCGTCCCGCAGATGGCTTGGGCGTACAAAGAACAAGAGACTCTCTGATCCCTCAGAAACCTGAGAGCAGCAGCGCTACTTGTGTCTTCTCTCGTGGCACTGCTGGATGAAAAGGACTCGGGTCAGTCGCAGAAAGGGCTGAACCTCCAGGTCGGCTGGATCCAATGTCTTTTAACTGGCCCTGTGCTGAAGGATGAACAAGTATGCGCTCGCTTCTCGTATGGGCCATCTGTAAGGGTGGAAAATAAGGTACTGTGTCTGGAAAGGAGCTGGTGTGTAAGGGGAAGGTGCTGCTTTGCAGGCAAGGAACCCCCTGCCCGGCTGGTTCATCCTCAGCAGCGCTGCCGTACGGCAGTGCCGTCAGACCGGAGCCTGCGCCTGCTCTTCCCCCAGCTGTCCATCTGAAAAACAGCGGTATGAAGAGACGAGGCTTGGTGTGTCTTGGGACTAAGGCTTACAAAGAGTTTGGGGAATGTGTGCCAACTTAGAAGTCACTAATATTTTAAAATGACACATAAAAAAGCAGGTATGATGTGACAGGCTGAAACCTATTGCTTTTCTGCCAGGGCCTGTTACCTTGGCTGTGTACTGCTGTATGTGGAGAAAACGCTGGACGTTGCGGTCAAACTCCTTGTTGGCCGCTGCTTGCAGCGTGGTGTGTGCACAGCACAAGGAGGCAAAGCGCCAGCCGTGTGGTTTCCATACCCTCAGCTCGCCCCTGCTCCCGTTCCTGCGGGAAGGTGGCGTGGCTCCGGGTGCTGGAGCTGTGCCCTGTGCCGGCAGCCCAGGGTGAAGCTGCGGCGGAGCACTCGGTGCCTGCGCTGGGTTCAGAAGTGATGGGCCTTCTCCAAAGCACTTTCAGATGTCTCTCCTGACTGTGAACCGAGGGGAAATAAGCCTCCGCAGCTCTTCGAGAGAGCCCATAATTTATAGAAACCTTTTATCTTAATATGGGCTATTGTAGTACCAATGTTAAAATAGTTAATGAAATGCTTGTGATTGCCTAATCATCTTCTTGCCCGCTTAAGTGGTAAGACATGGTTACACTGGTATTGCAAAATAACTTATGTAGAGCGCTGTCATGGATATGTTAGGCCAATGAGTAATTGTAGGCCAATGAGTAATGTTAGGCCATTTTACGTCGAAGCACTTAAAATGATCAAATACTATAGTTACGGCTGTCCTACTGTTTATGTAGCACTAAAAGGAAAGCAAAATACAGTTTCAGAGCAGACAGACTTTTTTCTTACAAATACTCCAAATAATAGGTTTGTTTCAACTAGACTTCCTGGCTCTTCGGTGATTGCTGCGTTCAGTAGGAATCTGTCGGGATCCCACGCGTAATCATGTGTTTATTATTATAAACACATGATTTCTATGTCTGTTCTCCACAAATATGTTGGACAAAACATAGTTTACCTTCTGAACTGGTACTATACGGTTACTTCCTAACTCCTTTAACTTCATTTCAAACTTGCTTGAATAAAATGTGCATTCCTGAAAATAATCTTTACATCTGTAATGTGGCAGTTGATTTTATGTGATGGTTTTCATACTCCAGACATAGCAAAACATTTTCAAGGCAATATGTGTTGACAATATAGAGAGATAAAAATCAGGTAATGACAAACTTTAAGGTGCAAACGTTTAATAAGAGCAATGAATCATTAGAAATTATTAGAAAGGGAATAGTAGATTTTCTATCTTTTGAATGCAGATGAGATGTTTTTGTAGAGGTATATGCTCGAACAAATGGCTGGGTGGGGTAGAGAAATTCCTGGCGGGTTTCTGTGGCTTTTGCTACACCTGGGGTCAGGCCGGGTCATCTTAGACATCCTTTTGGCCTGGGAGGAAGGCATCTCGCTGCAACAAGTATCTTCACAGCACAGCAGCTTCCACTGGAAAGCTACTCAGAGGTGCTCGCATTCTCTTTTAAGACAAGATCTGGGAGGGTGGGCATCGCTCAACAACGAATTCCATGAGGTTCCTGTCTCCTAACGCCAGGTCTTTTCCAAAGATCCTCTTTCACCTGGCTGCTTGGCTCTGCAGCGGTACATTTCGGTGGCTTTAGGTGGTTTCTTTTGGTCATCCGTCCTTCCCCCTCGCCAAATTAATCAAGTGGCACACAAACTTTATTTTTCAGAGCAAATGCCTTCTACAAGGTGTACACTTCTACAAAGTGTAATGTTGCCTTGCTGCTAGAAACAATTAGTAGGTTTATAATAATCTGACACGTCCTGCAGCGGATAAATTAGGTTTGTTCTCTACCAAGATTAGTTAGCTGGCACCCACTCCCTAGCACGTCACAAAGTAACGATCGGAAGTTGATGGCATCTGGTTATCTGCTTTTTGGCTTTTTAATGGGCTTTTTGTTGCTGTGCTGTCACCCAGGTTGAAATAACTGTGCTCAAGTTGTACGTTTCCAAGTTCTCTGCGGCCTGGGGAGATGATGTTGGCTCTCCTGTCCCGCGAAGAGACCTGGGGGCATAAGCGTTGGGAGAAGAGGGGAGGCTGTCCGCACTGAGATTTCTGAATCTTGTACACATTTGGTTTTGGCTAACGTAGATGTTTTCTGCTCCATGGAAAGCAATATGTTACCACTGAAGCCCAAAATGCCAAGTATAATTACCTCATGTGTTTAAATAGGTGTTGTTATTTTTTAACTTGTATGTACTAGCCTGTTTTCATGCAAAAGTACATATTTTATGTGGGAAGAATGCTGTATGAATCAGAAAAAGCAGAGAAAGTATTTAAAGTTATGTGCTAGTGTTTAAGATTTTAAAAATAACCATGAGGTCTTTATTTCTTTGTTTACGATTGATTAGGGTTAGAGTTTTAAAAGCTTAATGCCGACTATAAGTGCTTTACAGTCAGTCACTGAGAATTATGGGCTTGGCATGACTCACATTTCTGTTCTTCAGTATATCCATTCTTGTTAGATGCTGAGTAGTCATTGCACGTAGATGACTGATTTTTTGGGGGTATTTTACATTTTTACATGTTCAGAAAAATACTTCATTAAAGCAGCTGCTGGGTGAAGGGGGTAATTAAAGAACTGTACTGCTTTTATTGAAGTTGACACATGCTGCACATTCCTTAAAACTCAGTATGTGAGCAGAATGTTTCCAGGATTTATTGAAGTCAGACACCTAGAGATACTGGGAGCTTTTAATAGTAGTAAAGATAACTTCCAAGTTTTACACTGTTACATAAATCTGTCTTTAAGAAGAGAGCTATTACTGCAATACATTGCTCGTGTTCGTAGTTTGTGCATGTTTTATGTATGCACACACACCCCTATACACAGATGCTTAAGACAGTGATTGTATGTTCTATTTAGTAAGTATTTATTTTGAAAAAAAGCAGCATTGTAATGCTGACTGAGAAACTTTATTTGCTTGGTGCCAAAAGAAATCTGCATTTTATTGTTTTTTTTAATTTTTTATTTTTAAACTGAAATGCAATCCAGCTTAGTGTGAATCGCAGCACTTAGTGTGTGAGCATCTTGGTGTTGCAAGTAAAGAATCTTAATGTAAACTGAGGCTTGGTTTCACTTTAACTAGTATGATGAGTGCAATGTTCCGCATGTGTAATACTTCACAAGTTGTGAAAAAATAGACTCGTGATTACAACACGCGGTGACCAAACACATTACAAATTGCCTCAAAAAGTTTCCTGAACACTTATAATTACCAATATTGTCATTTTGTGTCCATCAGTTACGAATAAAAATGTGGAAAAAATATTTTCAAAATGTTAGGGTTTTTTGCTATTTTTTCCCTTTTGATTTTGTATTGTTTTTAATGCATGGCGTGGAAAAGAATAGGTTTCCCTTACCGGGGTTACAGAAGGTGCTGTTGTGTGTCGCTGTTCTAAACTTCTAGGACTGTATAAACGGAAAGTAAACTTTTTAATTTCCTATGCAGTAGAAGTTAGTTTTATGCCTGGGTGTCTGTGTGAGCGGGCCAGGTGTTTTTAACTGTCCATGTTTTCAGACAAATGGTTTAAAGGGTGGTCAGGCATCAGCACAGGCTGCCCTGGGGGGTGGTGGAGTCACCATCCCTGGTGGCATTTAAAAAACACGGTGCTCAGGGACATGGGGTAGCGGTGGACTTGGCAGTGCTGGGTTAACGGTGGCACCTGGTGACCTCAAAGGTCTTTTCCAACCTGAATGATTCTCTGATTCTATGATGATTCTAAACTGATCTTACGGGGAAATTTTCATTTTGTGTTCTGCAAGATGAAGATGAAAAATTGCTTTTTAGATTATTTGCATGCTTTAATATTGCGAGTCAGTTCCCACGTGTTAAAGTGTAAACTACTAACTAATCCATAGGAGTTTATGCAGGAGAAAGTCATTTAATTAACACTTTTAATTTCAGCTGTGAAAGAAGGTGAAAATGAGGTCTGGAGAATGGAGGGGCTTTCTTTTTCATCGCTGAAGACTCACTGCGCTGTAAGTCTGCTGATGCTGGTGTACGTGGCCCATCTCCTGCCTGCTAATTAGGCCTCTCCAATGTGCTCCCTAGAAATGCGTCGGAGAAGTTTTTTCGAACCCCCCCCCGCGCCATCATAAATAAGGAAATGGTATGGTATGTAACTATTATACACCGCTCGTTTGGCAGACTATAATTTAATAGAACAACAATGATCAGGCTAGTATATCAGTTAATTTTCAAAACATTTTATTCCACACAAATTAGCTCAGGTCCTGGAGGGCAAAATGACAAGAGGTTACTCGTACACTATGTATTTAATTAATTGAAAAATGCTCAAATTGCTTTTACAGTTGTTATTAAAAAGTAGAATCAGTGTTGCCAGTGCTCAACCATAATTAGAACCCCAGGGAATTAAATATTTAGCATTAGTAATGTAACAGCACTTAGGACACAAATTTCTATTTTTGTAATGAAAGCAATACAGTGTAAGTTCAAATGGCTGAAACGACAGCTGTGACAAGCCAGCCAGCCTGGGATATTTCAATAAGACACCTCGTCGGACAGCAAGTCTTACGGCATTACTCGTTTGTAAGAGATCTGCGAGTTTAAATCCCAATAGCCAGGCATTACACCCAGTATTTAGATTTCTAATTGCTCACAGGATGAACGGGCGGGCAAATGTCACGCCGTCGGCGGGGGAAGCGCGCGGTGCTTGGCCAAATAACGCCGCGGAGGTGCGTGCCGGTGTCGGCGCGGGCAGGGGCTGGGGGGCAGGTCCCGGGGCTGCAGGGGGAGGAAGAGAGATCTTGTTTGTTTTAAGTTTAATTACATTTTTAAGCATAAGTGCTTTCAGCGGCACAACATGAAAAGTCAGATATTGGGCTCTAATGAGCTGTAGTGGTAGATGGCTGGAGACCCTGAGGGATTCATTCATTAAATTAGCTGGATAAAAGTACTTGGTTTGGGCATGGTAGGATGGCTGAGCTGTGCTCAAAACCTCCCTTTCAGAGCTGTCTCTCATTCCTGTTTGCGTTCTAAACAGGCCATGTAGTGACTTCCACTGCCGCCTGCTACAACTGTTCAGCTTGTCAGAAGGTATTACATTACCAGCTAATAAGTAATAAAGCACATTTGACTTAATTTCTCTTCTGGTTGGTTTTTTTTTTATTTTGTTTTGGTTTTTTTTTTCTTTCCCCCCTGGGATGGCAGGGGAAGGAGGAGAGCTTGAAGCCAGTTGAGTATCTTCTAAATAAAAAAAGCTGTATTTGGGCAAGGCATGCTTTTGCCTTTTTAAAGCGCTGATCTGTTTTATAGAAATAGGACAATCAGGTAGGAGAGATGAAATACTTATTTTTGAAGATGCTTTCATTCCAGTTGGAACCTGCTTGTAGGACAGATTTGGTATCCGAGCTGGACACGTAGCAAGGACACGCTGTCTAGACGGTACTAGACCAGGACAGCCTGTTTCGTGACAGAAGCAGGTAAAGAAGCATCGTGCCTGTGCGGTGCCGCACCCAGCGCAGGCAGTGATGCCCCAGCTGCTGCTCTCCTGCTTTGCAACCGCTTGTTTCTGCTGCAGGTCACTGCAGAGCAAGTTTATTTTAACTCTGCCAAAAAAAAAAAAAAGACTGACTTGACTTCACATCAAAACTTGGCAAACAGTGCCGAAGCCTGTAAGAGCTGGCTCTGAAGTTTAAAAGGGTCTTTCTCTTGAGATGTTTCAAATAATAATTACAGAACCAATGGCACCTGAGCTGAGCCGGGGCAGGGGTGAAGCTGCCCCAGCCCATGTGTTGGAGCTTCTGCCATCAGCCCTGCCCAGCCCCTGAGCCCCCCAGCTGCACACACAGCACCAACTGCACCTGCCCCACATCTTGGGGGTATAAATGGCCCCTGCCAGCACACCTCGGGCTTCTGCTCCTCTGCCTGCTGTGGGGGGAGCTGGCAAGGATAAGGTGTTGCCCTTGGCGCTTTCAAAAACACGATGTGCTCTTTTCAGCCTGGCTTTCAGAAATAGTTTTGGCTTATTAGGTGAGGGTTCCCCTTGGTGTCTGTTTTTAGCTGAGGCTGCTGAACTTCAGTGAAAGGATGAGCAGCCACCAATGGGGCTGTGCAAGGGGGAGCAGTGACCTGGCGGGTGCCCAGCTGCGGTCACCAAAACCTGTGACAGTCCTTCAGGTAAGTGCAAAATGGTTGTGCACGAGATTGGGGTTATGAATAAATGTCTCTTTCTCGTGGATGGCCTGCTGGGGTGCAGTGATGATCCCAAGGGATCAGGAGCTTCAGCTTTGTGTGTTTCTTGAGCAGGTAGTGCTTCTGAGAAAACTTCTGGAAAAGTTTTGTTCTGAAAAAAATAAGCTTTTCTCTAACAGGTTTATGAATTTGGGCTCCAGTGTAGGGAGGAGCACCCCTGGTGCACACTGAAGCCTTGTGGGGTGTCTCTGAGGTTCCCTTGCATCCCGGTGCCCAGCTCGCCTCAGCTCTCCGAGTTTTTTCCTGCTTATCGGAGACTTGCAATTAGAAACCCCTCGTGCTCCATAATTTGTAATGTGTGGAACTGGGGTACCCGAGGGTTTGATGTAACTGTGAATTACTGCTAGGTGTAAATAATCCTTATCAGCTCTGACTTTCATAAATAAAATTATGGAGTTCCCCCCACCTCTGTTCTTTTGATGCAACTAGAAGCATAGGAGTGCTGCTGGGGTCTTTCTGGGGGCCCTGACTCGCAGCAGGATGAGCTGCACCTGGGCTGGGCTTTTTGTCCTGGCATCTCAAAGCTGTGACGAGCCTCTCGTGTGGATGAGCAAGCAGCTGCACTGACATGATAGTAGCGCCATTGCTGACTATCGTGTCAGTGATCTGGGAGCTAAGAAGTCTCTATCCTGGCCTGGGACAAGTTATTTATTTTTTTAAAAAAGTCTGTTACTACAAAGCTGTTCTCTCCTAAGGTTTTTGAGGCTTGGATCTTGTCTGTCATTGCCAGGATCAATTCCTGTAAGTCCTGCAGCAGTCGGCCTCTCTCGAAGGAGGGGGGCTGCGGGTTTTAGTTGCCTGGAGATTGGCAGCTGTAAAGGCGTTTTTCCCTTCTGCTTTATTTTTGTTCTTTGGCATCTCTTCTTCCAATCTCTGTACCCGCTGTGCCCAGTGCTGTAAAACACACAAAGGCAGTCTCTGACCCTTGCTGCTTTCTCATCTTTTAAGTGGAGGATAAAATGCCCTTTTCTGCTCCAACATCCACCAGCACCATCTTTTCAGAACCTCATTACAAGCTACTCCATCACCAGCTTCTACCTTAAAACACAGACTGAAAAAATGCAAACTTTAGAGAAGGTTAGTCCTACTCAAAGGATGTTCAAAGTTACTTCTAAGGCTCTCCATACATAACCTTGGCTGCTGCCTGGCGAGTACAGCAGCGTGCTGTACGCTCCCTGGCTGGTGGGAAGAAGGTAGGCAGGCAGAGCTGGAACAAAAGTTTTCCCCTGGACCTGCTGCCAGTCCAGCCTTGCCAGGTCTAACAGCCTCTGATGCCTAAGGCAGGGTTTAGTTTTAGCACACTTCGTTATATTTCACCAATGGAGATAATTTTCTTTCGTAAAATAAAAATAGATAAACTTCTAAGTACGTTTTTCAATATGAACTCAGACTAACGCTGCTTGCCCTTTTTAAAGGCGATGTGCATCCCAGAGGTGAATGGGTGCTGTCAATCGTAGCTAAGATTTTCAGAGGTTCCTAACTGGCCAAACCAAGCATCACAGCATTGTACCGATGGATGCTTCTGTTGCTTAAACAAGTGTAAGACTAGTGTGAAAAATGAGATGTAAACTGCAAAAATACCTGGATGCTGCTGGAAGTTTTCCCGCAGTCCTAACTGAACGACTCTCCAATAGCTTGTTGGTTTTACCAAGGGCATTCCAGTGATGCAGGTCCCTCCTGCTCCACAGGTAATGGAGCAGTTCTGATTCTGTGCTAGAAGGAAGCAAATGAGCTGAAAGCAAAGTATGGTTGTGTACAGGTGTCTCTTCCTTCTTGTTTTCCCTTAAATTGTGGCTTCTGCAGGTGCTGACTCTGTTATTGTCTGGCACAAAAGGGAAGCAACTTGACAAGAGGTTATTTTTCTGTTTTCAGCTGCTCACTGAGGTAGGGTTAATTTCTTTCCTCTGTCCCTTTTAGGCATTGCTTGTGATTTTTCTTAATGACTTAAACTCCTAAACCTGTGCCATGAAAAAATCAACTTTGCTCTTTGTGACTTGCTGTCTGTATCCCCTGCTGGGTTTATGTTACCGAAATTATTTTATACAGAGGCAAATACCCCTGCAGTATGTTAGATCTCCTCTAAATATCTCTAGGGCTTCTGGTGTGTGTAGTTTGTTGTGTGGGTTTTTTTTGTTTTGTTTTTTCTTCTCCCCTCTAATAACCCTATCCTCAGGTAGTTGCTGGCATTATTAGAGCCACTGTGCCATTGCAGGGTGATGTGAAATTGCAAGTCATCCTTAAGCTATCTGCAGTCTTTAGGGCCTGATCCTGTGGCTGCTGCTGGCTACCCTGCTTCCAGCACCGTGCCTGCCGGTGCCATCGGGATGGCAGCTTGCAAGCTGTGCCTGCTGTCCCACGGAGAGAGGGCTTTCTCACTGCTACTGCTTTGCTATAAATAGGGAGGTTGGACCACAAAAATGCATTGCAAAACTTGGATCCAACTGCTCAGAAAACTCTGAAATTGGGTTCCTGCTGTGTTGTGTTGCTGATCTACATGTTTCCAGACAGTTGGAAAAGTTAAACTCTCATTACCAGCCTGGGCTGTATGGAACAAGTGACGGGCAGGTTTTTGGTCTGGGCTGTGGGGGTGGAAGCAGGGTTGTGAGGCTCTTAATGTTACACTCCCATCGTGTGCGTGACGATGAAATGAATTGGTTAATGAGTGCCTAAGCATCTGTTCAGCCTCTGGTAGATGCTTTGCCAAGGTTCAAGTTCCCTGAGGAGGATTAGCCACCTGGTCCAGTTTTCATGATATACTGACAAAGGGGACACCCACCTTTCGTTTTACTGCGGAGGATGGACGAGCGCTCGGTTATGGCTTAGCCAGTGCACGGCACCCCTGGGTCATCTCTGGGTTTGATGTGTTTTTGTAATTGTCACAACTTAGATTATGGCAGAGCATGCAACTGCTGTACGTTTTTGTAGGAAGAGTGACATCTACTCATTCAGCTCATCTCATGGCTTTGCCAAATAGACTTATTTTCCTTTTTCTTAAATGGCACACAGCTCCTTGCACACTATTATGTCCCTTGCTGTGTAATAGATAAAATCAATATATACCATAGGGCAACAGGAAATGGTAATAAAAAGAGGTTTTAAGAGAAAAATGAGCATTTCATAGCCTGAACTTACAATTAGGCTTTCCAACGCGTCTAGGTTTTGCTGCATGGACAGCATTATGAGTTGATGAAAGGCCTGCACTTAAAAGGCTTAAATTTATGTGACGGTCATATCTCTTTACGACGAGCATGATTCAGTAGGGGTTTGACCCATCAGCCACATTATGGTGAAGGAACTAGGTATGCTTGAAAGACAGAAACATTACACGTTTCTCGCTGAACTTTGTAAAGGCTGAAATCGCGCAAACAACCTGCAGAAAGACAAGATGGACCATGTCTCGGTGTGCTGAAGGCAGGCCTTGGAGGGGCTTGTGCCTCTGGGTTACCTGCTAAAGCAGTCAGAATCTCCTTCTGGTGTTGGCTTGGTTTTGGGGTTGGGGGGAAAGGAAGGCAGTGTTTTGGTGTTGTTTTTTTTTTTTAACCCGCAGTGTGTCGCATAGGTGTTTGTGGCTTAAACCCTGCGGTGAGCTGGGTGGCAGAGCGAGCCTGGCCGCTCCTGCGGCTGGGTGCGGGTGTGCTGTGTGCTCTGAAGGAGGAGAGGCTGCGGCAGGAGGTGAGGGCAAGAGACCCCCGGCTGGGCTGCGTTTGCAGGTGGCTCTGCCCTGTGCTGGGGATGCTGCGGGTGCCCCCGCGGAGAAGGGCGATGGCTGAGGCAGGGCAGCGCTACGGGGCTGTGCCCGCCTGCCCCGGCCTTTGTGCAACTGCCGCGGATGCGGCCCATCAGCAGGGAGATGTGCGAGTATGTGGAGGAATTTCCGAGCCCTGTCCGCTCTGTTTGGCAGTGGGTTAGGTGCCTGTGGAGGACAACAGGCAGCAGGAGCGTTTTTCGGGCTGAACACCCAGCTCTGTGCTCAGCTCAAAGCAGCGCACAATTCTGGGCTGCGTGCCCTGACGCTGGTATGGCTGCAGCCCATGGCTCCTCTGAGGCTGAGAGATGGGGGGATGCGGGTGGGCTCTGCCTAGCTGGGGTACCTAAAACCACCTGCCTGCCAGTGTGTTCAGTCTGTGCTTCAGCACAGTTCTGGGAACGCATGGAAAGAAGCCACCCTTTCTGCTTCATAGCTCAATAGTTGTGAATGAAGGATGTAGAAAGTTTGTTTTGGTTTTGTCTCCCATTTTAGCTTTTGCCAAATGCAGTTTGCAGCCTCCATTTTACTGAAATCGGCCAGCCTCCCTCAGCAGCACTGCCTGCTCTGTTTTCATTTATTTGTTGCACTTGTGTCTCTGATGCCCCTGGACGCGCCAGTGCAACCTGCCATTTTAGGCAGCCCACGTGCAAAGGACCAATTTACAACCTACACTGCCAAATCAGGCAGTTGCCTTCCCCTGGCTGGCTAGTGTTATTTGCAGTTGTGGGTTCTGGTCCCATGTTTTATTTGCCCTTACGTAGTGGTGTTCTGGCAGCGCACTGGGGGACCTTCCAGCTGGGTGAGATGCCAGCAGTGCAGGAGGCTCTGCAGTTCTTAGACTTTGTTTCTGGACATTTTTGCTGTCTAACAATGAACATTTTTTAAAAAAAGTAAGATGATAATGGAATAGATAATCTGTGGAACGTGACCAGCAGAATGTGCAAGAACAACCGTTGTCTCCTTGCAGTTCCCAAACAAGAATTACCTTTGCAGGAGCACACACCTGGGAGTGCAGGCAATGTGTGTTTCCCCAGCAAAGATTTGCTGCAAGCGTCCTTGTGGCTTGAGAACAATTGGTGTGACAAAACCTTATGATGAAAAGGTCACGGTAAATAATGCACAGTCACCATTTTAAAGTTAAAAAAAAAAACCAAACAAATGCCAATCAACCAAACAAGTAGCATCACGAAAATAGTTTTCCCTTTTCCTTCCCAGCTAAAATACTTGTTGGAAAGAGCATCTGAGAAATTCCTTCAGGTTTCTAAAATGTTGTGCAAGACCAAACATCTGAAGCCACAAACTTTTAGCCGGGTGTAACAGGACCCAATCCGCTCGGTGGGGTTTAGTGCTGCAGCTGGGTCCCTGAGATTCTCGGGATCAGTTTACTGGGGCTGGTTTTGTCTGGCAGATCGTAGCAGTCTCCCAGTATGTCTTTTACATACTGCAAAACCATTCATAGTTCATTTGATATTCACCAGCATCAGCTCAAGTCCACTTTGTAAGTAGTTCTGAATTTCTGCATGTGTTTTAAATATATTGGGCTTGCCAGGAGTGAGAACAAGCAGAGTTGTGGGGCTTTCCCCCTACCCCCCCTTCTGATTTTTTGTCACTTTCTTGTGATATGCTAGAGTAGGCAAACCAGAAGTAGATTTCTGTGCTTTCAAACTAAAACATAAGCCTAAAGTAGCATTTCCTAGGTAATGGATGGTTTAATGAAATGGAATGAATGGAAATGTTTTCAATTAAATATGGCAAGATAGTGAATATTTTTTTTAGAAAAGAATCTCACCTGACTATGTCCACACAATCATGGAGGTGCTTAACAGATGAGCTTTTTCACTTGTGGATTTCTTTTGTTTCTCTGATCAATGTGATTACCGACAACTGTGTCCCACATCCCGTGTGTGACCCCACCTGCTGTGGGGAGGGAGCAGGATCCGTGTTGGCAGCCCAAACTCCCTTCCACCGGCTGTGCTTGCCCCGTCATGTTTGTGAGTGCACAAAAGGGAGAAAAAAACCACCCTATCTTGTTAAAGGCTGAGCTTGTCTGCTGGAAAAATGCCCGTTTGCAGGTGAGAAATTGTCTGTCTCAGTCAGGACAAGGGAACTAATTGTTTGGTCCTGTCTGGCTTTAAGTGCTCAGAGCAATCTGGGCTCTACCGCTTCCTCTGGGAGATTACATTGCCTAATGTGCCGGAGTACCAGGAAGCTGGGTTCTTGCCCTGGGTATTCAATTTAAAATTTTCTATAATTTAATCTCATTACTGGAGCTGATGAGAAAAACAAAATATTTTTCAGAATTGGGGTTCCTGCCTTCTCAGGATGTGCTAAGCGGTCTGCAAACATGCGCCTCTCCAAGGGAAACTGCAGACAGCGACCAGGTTATAATGGTTCTGCTGGAGCTTTTTCCAGTGTCCTACAGAGTCCTTGTCAGTTTGGCCTTCGAGAGTCCTGACTGGTTTCTTAGGGTGTTATAGCATGTATGACACATTTATGCATAATTACATTGACCTTTCTGCGAATTCTAAGGCTAGTAAAACTGTGTCATGGAAGAAAGTATGTAAAAATGTGAGTATTTCTAAAATCTGAGTAATTAGGAGGAGATGGGGCTGGTGTGTGTGAGAGGTGCTGTGTCTGGAACACCTGGTGACTAGCACCAGCCCTTGCCTGACGGAGGTGGAGATGAGGAATGGTCTCGCACCAAAGCTCGTGACTTGGAGACAGAATACATGAGTTTTGCTCTGCCTTACACAGATTTATTTTGTGACCCTGTACAAATCACTTAACCTCTTTCTGCCCACAGTCCGTAAAAGAAGGATGGTGTTTCCCTATCTCACGGAAGTGCTGGACACTTAATTCATTAGTGCTTATAAAGTATTTTCAGGTCTTTTAGAGGAAAATGCTGCATGTCCATGAAGTCTTAAAGTTGATTCATGAACAACTTCTGAGGCCTGGGCCCTGACTCCCCCGAGCTGAGATAAAGACCGTGGCTGACAAGTTCATTTTTATTGTGGACCTAAATCTACTCTGTGCTATTCCAGGACTTGCAGAAAAGAAATTCCTGAAGAATATTGAAAATACATATTGAAATGTCTCTAAGATGAATTCTGTGTGTGTTTCCTTCAAAAAGGCATATAAAAACCTCCTAATGCTTCTTGAAAGTGTCTTGACCCCACGTGCTGAGCCCTGTACTGATTTTTGAAGGGAGTTGAGGAAGATGCTGAGAAAAGTATTTTTTTCAATCTGTTTTATCTTCCAATGTTTTCCAGCTGTTAGGAGATATTAGTTATTCAGATAAATGTTATCATATTCAGCATGGTGGGGCATGTCATTTTCCATTGGCATCATGTCATAGGCCAGTGTAATATGTCAGAAGTATTTTATTGCGATGGCCTCATCATGTAAATGAGACCAGACGGGTTGCAAATCAAATTTACCATACCTACCTTTAACATATACTAAACAAGCTAACAGCATAGATTGGGTACTGGCTAACACCGAGTGTTACTGCAGTGGCAGAGACCTGGGCTCAAGTATTGAGACAGGTTATGAGGGACAAGCAGTTTGGTAGTTACCTCTTCCCATGTACTTTTTAATGTTCATTATTAACTTTGGGTTGAATTCAGTTTCGGCTCAAAGATAAATACTGAAACAGGCAGCCTGCTGTGGATTTAGACGAGATGGAGCGGAGGCAGAAGTGCATTTTCTTGTTGCCTTTTGCTTTGTTAGGGCTATAACTTCTCAGTGTTGGCAACACAAAGGGTGGCAGACCTCCCCTCTTCCAATATCTCTGCTCGAATCCACGCTTCTAGGAGGATCTCCTCATGACTACCAGTAATGTGTTGAAAGAGAATAGCTTTTGACCATTATCAGGTTAATTTTAAACTTCGAAAGTAAAAATGAAGAACCTTTAGATGCCCTTGGAAATCAATAGTTACTCTCTAGAAGGTACGTGGGGAAATTGCGCTCTCTGCTTGAAACACTAAATTACTTTTGCTTGTTGTGTGATGAGCTTGGGTAACTCTACGTAAAGACGTTGTTCAGTCATGCTTATTTGGAAGACTTGCTGTTGAGGAATAGCAATGAAGCCAAGATAATTCATCCCACAATTAAATATATTAGCATTTATTTCAGCAACCCAGTTTAATCTTAATTTATAGTAAAGCTTCATATATAATTATGATAATTAAGTTATTTGGTAATTGTAGGTTGAAATAAGTTTGTAATAGAAATGTTACAAACTACTTTGAGTGGCTGAGATTGCTATTGAATTTTTTGGGCGGTGGAAAAGGAGAGGCACATCACTTGCACAAGAATGAAAAATGCATGGATTAGCAGATTATTCTCTATAGAAATGCTGAGTTAAGCCAAGAACTGAAATACTATCTATAAATTGAAAATGCTAGCTTTTAGACATTGAGGCATGTTTCCTTAAAATAATAAGAAAAGTCTATGTCCTGAAAATATGATCGTCTGACATCGCATTTGCAGCATTTTGAGGAGGAAAAATTTATACAGACCAATACTGAGAAAGCTTAACATTAGGGGAGAAAGGGAGAAGGTGGAGGGAGGGGGCCAAAAGGAGGGTGATTACATGGCCATTAGGAAAATACGTTCTCAGGGTACATAATTGTCTGTACTGACAGAACTGCTGAAGCCGGGAAGGATGTTTTTACAGGAGGTGGCTGCGCAACCTTCCTTAAACTTGGCTTTGGGCTTCCTTTGTAATGCGAGCCCATGGATGTGGGAATCTCACGGTAGGGCTGCCGTCTTGACATACGGTCTAAGACAATGATGCCATGAAGAACCACATAAAAGGGCCACACTTTATTTGCTTCTTGCTTCAAAAGATGATTGCAGCGACCAGGTACTAGCACAAGGGCTGCAGGTTGTTGGCTGCAGTGTGCTTCCTCTCTGTCTCCTACAGAGTCAATACTGGTGGCTGGTGACCTTAGCAGTTTTTCACTGCAGGAAGGCTTTCAAACATCCATTTTTTTTCTTAATGCTACAGATATTAACAGACTTCAGTTGTACATGCTGTGTTATGTTTGTTAGATCTTTGCAAGCATGCATGTGTGGTATTGTCCAGCAGACTAAGTTGGTAGAGTTATTTCAGCATTTCAATGGGTTGCGCTGTCTTCATAAAGCAGTCAAATGCAGCAGAATTGTTCAGCTTCCCCTCTTTAGTGCTCATTGGGAAAAAGAAATTCCCAGCTAGATATTTCTAAAGGTTTTCTGTTTAAAAAACTACTTTTTATGATAAGACCTGCCTTTCTTTTAGTCTCTTGTACTACAAATTGAGTCATTATACAATATCTTCCAAATAACTTGTTAATAATTTTACATTGAACCTAATCCAAATAGAAGCGATATTTTTAAACTGGGTTATATCTCAGAAGAAATTAGCTACAAATGGGAAAGGGCCCTTTTCTGGGACCTCCGCTCAAAGATTATTCTCACCATTCCCAACCATAACCTGCAGCTCAGCAGTTAGTTGCCGCATTTGTTTGCAATGTGTTAGACAGAAAAATACCCGCTTCTTTTGTCAAGAAACGTTAGCAGTGAGCAGAGCATTTCCAAGAAAGCCCTAGGCACTATGGGGACAGAGGAGAATTTACCTGAACCTGATTGACCTGACTTGGGTCCTGACCAGGTTGCTGGACATCTGGGGACTCTGGAGGAAGCTACAAAGCCCAGAAACTCTACCTGGGTAAAAATTTCTCGTGGAGGAAATGAAAGACCAGTTGGGGAGCCTCAAATGTAAGTTGCTTATTGGGCTGCAAATGGTATCTTCAGACACAACATGAAAGGTATTTGGTGGCTCCAGAGGGATTCGGAGAGTTGTCAGTGGTCTACTCTCCAAAGTGCTTTGGATATTGGATTATGCTGTCATTAGTTGTGCATTATTTGTCATTCTCCTGGGTAATTCTGATATGACGCAGTGGCAGGATCTCGAGCGTGGGCAAGAGCAATGGGTGGGTCAGTCTGCTACCCCTGCCTTAACAGGGCTTAAATGACGGGTATGGTTGGCAAATGCACAACAGGAAGATTCTTAGACCTGCTGAAGTTAGGGGAAGGAGGGTGAGGGTGTGCGCAGCCGGGATGTGATGTCAGCCATGGGAGGGGGCAGGCAGAGGACTGCAGATCTCCCAGGACAGTGGAGGTGGAAGGAGGAGGGGTGTGTGGGAAGGAGGAAGGAGAGGTCCCTGTGAAGTCTAGCATAGGGCTGTGGTGAAAGGGGAAACAGGGTGTGTTCAATTCCCTTGAGAAAATGCTTTTATTTTACTAATGTTTCTTTTGTTTGACAAGTCAGGTCATGTATGCTGATACTAAGGTGTAAGAAGCTTGCGTGTTTGTGTTGATCTTGGAAGTCTCGACTGTGAGCGTGGAGGCAAACTGCAGCCCGGCTCAAAAAATAGACCCCTGTTTTCATATTTGTGCTGTCTGTTTCTTCATATTTTATTTTTTCTTCCTCAAATAGGTATAGTCGTCTTATTCTTGTCTTGCTCCACTCTGCACAGTCAGACATTGGGTATTGGGATATCTATGTAAAAGCAAAAGTAGTTTCACATTTTTATTTATTTATTTTCGGTAAGCTTGATGTGTTGGGAAATGGAAAGCTGCAGCAGCAACATATATAAAAATGCCCAGGCCTGCCCCACTTCTTTATGCCCGTGTTACCAACAGTAGGGAATAACCATTTTGGGAGGCAAAAGAGTATGAAAAACCCCTTCAGCTGCTCCCCAGGCCACGGTCTCAGCACTGTCCTATTCAAACAGATTATATTTTTATTGGAAGCTCTTCAAAACCTCGATGGGAAGGGGAGACAAGCTTTGTCTTTTGTAACTAGCTGGCGGCCTCCCCTCTACTAATAGTTTGTGCCCAACCACTTTTGACTCAACATTGATGTTCCATTTAATCCAGTGTAGCTTGTCTTATGTGAACTAACCGTGTGACACCAGTGGGAGCTGGACACCCCCCTCCTGTCCAGGGGCAAGAGTCAGGACCTGCCCCTGCAGGTGTCCCCCTGGAGAAGAAGCTGTAGGCAAGGATCTGGCTGCAGGGCAGTGGCCAGTGGGCAAGACCAAGTGTTTAAAGTCTAGTCCTGTAGCGCTGCTAGCTTTCATCAGGCTACAGGATGATTTGTGAAAATAGAGAACAAGCTCCTAACCCACAACCTCTTGGAGACAGTGACGTGGAAAGTGTCTCTGGCTGTGGTCTGTTACGAATGAGGCCCCAGGAATTTTCTGACTTGCAGTTTAAGAAAATGCTTAGTGCAAACTCTAATCGGCCTGGATGGATTTGTTACTGGAGATAACGGGAAAAGTCAGGGCCTTGCAAGGTTGTATTTGTTCTTGGGGGTAGGTGGGTGTTAAACTTTCAAGATCCTCCTTTTTGTTTGACTTCAGCTTGAATGTTTAGTTCAATTTGGTTTTGAGTAACTAGAGTGTTTGGAAGCTTAGGGTGGATAGAGAGAGATAGACTACAGCTGGTAATAATAGTAGAGCCTTTTATGCTGTCAATTTAACAGTTGTAAAACAATTAGGGAGAATTATGTTAATAGCAGTCTTTGTTCACACTTTCCTTGCCCAATTTTCGTTTTTTTTTGTGACATGCCTTTCCTACCATGCTCCAAGAGCACGTAAACAGTAGAGCTCTGTGTGTTTATATTGTGTATGGTCAGTGTTATCCATTAAACCATGGCTGGATGTAGATCATCTACAATTTTCACAAATCAATTTTCCAGTGCTTTGGCTATTGCATTTTAATGTGGCTGCTCCTAAACAAACAAAATAATGTTTTTGGGAAGCTAAGACAGGATAAGAAGTGATTTGTATGGGAAATGGTGGCTGATTTGCTCGGGCTGCTGCAGCTGTTTCCTTCTGTGATATGAACAAAACCCCTTCAAATCAATCAGATCCATGTTGGCTGAGCCCTGCTACCCACACAGAGGGGCAGCCGAGCTTTTTTTTCCCCCTCCGGTGGGAAAGCGGCCGTGCCAAGGCCTGCTGACCCACGCTGAGATGTTGCTTTGTCTGTTGCTCAGCTCCTCCCAGATCTAGGCTGTGGTAAAGGATCCATTAGTACTGAGACTAATCTGGATGGATGTCTCTCTTACAGATCATGCAGCCCACATTAAGGGCATCTCTTGCTGCTCTCCCATACCATGTGGTAGTGTGGTTTGCTTCCACTTCTCCCTTCCCATGCCCAGGGCTCCTCCAGCCAGAGCCCTCGGCACCTGGTTGCCTACTTGGCCTCACCTACACTCCAGACTCTTCCTCGTGTTGATGCCATGTGAAGGTCTTGTCACCAGGCAAGAACAGTGCTCTGGGGTGAAGGAAAAAAATACTTTTCCATCTTTTCCAAATACAGAATGCTTACATTGAAATGAAGAGCTTCATAAATTAGGGTTTGGTGTCCGTCCCCCTCCTCCTCCCAGGCTTAGTCCCAAGAGAGGGAATAGAACTGAAAATCCACGCGTCAAATTCTTCACTCCCCAGAAAATAAGGCGTATGTGTAGATGATCCTTTAAGAAAGAAGGTTTCCCAAACTCCATTTACCTTGACAGCTGTCACTTGGCACTTGTAGTTGTCATGGCAGTGTGTAGTTTCTCATGAATTACCGGCACCGGTGGTTTTTCCTCTTTATCAGTCATCAGCCGGGCCGCTCATAATGACTCCTGGCAGCTCATCGGGGAGATCGGTGCCATCAAATCGTGCCCTACAGACTCCCCCGGCTCATGCTGCGACACTGTTTACTGCCGCGCCTTTTCCTGTAAATATTACAAGCAGCGTATTAACAAAAGGGATGCATGGGAATGAGATGGCTTAACCTTGTAACAGTTAGCTGGGGTGGCAGGTCTGCCTTGACTGATAATTCACGAGTCCTCGTGTTCCAGTTACTTTGCTAAATAACATGTAGACATCCCACTTTGAAGTCTTGTATATGATAGTTAATTAGACAACATTTAATTTGGCTTAACATTTGTGTCAGTTTTGTGGAAGTGAGCCTCCATAATTAGGGAATACAGATCAGGTTTCTGTCAGACTTATAACCTCTCACTCTAATTTAATGCTCACTCCTCCGGTGCTGTGTCACACTGGGTGTGCAGGATTTCCCACCCCCCTCCCAGTCTTTTCTGCTTGGCTAGTAAGAAAGTTGCCCGTATTACCCCACTGACAGCAAACGGGATCGTTCACAGATATAAGGGCAGAGACTGAACCGGCCCGGTTCCTGAGAAGTTGGGCTGGTTCTGCAATTTGCGTGTTGCTTTTCCGAACGTCTCGGAAGTGTTTGGGCATCTGCAGCATCCAGGGGAAATCCTGGATGGATCTAATCTGAGTTTATGCTAACTTTGTGGGTCAAGGTATGATGGAATTCTGACTCATACCATGGAAATATGTAGTAGATCAGCAGAACCCGGTGTTCAGATTTTAACCGGCACAGCTACTTTCTGAGCAGTAACCTTGGTGCTGGGCAGCATATAAAGGGGTGAACATCCATACCTTGCTAATTTACTGTTATCTTGCGGTGACGCTCCCTTAGGGTGTTTTGTGTGTATTCGAGGTTATTCTGCTGTTCCCAAAGATCTGAACTTTTCCCAAATGCAGATGTCAGTTTTGGTCTCCGAGTCAACAGTGATCATGGTGGCTTTACTGAGGGACATAACTGACCAGTGTAAATCTGCTCCAGGGATTTATGAAGTGAAACTCTAGACTTATATGTGGTCATTCTTGTCTTCTGTAAATCCTTGAGTCCATGCTTTGCATGCAAATCAACATTATGTCATTTTAGTCACAGAACATTTCCCTTTTGTAGTAAATTATGTCCTGTGTCATTTGGAAAGTCATACTCTGCCAGTTTGGGGTTTGGTTTTTTTGGGGAGGGGAAAGTAATGTCAAGTTGAAGTCAAAACAATTAGAGTGGTAATTGTAATGAAATAATTTCTCTTTATAATCAAGTGTCGGGTAACAGGGTTGTATAGCATACATCTGTGGCTTGCATTAAATAGAAGGGTTGTGTTTTCTCACTAGTCCAGCATTAAATGTTTGCAGGCTGAAGAGATGTATGCTCTGTGCTCTAGATGAGAATCCTCCCAGTGCTGAAACTTGGAATTTAGTGGGAGATGGAACATCAAATTTGTGGGAAAGGAAGGAGTTTTATAACCCTGCCCTGAGCTTGAATTACTTGGATGTGTAACGTGTTGTATTTTGTATACAAACACAATGCTAATAAGATGAGTGTAACTGTAGTGCCAATACCCCTCTGACATCCCTCCTCGACAGCCGAGCTTGTTTCCCTGATGGATTACAGAGCTGTACAGCTCAGCCTGCTGCTGTGAGCAGCAGCCTGCACCAGGTGTTTTGGAGAGGGGGAGAAAACCCTGCAATGCTGCGACTTGGGAGCAAGTCTGAGTCTTGTGGTAGTAGCGAGCACATTCAAAAAATTCTTCCTCTTGCTGAGGCTTGCTCGTTTATTTGATACAGAATGTGTGCAGGTTTCTCTTTGTGCGTGTGGAGGATTTCTCTGTGGAAATAGATGAATGTTGCTGTAATAATTTTGTTTTGCAGAATCCTTTCCCTGAGAAAAGATACTGTACAAGCTTTGAAACGTTAGTCTCTGGCATCCTACATGCTTAGGATCCCTTATGTATCAAATATAGTTCGTAGCAACGCTAAAGAAGTCGGTGTCCTATTGAAAGGCCCTTTATGTCTTGTCTTTTTTCTTTTTTCAACCGGGAACAAAGTTTGTCATCCTGAGACACCAGACCTTTGACGAGGCTCAGGTAACCTCTGACAGTGCGCGTGGTGCTAACAAAGAGTCCCTGTCAGCCTTTGTAGAAGGCGTTGAGACTTCAGTCAGCATTGACTTTCCAGAAGATGAGGAGCGTGTTGGTGAAGTGCTAGACTGTGGTTCTTGGGATCTATCGGTTCATGGAGGCACAGAAGAAGCTCAGCATGAAGATGAAAAGATGACAGCAGCAGCAGCCCAGAAGTTGTGATCACACAGGCAGATGAGGTGGATGATAGACAATACTTGATATAGAATTCCTTTTTATCTTACCTGATTTGTATTCTTGGTTGTGATCAGAAATACAGCTTGTTGTTTCTAATTAATTGTTTAATTTTCTTTGATTTATATTTTGAATTTAGCAAAATTCTATTTAATGTTGGAAATGTTCTCAATCTAACCCAAAATGCATTAAAAAAGACTATTTGCTTTAATCAGCAGGATTTTTAATCTTATTATATGCTCTTCAAAAATGAATATTTCTTTGTATTGTACAGTACATATTTACATAAATTAGTGTTATCCTTGGTTATTTTGCCAACCGTAATTTATACGCTTTTTAGTTTTATCATAAAATAAAATCTTGCCTCCGATATTTGGGGACCATTTTTAGCATCGTGGCAAATTACCTATTACGTAGCGTATTACACAGTCAGTGAACTATCCTACTTGAGTTTAAAAGAAACTAAAACCTGTATCAAGTGCTCAGCTTCCACTAATGAATTAATCTTTCTCTTTTACAGTATCCTGTAAGTCAATGTCAGCAGGCTTCTGAAAACCACAAATTTGTAAAAATTCCTAGTAAAATTCACCTGAAAAGTAGAATATTTTTTTAAATGTTTATCTCTTTGAACAAATCCAGAATTCCTTTCCTCATTTAATAACTTTAAGTGTTAAGATTCATTTCTCATCCTGCCAGGTTTGTTTATAATTTCTGCACCTTGCTGAACATTTTGTAGGTTCATTTCAAATGTTCCGTTCAGAAATGTTGACAAAACATTTGTCAAGAATTTCTTTGAAGTAATATTGCCAGCATCTAATCTTACAAGGTGCTGCTGAATGGAGCTCTTGTCTCTGGGACAGATGGAGGCCCTACATCCAAATGAATTGCATAAGCTCTCCATTTCACAGCCAGAACCTTGAAATACAAAAATACAATGAGAAAATTCGCTATACCAGCTTTTGGATAACATTCCATTCTTTTCTCTGTAATTTTACAGGTGTTTAGGGCCAGAAGCAACTTAGCTGTTATTGACCAGTTCTCTGTACTTGGTATTGGCTTGTGCGTAGACAGGAGGAGAGAGTGACTTGTGATTGACTTGCATTCCCAGGATGCTTTTCTCAGCATCATGTGGAAGTCTGCCGATCCTTATCTGAAGAGTCATTTAAATTTATGGAGCAACAATATCTCCAGTGATGAAGTTGTCGGGTTCTGGGTGATTATCTTGTTTGACCAAGTCACTGAAAGTTTGTTGCTTTCCCCAGTGTCTGATGGCAGCTGAGCCATGAATGGAAGATTGGTTTGAATGGGGTCCAGTCAGTGATGATTAAGGAAAGCAACTGGAATACCCGACATTACCCCTAACATGCCATGTTTGGGGTTTTGCTGGAGTGTGGGCACAGCTAGAGCACTTGTCCTGGTGCTCAGCGTAAGGCTTAGTGTTTGCTGGTGCACTGATCACAACAGGAACCGAATTCCAGGGTTATCCCTAAAGACATAGGATAGCAGCTTGGATTGCCTCACACTGCTCACCTGAAGTCCTTCAGGGCTCCTGGTTGACTGGTGGGTGCATGGATAGTAAGAACAAGAATAAAAGTTTGTAGACTAAGGCAACAAAAGCCCAGGGAAAACGATAGTGGACAGTTGCCAAAGACATCTACTGTCTCCCACTTGCATTGCTTTCCCTCACTTTTAATAAAAGCCTGCAGCTCTTATTCCCCAGAGAGTTTCCATGGGGAGACCAAGGGCTATTTATCCTATGGTGTCTGTGGCTGAAGAGCTTCATGTAGGGGTGTATCATGTAGTCAGGGGTTGATGAATTCCTCTTCATGCAGACTGGTGGGCAGGATGCTGTGGTCCAAATAATCAGTAGCTTTTATTCAAGACCTAGCGACGAATGATGATGGCATTTTCTGACTTTAAAAGAAAATATGAGCTTGCACATAAGTTATCCAAATTCTTATGTAGATGTAGATGATGGCATTCTTGGTTAATAGGAATGGATATGTACTGTAACATGTTTTATCTCTCAGAGGAACTTACCTTCTTTCAAAATGTCAGTCTCCTTCATTTTGGGCACAAAGCAGTATTTTTCAGTTAAGCATTTGTACACTTAGTACATGTTCCCTGTTACTGATGCAGCGTATATGTCATATCATCTAGGTGGTTAAAGTCTGCGTGGGGTATGTGTGGTGAAGGCATGTTTCTGGTGGTGTAGATGTGCTGTAAGAAAAGAGGGTACAACCTGCAAATGTTTTCTCTTTATTAATAGTATTTTTTTATTTATACAGATAAATATTGACATGTATCAATATTGCAGTAACTCATCTAGGAGCATTAGTTATGGGTTAGGGACATGGTATACGGAGCAGCCTGCATTTAAGACAAAGCATTCTAATCCTGCAAAACATGCAGTCTAAATAGGAGTCAAAAATATTATTTTTTTTATGGGGCCTCTAGCGGTATTTAAAGACTGCAAAGATCCTTGATATCTTATCATTTTGACTCCTATTATTGTGGAACTCTCTGGTTATACATATTTCAGCATCTTCTTTTCATGTCTCCCTACATGTTTATAAGTGTTGGACAAGTTCGTACGTGAGATGTCTCCTTTTATGTGTGCTAGATGTTGTAGATTTTTCAGGGGAGGGAGGAATTAAATTACTGTTTCAAAGGAGTTCTCCACCACACTAATAACTTATCTGTAAGCTTATTAAAGTAGTTGTTTGTACTCTAAAATTACTAAATAACTGTTGTATAATCTCAAAATTACAATAAATCATAATTCCTCCTGGATGGGGGCAGCTATCTCTTCTGGGTGTGTCTAACTACTGATGTCTGACAGTTTTAAACACCCTGCTTGCATGTACCTGGAGGAGGGCACAGGAAAATAATTACAGCTCCTGCTGCTGTGCATTCCGCCTGTTCACACTGGCTGTGGTGCTGTTGTTGGACTGTCAGCCGGTGCTCAAGCAGGGAGTTCAGTTACCGGCTGTTGGATGGAGGTGGGTGGTGGTAATAGCTACCTAGAAGATTTTTATCAGCTTTTGGAAGTCAAAGGTAAAATCTCCTGTTCCACCTGTGCTGCAGGGGGAACTCTGCAAGGAGGATGAGTTTTCCCCCCACCCCGTTTGCACATGAAGGACGATGACCAGCCTTTGGTTGAGTTCTGCTGGTGACAGAGCTGGCACTAAACACTGCAGCCTTGCTGCCGTCTGCTGTTCGTTAGGTCCCTCCACATAAGCCCTTGGAGGCATAACTGCTATGACAGAGGCAGGTGAATGTGTGACACTGTGGCATGGCGTAGGCATTTGGACAGGAGACTCCCAGCTTTTCTGAGACCCTTCCAGGGATGAGATCCATGTAGTGAGGGTGGAGAGAAGAGGGGAACATAACAGGTTTCAGTCCTGCAGATCAAATATGCGTGCACCTGCTAAATTTTTTTTCCTTCTGATGGGGTTTAGCCTGCCTTTTTCATACTATTGAATCAATGCAATGCTCCTAAAACAAGCTCTGATACCTGGGTTTTATTACAGCCTTAAGGAACAAATTAATTTTGCCTTGGAAATGCATCTGACTTGACCATTTGCTGCTGGGATCACCAAGATGATGTTTACCTTCCCTTCTACAAATGACTGCTCCTGATCTTTGTGACTAGCAACCCTGTGTATACTGTGTGCGTGTCCTAGAGGAGTCAGAAGCAAGGTAGCTGGCCCAGGCAGAACCCAGTGTTTCTAGTAAAATTACAGGCTTTACAGTAGATTTAATTACACCATGAGTCTACATTCTGGGAGATGGTTGGGGGGAAAAAGTCCCCAGGTTAAAAATATTTTGCACAAAAACTGCTTAGTGACATGCTCCTTGGCCTTGGAGAAACTGTGTTTCAGGATGAAATGGGGGGAAAATTTTGAATGACAGCAATGAATATCCTATGCAGACTGAATCAAGGGCACAGGAAATGGGGCAAAATGTAAATCCGTTGCTCTCCCTGGCCACTGGGTATGTGAGCACTGAGGGACGCTGGCACCTGAAGGACTGTGGCTGAATACATGGGGGCATTTTGTGTCCCTTTAGCAGAGCATATGGTGTGCCTTTTCCTTGGTGTTCACTGTTATCGCTGCTTTGGGGCTGTGTCTGAACTCAAAGTGCCTCGTGGGCCAGATGTGCTAACTCTTCAATCTCTAATGGCAGCTGCTTAAATCCAGTTTGCGCTCTCCTTGTGCTGGCTGTTCCCTGTCCCAAGACATTTGCTGGGGGAACCCAACAGTGTTAGTTTTGAAAAACGACTGAGACTTAATGAGCTATAACTGAGAATCAGGGCAGATTCTCAGATCTGCTTCCAGATCCTTCCTCATTTGTTGTGTTGCTTATCCCTATAGAAAACAGACCCACCATGTTTCTTTGGGGGTTGCCTTTTTCTAAAGTAATAAAGATGTCTCAGTGCATCGCACCTGTGGGGGTTCACCAGCAGGTGTGCCCCGAACCAACTCGCAGATGGTAACAAGACATGTGGTCTTTGCTCCTCAAAGTGAGAAGGACCAAGGGCTATGAAATGATCCAGGACACTCCACATGCAGGCAAATTGCATGATTTTAATGTTGAGGAATATGTTTTCAGAATTCAAGGTATCGCTCCCAGGCTGCATTCCTAGATGACTAACTTTCTATGTGTGTAAGATTTTACCATCAGCACTGACGCTTGGCTTTATTACAACTAGCAATTTTTCATTGAATTAAAGTGGTATAATGAATGAAAAATAATAGATTTGTTTGAAGAACCTTGCTATATTTCAATGACTTCACATTGAGACCCATAAAACTTATTTCTGATATTGCTTCAGTTAAATATACTTATCTTGCTGATGTATGTGGTATGGATTACCATACCATATTTTAACATGCCCTAACAACATATCAGCAGATATGTACAAAAGTGAGTTAATAACATAAATGTCTGCTATCATGCAGCTTTGTAAAACCATTCTTAATTTAATCCATACACTAAGTGTGCTTACCAGTTACAAAAATTCATTATGTATCAGGCAGAAGTGAAACCGTGATACAGAATTGTGACTGATGTAAAACAGACACAGAAAATGAGTAGCATTAGGACACTTACTTTGAAGTTTGTTAAAACCAGTAAAGTGATATCCACTTTAAGTGAAACCTGCTGTTACAGATACCTACTGGATTTTGGGAACATTTCACTTTTGAACTTACTCCTTGCACTCTGCTTTAGCATTTAATATGTTGTGGGTTTGCTGGTGGGGTTTTGGGTTTTTTTGTTTTGTTTTTAATGTGGCAGGGAAAAGTAGAATAGCTGATACTTGGATACATGATTATCTTTGCTCACAGTTGTGTATATTCAGTGTCTGAGAAAGGAACATTTCTGAAATACTTTTGAGAAATTAGTTTGCTGTAACAGTGTAAAGCTGAAAAAACCAGCAGTTTACTCCCATTCCATACCCATAGTACCGTCGCTAAAAGTGAATAATGGAAGAAACTGAGTCATTTAAGAAGGGATTTGAGAATGACAAAGCAAATAAAAGCGGTTAGGTTGGTCACTCCAAGTAAACTTTTTTTAGCATCTTGATGATGAAGTTGGCAATAATTTGACCCGTAGGGATCAACTGCAGGCTTTGTGAACCTTTCCAGTTAAAGAGACAGGTGTCTCCTCTAATTCATGCCCAGTTATTTATGGAGAATGGGCAAAGTCCTGGCTTCCTAAGCATAGCCGAGATCCCACCAAGAAACTGTTCAGTGCTCCAATACCTGATATTTACCCAGGTAATAAATATATGTGTATTTATACTGTATGAAGACTTACTCCTATTTGATTGTAAGAGTGATGCATGAAATAAGGCTGGGAATTACAAGGCTGTCATTAAATAGAATGCACTTTGGACACTGGTACTGTGTTTGTACATATATCTATACATCTGAAATGGACTGAAAAAGCTCAGTTTGGAGAGGTCAAGTGGGCCATGTTCTCCATGATCTGTTAATCACCCAGACAATATACACATACTGGTCCTCTAACTGCAGGAGTGACTATTTGACTCATATGTTGAGTTAGTTACTTACTTTTGCGTGTAAAATGATAGATTAAAAAAAACTCAGGCTGATAAGAAAGACCATTTTAATGATGTACGTTGTTTGAGACACATGCGTTATTGTGTTAATTGTACATGTTCTGAATCAAGGCAAATGAATAACGTATTTTCCTGGCCATAAACTTCAAGAGTTGTTCAGGGTTTCTCCTAGAAGGCATTTTATTTTTTTTTAACGTTAATTTCATAAACTAAAGTGGGTATCTTTGGGCAAACCACATGGCTTCTGGGAGGAAATATCTAATGGCTGCCAGTGGGTGCAGTGCCTTCTGTTTGCCAGTAAAGCGGTGCCTGAGCTTTGCAGTTCTGTGAGTGTTTGGGTGTTAGAGAACTGGAACCTCCTGCTTCAGCTAATACACAGAAGAAGTTTGGTGGTCTACAAACTGAGTTATTATTTTGAAAATTGACCATCCTAGTCACGATGCCTAGATATTTCTGTGGCATTTGTCAGAGCTATGATGTCCTGGGTAGAAAAATGAGAACAAAACAAAAGCAGTATGGGATGCTGGGATGACTGCTACAAAATTTAAATGAACCTCCTCTTGGATAGTCTCCTAAAGTTCAGAATGCATCTGCTTCAGCTGTGCTTGTAAACATGTGAAAGCTCTGCTCCCAGGACCACAAGCCAGAATTGCACGTGCTCCTCTGCGCCTGGGAATTTGTACTAGCATTAGTTGTACTCTGAAGGATGCTGCATGACACAGAAGGGTCGGAGTCTATAGGGCTCCTCGCTTTGCTCCCTGCATGTAAGCAATTAAATAAACAGGTGAAAATGTCATACCTTACAACTAGAACTGTGTCTGTGCATGCTTACTGTGTTGTTGTAAAGGTAACAAGGAATTAAAATATAAATTCCCCTTAATTGTCCAAGGAACGACTTGTGAATCAGGCACGTTCACTCTTGTCCTAAGAGCAGAAGGTTTAGTAGCCCTACGTGTATCTGTGTCTTTGTCAGCTCTGGTTCCCTCTGGCCAAGAGTTTTTGGTTGCTTTCGTGGCTTTTCCCCTTGTTTCTTTCAATAGAGAGGGAAGTTTGCACAAAACTAACGCCATATAATCTACAGGACCATTCCATGCATATGTTTTTCTGAAACGCATCTAGTTAACCACATATAGACAATTTAAGAAATATAATTTGCAAAATGAATCAGTGCAGAAGACGATTTGGAGAAACAGTGTCCAACTTGTGTCAATGGATAAAGAGATGAATTTCTGGAGTTATAAATTTGCCATATATAATGTTCTTCAATCCAGTAGGCGGTGGGAATACAATTATCCTGTGTGGTAGCTGGTGAGTGTTCTCTTCTGCCATGTTATCCAGCATCTGGAGATCTAGTCCAGTGAATCTGGGACAGGTGACTCGGAAATTAGCTGAGTCCAACTTGGTGCTGCAGCTCAGATTGCTTTTTGCATAGTGATGTTTATCTTTTGAGGACATTTGGCTGGAAGGAAACGGGCAAATCGTAGCTGACAGTGGAAGATAGTCTGTTGTGCTCTGACTGACGTGGGATTTGATCCCTTTCTGACAAGAACAGTACCCCATTTGGTTTGCTTCAGATCACACATTTCTTTTCAGAACCCGTTGTCGGAAAGCTGCTGAATAACTTTTTCAAGAAGAGTGTATGACAAGGAGCATGGGAGCAGGGACAAAGGCAGCTATCCATTTTACTGCCGCTTTGTTGAGATGCCTGACTTAAAATTGCACGTCATTTCACGTGTAAGAATGGAGGTTTGGGGCTAAACCTGCTTTAGCTGCTTTGCCTAGAGCAAGTCAGAAGTCAGGATGAATTTGGCCTTATCTCTTGCTCCAAAAGCCTTTATTTGCAGAGTGGAGTCGTTGACAGATGTGGGGTCGGGCTGGCACCAGAACTGCTTTGGCTGTTCTGGACGGGATCCCCTTGTTCTCTTGGTCAGTTATGGAGGCCTCATGTGAATGTGAGGGTGCAGCACACCTCCTTTCTGTTGCATAAACTAGCTTAATTAATATTTCCCTTGTGTTGATTGATTTTTAGATATTCCCTGTACTTGACTGACACCACTCATTGCAGCTTCCAGAAGGCATCTCAGTAAAACTTCTTGTTCCGTATCATGAAAAATATTAATGCACAATATTCTTCCTAGATACCTTTTCACCTGGAGCATTGTTTACTGAACTGACATAGCACAATTGATGGTCAGCCTGGAAAAGGATGTTTATATCTCATAAAGCCTCCCTTTGCCTATATGCTGTTAGTTTTCTCTCTGGAGACCTCCTTGGATTCTTCCAGCTTATGTTCGTATGTTAAAGATTTCCTCAGGTAGCTGGGAGATCAGGCTAGAATGCGACTGCCGTTGTTTTTAAGATTCTTCTGTGTTTTTCATTGTTGTTTGTAGCTCAATAAAAATTGAAAAATAAATTAGCTGTAGCTTTAGAGGTATGTTAGCTAGCATTTGATGGTTTGATGGACAACTTTATTTTTCAAGAGGTGGTTCGGTGATGAAGTCAAAATGGACCCTGCATCCTGATATGAGTTGTTTTCTTAGAGAATAGCAACAGCGGTGTCCTCAGGAGTTGTGCTTCAGGGTGGTATTTCAGTGGCCAAAGCAGAGGTGCTGCAGAGGTGACCGTGTGGACAAACACTGGAAAACTGAAGTCTGCCCAATGGGTGGTGTGAGGACAACTCAGCGCAATCCCTGGGGAGGTCCTTTGCTCCAAGAGAGCCGGTTGAGGTGAAATGCACATTTCTCTTTTTCAACTTTGGCATTTGTTACTGGTCTGGCATTTTCTCTCTCTTTCTAATTCCCCAAAGAGAAATCAAAAGCTTGTAACTCTTTAAAAAATAAACCCCATCCTCTTTTTGCTGTTGTTTTTTTTTTTTTGTCCTAAAAATGTAGTTTGTGATTTTCCTTTTCTCCACTGTCCAGACAATGTTCTTGGTTTGGGGAAGTAGATCGATCTGGCAGTGCGATATATTCTGACTAATTTTTCTGACATCTCCACGATCGTGATTTCCTAATGTTATCCTTGACTTGTCGTCAGTGACAGATATTTGAAGGCAACTGGTTCTTCAAAGTGTTCTACATGCAAAAAATATTTTTTTCCTTTTTTTAATCTCTAAAGCTCTCACTGAGGTTATACTCTTAAAATGGATTTGACTATGCAAGCCTGTGTATAAAAGACCTTCCCTCTTGCTTATCTGTTTCTCAGCATTTCTCACATGTGTTGTTTGGGATTTTGATCCTAAAAAGATTAGATTGGATTAATATTTTGTTTTCCTTTCAACCATGTAAATATTGAGTGGCAAAAATGAAACAAAATCCTCATTCCTATTAAAATACAGCAGGACTTAATGGAATCTTAGAAAATAACCTTAAGATTTTTTTTTTTCTGTAAAAGGTTAACTAAATATGGCCCCAGTTCTGCAAAGGATTACTCATGTTTAATTTTACATACCGTGCATTGATTTTCAATGGCATACTGCATAAAATAGCCTCGCTGAGTCTTTCGAGATCATGGTCTAAATGACTGTACAACATGATGCTCCATGTACCATTAAACTCAAAGCACTTTTGCCAGAGTTTCCTCTTGTGCCTCTGGTTACGTGGATCTCTGTCACTTATAAATCTTTCTCTTTTTCCAAGATCAGCTGATGACGCTGCCTTTGCTTCTCCCGCAGGAGAGTTGGCACCTCTCTCTCCATCACTGAATTTGTCACAGATTGCTATCATTTTGGACTAAAACCAGCAGCCCCCTCAAGAGATTATAGAAGGCACCCCAATATTAGGATTTAGGAGGAAGAAGATATATAGAAAGAAATATTAAAGCTGAAGGGTTTTTCCTCCCTTAAGTAGAAAGAAAAAATGTAATATCAAGAAAGCATTGAAGACTGACTTTTTTTAATGTTACTTTGCTGCCTGATAGATAACAGTAACTTTAAGAAAACTTTAATTCTGGATCATAAAGGTAGATTGGTCCCTAGGTACATCAAGCATAAATAGATCTGAAAAAAAACTAGACAAACCTAAACCAACTAAACAGTGTTTGCAGAGGTGACAGAATTAGCTGGGAAGAAATAAACTGATTTCATATTTGCAGTCACCTCAAGTGTTGTTTTAAAACAGCAATGAAGTTTTCTTTCAGAAAGAGCTCATCTGCCAAATGTTAACGCTGAAGTAGTGAACAGTTAACTAGTCAGATTGCTTAAATGTAATTTGGGAGGCAAGTGGAGAGAATAGCAGTGCCATAAACTCCATCCTGTGGTTCCCTCGGGATGACTGTCCTTGTCTGAACAGTGAGGGAACAGGTACAAATATGCACATGGATGCCCTGGCATTGCTAAAGGAGCAGAGCTGTTTTCAGCAATGTGAACGGACATTATCATTGCCAGGGATCCAGTTTTTGTCCCTGTCCATTCTGTCTCTCTTTTTCAGTCTTCTGGGATGAACTAACAGCATCGGAATTGGCTGTGGCTGTGCAAGTATGGCAGGCTTGCAGTGCCTTGGGTGAAAAATTGTAGTGAGATGCACAAAACTGCAAATGAAGCTTCTCTGGAGCCAGAAGCTGCAATGATACAACACTGCATCTGGTTTCGCAACAGTTTAAGCCAAAGTACTCCAGTGTTCCATGGTCTTCTACCCTCAATTACCTGTTCCTGTCCTCTTGCTCAGAGTGGCATGGGTGCTTGGACCGGCGGTGAGCTTTAAGCTGCTGGTAAACCAAAGCCAAACCATAAAGTGAATAGTTCTTTGGTTGCTCATAACATTACAATATTTGTTGTTATTCTGTGCTAGAAACCTATTGCAATACTGTTGTTTTGTGCTAATGTGTACGCAAGCATAGGGTTATTGTGTGTAAGGAATATATGAAAATATGTGAGCTAATGCCACTAGGGCTTTGATTTGTGTGTGTCTGGGATGCTTCTAACACACGTGGAGTGGACTAAGCTCTGGGTCATGTGGCCGGGAGGTACCTGGCAGCAGTTTTATTGGAAGTAACAATCTTCATGGTGTCCTTTTAGCACAAGAAGTGATGCCACTGCAGTGGTGCCATCTGCTCAGGGCCACCCCTGCATGCACGGGAAGTGTTAGGCACGTCACAAAGTTACAGAATAGGTGGCAAAACAAGTGCCTGCACCTCACCGGTCAGAAATGCAGAGGGGAAGAGGAGGCACCTTACTCTGTTTCACAGGGAAGTTCCTTATCTTTCCCAGTCTAGAGCCCTGATCTTAACCTTGAGGTCAGGGTTAAGGCTAGTTGTTTGTTTGTGGGTGTAGGTTTCTGGGTTTTTTATTATTATTTATTCCCAGCACACAAGCTGATGATCGCTGCTCTTAACTGGCCACAGGTCTTCAAAAAGTGCTGGGCACTGGTTCCCATTGAAAAGGACTGCCTTTAGCCTGGTGCTGGCTGCTCTTGGAAGTGCTAAATCACTGTTCAGCCTGTGAGGGTAAAAGAACAGTCACATAAATGTCTTGGCAGCTCGTGCCATGCTTGGCCATTAGGATATGCAATGTTCTGTGATTTGTACAGTCTACATTGAAGGGAAAAACGCTCTTTGATGAGAGACTGCACAGAAATGTACCCTTGTTTCTGACTGTGTTCTTCCCTTGTGTCATATTTTTCCAGCATGTTTTTTTGCAACTGGCTCTTTAATTTTGGCAAAACCTGTGCCCTGCAGCCCTAAAATCTCCCTCCTTTTTGTTTTGTGGGTTTTTTTTGGTCGGTTGTTTATTGTTTTTGCTTGAGAGATTGCAGTGTTTTGCTTTCCCAGCTGGTTAGTGGCTGTTAGATTTCCTTTTGATTTTTGTTGTTGCTTTTTAAGAACTAAGCTTACTTTAAGGTTGCTGTTAGTCATGACCTAGGTTTATTCTGATGTAAGGATGGTGGGGAGTGTTGAGGGACTTGCAACTTGGTTAATGTTACACTGAGTAACATGGACTCTTTTTCTTTTTAATTTGTCTTTTATTTTTTTTTAATGTGGAACTTGGGTTTCAGTGGTGGTCTGTGTTTAGCAGAAAATATGTAAAAATTATCTGCTTCCTTGCTTTACATGCTCTATATGTAATCCAAGGTACTTTTCATTAAGGAATATCCATTTATGAAAAAGCACCCGAGGGCTTATTGTGAAAAGAGCGACTTTATAAGAAACATTTTGTACTCTAAATTCACATTTTTTTCTTGATCCAAATTAATTTTCAAGTGTAGACAAGCCTTTGGAGCTACTTGCTAAACTCTGTTTATAAAGTAGCTATGACATCTGGAAGAAAATAATACACTTGGAGACAAGTGACGTTTTCCAAAGAAGCCTAACTACATATTTTTTTTTATACTTTAAAAAAAAAAAAAACAAACCTCCAAAAACAATCCTCTTTATGTGCCTGGCTGGACAATACTTTAAAACCAGTGAAATGGCAGTGACATATCCAAAATGAAAAGCCTTTCCATTTGCGCTGCAGTGTTGAAGACTCTCTGCTGCTCACACAATAGTCTATAAATTTACAGAGCTGTGTCTTGCAGACTCAAAATAAGGATGCTGAATTCCAGTTCCAGCAGTGCATGTTCGCACTTGGTGTCTGAAATGCATCAGATGACGCAGGGATACCTGATGGTAGTGACAGATATTTATAAAAAAGGTACAAGAAAAACAGGGATTCAGAGACTTGGAATGATTTGCAATGTAAGCCTCTGAGTTTGCTTTCCCCACAGTGCAACCCAGACTAAATTTGATTAGAGGCAGAATGGCTGGAGAGGGCTCTTACACAAGTTTGTAATGCCAGGCACAGTCAGACTTCTAATAGCCGAAGGTATGGCTGTGTTTGAAAGCTAATTTGGATCAATGCAGGCTCTGAATTTCAAGTAGGGCTAGGTATGTCTAAATAACTGTATTCTTATTCTAGAATAAAAGTGTCCACACATGAAGTTATTCAGAAACAGCTATTTTGGCATAATCTGTTTGTACCTGAGCCTTAAATCTCTGCCTTTAGGCTGCTGATGGAGAAACAAAGAATAGTATCAGCTAATAGGATCTCTCACGAAAACTCTTCCTTCCAAAACCTGCAAAAAACCTTCCCAATATGTAACATTTTAATTTAACTGTGTATATCTTGATTTTATTTTTTTCCTCAACTGGAAAGAAGTCTTTTTAATTAAGAACAGGATTAGCCCATACAGCTTAAATGATAACTTCAATCTGCTCATGGTTTTGTTAGCCTTGATTAAAACCAAGTTTTTCATTTTCAAATCTTGTTTGTAATATTGACTTCTAAGCATTTTTGGTTTCAGAGTAAAAGCACAGAAGTCTAGTTGAGAGAGAAAGGGCTAACGATACTCCACTGATAGAAATAGGCAAAGGTTTTTGCAGTGAAGCCCTAGAAGGAACCTGGGCACGTCCCTGCCTTTGTATTTTGTGCCAGCGTACGAATCCTCACACATGGGAAATGCACTTCAGGTTTGCAGATCAGGGGATTGCACTCTTTGCAAAGTGCCAGAGTGCAGTGTGCGTGGGCGAGGGGTTTCCTGACCTGGCTTTGCAGTTGTGGTTTTTGGAAGCGCTGATTGTGCCTCCACTTACTATAAGTTGCAAGAGACTCGTGTGTGCAACTTGAGGCCAGTTGTCATCACTGCTGAACACAATGCCTCTTACTCTGGTGCAGTCTACACTACTCATAGCCACAGGGCTGGCAGGATCAAGCTTTGCATTTAACTGTCATAATTTTTGTTTTCTTTGTGCTTCCGTGTAACGTTTAAAATCCTTAATAAGGCTGATGTCTTGTATTCAAGTTGAACAGGGTAGGTCTGCGTAACCTAAGATCAAACCACAGATTTGCAGCTTCTGAGCGGAAATGTTTGATAGTGTTTGTAGATATCAAGGTAGCAAGATACTTGAAATTTTTTTTGATAGGGAATAGAGTTGTATGCATTGAAAAATATAGTTACTACCCACTAGCAGGTTTCAGAATTGAATATCAGGATAACTTGTGTGTTTCCACTCAGAACAAACACCAGTAGGATTTAGAAGACATCTTGTAATATAGCCAGTATAACGAGTGATTATACTACTGATGTTGCACTTTGGTTTGATGGAAGTCTATTGCCAAGTACCTGAATATGTTCTTAGATGTTTTTGGCAGCATGTTGCACAGACATGCAGTGATGCATCCATGTGGAGCCCTCTGGAAATCCAAGCAGCTCTGGAAGGCGTTAGTGATCTGCTGCATCCTCTGGGTTACAGGACCCAGGCTCATTCTGGAATGCGTTTGGGCTGGGGCTGGAGCTCACACCCAGCCCTTGGCTGTGTCTTGTAGCTGTAACACCTGCTTTTCAGCTGGTGCATGTGCCAGATTTATTACCTATGTATTTTCCTTTTCCTTTTTTTAGCAAATGTGCTTTATAAGTTGACAATAAATGAAACATTTTGTATAAATCTTGGCTACTCTCCCTGGTCCTGCCAAAGCTTACTTTATATATCCTGAAAGCATTAGTATGGTGGTGGTGTTACCTTGAAGGCCACCTACTTCTTTTGCCGAAATAGTGGCAAAAAATGCATTATAATGCACAGAATAATTCCAAAAGCACATTTAGTCAGCATGGTTACACTTGTGATACCTGAGAGTTAGCATGCCCTGAAACGCGAGAGCGCAAAGTAGCGCTATATGGCACACAATTCCCTGAACGTATCTGTGAACTGATTCTGTAAGTGGCAGTAAGTTTCTTTGTCAGCTTAAAGTTTTAATTCTTGCCCTTTTTAAGATTCTATTGGTATCATAAGATTAGGTTGTTTATCAAGAGTAGAGTATGATAGTTATTTTTGCTTTACCAAAAGCCAATTACATAGGTTGGTTCCACTCCCTTGCTAAATAGCTTTTTCTTTCTGCATTAGTTTTAATGTTTAAATAGCATGTGCATTTAGATACGGCTGCATAAAGATACGTATAAATAGAAGGCTACTTTGGTTGGGAAGATCCAATGCTCAGTGAAGCCTTTCGCATATATAGAATACTGAATATCTAAACCATTATTTAGCATCAGAATCAGTTATGGTTGTCTGACTGATGGACAATCTTTTCCTGACCCAGTCTCTTTGCAAGTGACCTATACTGTCTAGACAGTTGCATATTATTTATACATTCATTTCAGATTTATAGTTCTTTTAACTAAAGTTGAGGGTGTTAGTTTGCCAGTGGCTTCGTCTCCATCTCAGTACTTGAAACAAGAAGGAACAAAACCAGACACTTAAAACTAGCAATGCAGCCCCTTCCCATTGCTGCTGGTTCACCCTTCACCACTCCTCCTCCTCACCTCCTTCCCGTCTCTTTGTCCCTCCCTACTCAGAAAAACAAGAAGGGGGGGGGGGGAAATGTCTGACACACAAGGAAGGTTGTGTAAAACCTGCTAATTTCAAAGAGCGGAGATCAATTCTGGTTGATCCCATTGGGTGACTGGGGAATCGCTAAACCAATATTTGCATCCAGTGTGGAAGCCTAAAATGCTAGGGGTGAAATGAAAGAGCTGCTCTGCAGAGCTGTTCCCGGAAGGGTGGGTAGAAGGAAGTCACATTAAACCAGCTCTGGATGCAGCATATGTGAAAGGCCATTCCTCAAAGGCAGCCTGCACAAAGCCCTGCTTAATGGATGAGTTTCTTTCCAGAATGGTGCTCTGGTCTCCTTCGGTGGCAAGGCTAAACAGGACCTGAGCTAATGCGGCGCTGCTGCGGTTAAATGTGGTTCTCGAGACTCGCAGCTGCTAGCTGTGTCCTTGCAGCTGCTGATGGGGTGTGTGTCCGTTATTGTGAAGATTATGATGAGACAGCATGGGTAATTCGTATCTGCTTCTAGACTGTTCACTCATTTGAGAAGCTTGTCAACTGCACTCTTCTAGGCAACATGATCTCTTTATGTATTCTTTTTAGGTGTATAAAAATAGACACGCACACATAAACATCTATGTGTGGCAACAGATTATCACATTATGTCAGGGAATATATACTGGCTTGTTTTGAGGTGAAGGTTGTGCTGGCATAATTTAAAGCCGGGGAGCAATAAATCCTCGCCATCTCCCCCCTTTTGCAAATGGCTGAGTGTTCTGTTCTGGTTTTTTTTGTTGTTTGTTTTTTTGTTTTGTTTTTTTTTAAATGGCATTACAAATCTGAGAATATTTGTCTCCAACATGTTTCCAACATCTTTTTATGCATGAATAACCACAGTAACAGTTATAAAGGAGTTGTTATCAAATGGCATTGGCAAGCAAAGTGGGTGAGGCACAGAAGAGAGGCTCCAAAAGTCAAACGAAAGAGAGGGCATGCCAGGAGGTTGATGGAAATATGGCAAGGTGGGTAGAACCCAGGGGTGCTTGGGCAGAACAGCTTGGGATCTGGGAAAAAGGCAGGAGTGTGAGAAAGTAAACTAAGAGAAAGCTGGGGCAGTAGATGGACTTAACCTACAAGGACAAAGGCAGAAATGTGATGGTCACCAGCCTTTGGGGAACATGTCAGCAGGAGATGAAAATTCAATTTGTTGACCATTTTAGAAAGGGTTTTCAAAATCGGTCTCTTCCCCCATGCTTGATTTTGTTGCTTCATATGAAAAGAACTTATAAAATCAAAGGGATTGTCAGAAAGGCATTATCAGTTGTTGCACACAATCCATTTCAAGTCTTACAACTCGGGTAGTGTCCTACTCAAGCATATCTGAAGACCTTCTCATACAAATGCTTTGATTTTCATGTCTTTTTGTAAAAGACTTCCCTTTAATTCCTGATAATTTCTCAGGGAAGAATATCCTTAACTCTGGCCTTTTCATATTTGTAGGGAGTGTAAGCTGATGGCAGACTTTTATTTAAAAATATGGTCCCTGTGATGTTGCTCAGAATTCAGGTACTAGACTAGAGGAAGGCAGTCAAAGTTAGAGATCGGTAAAATTAATGAGTGCTATTTATGGACTTACCTTTGTTACAAATTTTAAAACTAATAAAGTAAGGAAATATCAAATTAACTACTCAGTGAAAAAAAAAAAAAAAGCTTGGATTTTTAAAGTCCTAATCCTAAAAAATACACATTTTTTTTTAGGTAATGGGAAGAAAACGTCTGGACATTTTCCGTGCTTGTTACTTTGAGTCCCAGAATCTTTCTGTTTAGCTAACACAGTATAAGATTAATTCTCTCACAGCACATTGCCTGGAGTTCAGTGCACATGTTTACTGATGTGTACAGCTCTCAAATAACTTTAGTGCTTCTTTCACCCACTGTTAGGAAGTATATTTAAAAGAAATTGCCTTTTATAGATTTAAATTACAAAAGTACTGATATCATGCAAAAAGCAGTTCAACCCATGCAAGCATACAAATGTGTAAATCTTTGGGAAAAAGATACCCAGGGCTAATATGAATGTAAATAGGATTAGCTGCTTGCATTAGTGTCTGAAATACAATTTTAAATGCTTACTGCCTGGTTATTCTTACGTGTGTGTGTATATATATATATGCATATGTATCTATATAAATATTTTTATATACATATATATGTGTATATTTTCCCAAAAAACATACCTTACTAGTACTTGAATTTATTTTTTTTTCTAAGAAGACCTCTTAAGAGTTTACTTAATGACAGCAGTGTTAGCGATGGAATCCAATATATTACTGATATAGAAGGTTTACATTTGTTGTTCTATGAACTATTACACAAAATGAGGACAGATTTCCATCCTTCCCATATTTACCCAAATGCAATAATAATTTTGGGCTCAGTCTTCTCACTGAATCACGAACGGTGACAACTACCAGATTCTCTATAAGCCCATGAAAAGAACAATTTTCAGTTAATGGTACCACTAAAGCTGCATAAATCAATGTACGAGGCATTTCATTAGAGATTTCAGTCCCCTATGTCATGGCTTCTGCAGCAAAGCAGGTCCTTTAAGCAGCCTTAGTGGTAGTATAGGGAATTTAGTTTTGTTATTACTTATGTTAAACTGATAGAAATATGTGGGTTATAAGAACTCGGGGTTTTTTTGTTTTTTTTTTTTTTTCCTTAGGCTTATCTGACATACTCTTGAGCTTGAAATAGGGTAGATGTCTAAGGAATAGGACAGATTTTGTGGTTCTCTTGCTGTTTCTGCTTGCTAATAGAAATGGTAATCCTTTTTCTAGAAATAACCATATATACCTGTGAATTGTTTAGTTTAAGTGACAGCTAAAAAGAGATAATGTCATTTTCTCTCCTGTGTGTGGTAAATATGTTAGAATGATGCCATAATAATCGTAAATGAGCTTGTAGAGAAGAGAGAGTCTTAATTAAGGTACCTGTGTGCTCTGTCAAACCAGGCAAACAGTTGTCAAAAGACACAATATTGCATACCTGGAGTGTGATGTCAGAATGATAATTGTTCAAGCAGAAAAGTTTGTATTTTCTAAAATATCAGCTTTATAAAACTGTGCTGTTGTGTAAAGGGGCCTGCAAAGAGTGATGCTGCGGCTTCTGTTTTGATAATCTCCACATTGCTATAGGCTGCGTGTAGAACAGGGGAAATCAAAACTAATTATACAGAGTAAACAATTGGGCAAAAAAAATTAACCCTCCAGTTTTCAGTTAGACTTGATTTATTTCAACAGTTTTAAGTAAAATACTTCCAATTATTTTTTTGTTGTTGGTTTTTTGTTTGGTGAAAACATTTTTCACTTACAAAGCTTTCATTCATGTATAAAATAACCTCTGGGCCCTCCACAATGTTCGCTTTTCCAAATCACAGCAAAGCTTTGCTTTACACTGAAAGATTTTCTTTATTCCTCGTTCTAAAAATCAAATGCACACGTAACCCCCAAAAATCTGTTTAGGCTGCCCATCACTAATTGATACTTTTTTTTTCTTAACAGTATTCAGCAAACAAAGTTGTGTTGCAGTGCTAAGCAGAAGGTTGAATTTGAGTTGATGCAACAGAGCAATCAGGTATATTAACTGCTTATCCCACGCAGTCCAAGTCAGTGGTCCATAGTCTTGTGTGGCCACCAGTTCTTGTCCTGTGCAAGTAAGGCATGGTGGGCATCAGTGTATTGGTGATGTTTCTCTGTGGCAAAATACAATGCCACATGGGCTATGGTTTGGGAATTGGTGACCCTGCACTTGGTCATCGTACTGAATAGGATTGTGTTTGGCTTTTGTATGGAAAGTAGCGCTTCCTTCCCTTGATGGACTTATTTTAAGTCTGAAATCTGCAACTACTCTTGAGTCAGCCGGGAACAGCAATGGTTGTATTCTGCCCTGCCTTCTCGTCTTCATTCCTGCTCTTAGCAAAGACGTGACCATCATTTGGAAAAGCTCCCAAGGAGTGAGCACGCTGAAGGAGTCCCCATTCCTATGTCATTAAAACCCTTTAAAAACCCAACCTTCATCTCCTAGCCCTGATGGGGAATGGCTCAGTGAAGTTGCTTGGCCTGGTTTAGTCTTGCAGTGCCATGAATCGGGAGCTGCAGCATGGAAGGCAGTGGAATTACACCAGTGGGAGCAGAATCAGGCTCCCGCACGTATGCACTAGTGAGTTAAGCGAGCACGTCTTGCACTCTGTCGTGGGCTACCACCTTCCTTCACTCCTGGGTTGATGATCTTCGATAATGCGCCCCATTGCAAATAGATCAATTGCCAGCATTATGTAACATAAAGAAAGAAAGCTCAATACATCATTTTTGTTGTAATTACACAAAAATAAAATGAGTGCATAAATGAGACCAGAAAAAAGCTCTGAGTGTTTACAGAAATAAAAATAAATAAGTGTGTTTTTTAAATTAATATTTTCAAATGTTCAGGTTGAATTAATTTGAGAAATATGAATATGTATTGCTAGTGTTAATTCTTTGGGGTTTTGAAAATTCTTACAACCACATAATTAAATGAGTGCCTTTAGAAATACTGATAAAACCCATTGCCATTCAAATATCCATACAAGACAACAGGGGCTGTAAGCTGTAGGCTTTAGAGATTAGTTTGGCCATGGGCCAGTATTTATCACAACATTTCCATCTTAGAAGATAAAATTTAATCATTTTTATTTAAATATAGATCAAAATTAATGCAGGTTTTTTAAAAAAGGAATGTATAACCTAATCACAATATCTTTATTTTAGAGATGCTTGCCTCTATTGTCTCTATTCAAAGCAGCAATGCTCTCTTTGTTGTGCTGCTCTTCCTTCAGATTTATTTATTTTTTTCTTCTACAAGGGTGCAAAAGGAAGGGGCGGTTGACCCAAATACAGTCCTATCTCCTAATTTTGCCAAGATCAAAGGCATTTCTAGTGTTTTATGTGCTGCCTATTGGTGAAGTCTAAAAACACTGTATTTAGGCATTTCTCCACTTCCCAGACAAAAACAGCCAGCCCAGAATGAGGCTTTTTCAGTGCTTCGTGCTGTCAGTGCCCGCTCCACGAGGTGATGCCCACTGCCCATGCACCCTTGTGCGTGCCATGTGCCATAATCAAAATATTTGCCTGGGGTGCCCCAGGTCTGCTGTACGAACCGTGCATGTAGTTTTGTTGAGCTTGTGCCCATGCACGATGAGTCATTATAACGTAATTTATTTTTGTTATGTGAAAAAGAAATATAAAGTAGGCAGGTAGTTTTGAGACAAATTTTGAAAAAATGTAACTGCCTGTTTCCCATGAGATTATGGCCAGCATGCTCAGGAGGCAGCAGGAATATCTGGTTGATGTGGTTGTATTTACGGATGCCAGTTAGCTGGCTGAAGGAAAGTGCTCCTTTTAAATAATGGAAAAGTAAAAGTTTGGATGTTATTTGCAGTACCCGCCAATATATACAAAGCTTTCTCAGCTATACATGTATGTTGTACCCATCTAGGGAAGACAGTGCAGTTTGTTTGCTGCCTCTCCATCACCATATTGCAGTTCTTCTAGCATTACACTGACTTTTGCAGTCCTGGTGTTAGAAATGAACAGTCCTACCTGCTTTTTGTCTGCTTTGGGTGATGATAAAAATTTGTAAAGCAAATATAACTTTTGTTTCAGTTGAACTAATGAAATGGTGGTCGTTAAAGTGTAGTTAAATCAAATCTAAGCGAAGCCTGGGAGTCCTTGCCTCTCCAAATTACAAAGTGCAGAATGTTTCAAAACATTGGAGGGTGGAGGAAACCTTTAGCCAACTTGGTGGGATTGTTCTGGTTCTAACAAGCAACGTGCAACTTTGATCAGTAGCAGCGCTGCCTTAGGACCCCTGGTTATACCGTACCTTCAGACTGAGCATGTGATTGCAAATGTTTTTCTGCACAGCAAGCTCTAAAAGCAGCTTTTTATATTAGGCTTTGATGTGAATGTGTATGCACATTAAAATGTTAAATGGATACTTAATAATAAGTTAATTGTGTCTATAATGTGGGGAGCCCTCATGTTAGGTTACAAAAAACCAAAGCTGGTCCTGCAATGCCCTTCATCAGCTAGAGATCACTGCTATGAAAAGGTTCTGGGAGAAAGATGGAACTGTTCTTTCTCAACGCTTGCATATTGCTCTCCTTAACATGTTTCTCATGTCAGGAAGGCCAACTGCATCTGACCTTCAATACAAAAGCAAGTTTAGTCCTATTTCTCAGCTTCGTATTGGATTAACGTATTAATATCTTTAAAATGTGTACTAGTTGTTTTTTTTATTCAGAATTTTCTTCCATAGTTGTCCATTCAGTTGTTTTGCTTCTCCAGGATAGTATCCAGGTCATCTCATGGAAAAAGACTATTTAGAAAATTGTTAATTACTTACTTCTGGTAAAATATATATATATATTAGATGTATAATATACATATGTATGCATACACATTTGTAGTTACAATCTCAAGCATTGTTTCCGTATCTCAGCATCAGCTGCATAAATGACTGGAGCATTTGCTGTGATAAAGTGCAGCTCCCACTGTCTCCTGTTTCTTCAGTAAACACGGCCGAATTCAAAGCGGAGCTGAAGGTGGATATATTTCTTCAACTTCAACAGATTTCCGTGCTTGTTTTGCAGCAGCTCTTGAATACTAAAAGGTAGTTGCTGAGCTCATGCTTCTTGACCTAAGGCTATGTTGGTATTAGTTGTTATAACCCTTTAGCGATTCAGACTAAGCGGGGCACTTCATTAGCTCCAGTTAAAGACAAAACAAAAATGTTTGTTTAAACTAGGAGATCTTTAAGCTGTTTCTTTCACACCATTTAGATTTCCCACAAGCTTTCCCCTTGGGGTTGTCATCAAAACCCAACATTTTTTCAGGTGCTTTGCAAACTTCCCTACTCAACGCACACTGTGCGTGCGCACTTTGGATGCGGAACGTGTTAGCTCTATGGCATTTATTTTTCAGACTTCCTGGGGGCAGTATCATACTGCACAAAGTGTATTTCACTCGCTGACGAGCGAGACTGATTTCCAGTTAAATATTGATATAAGCTAAGGCACTTGGAATGATGCTTTGATGTGCATCTTTTCACTGAATTTCAGATGTTGTGTTTTCCCCGTTGCTGAACAGAAAATGACCCTTGTGAAAGCGGAGAGCTAGCAGGGGCAGGCTGGGGAAGTGCCTTTTTGGTGATGTTTGGCCATGGCATCCCCACTGGAATTGTGCTTGTAGGTACCTCACCTTGGCATTGACATGCAATGCCCTTTATACGTAGCAAGCCTGGCTTTGCAGGAAAGTTACTCTTTTTAAACAATTTTAATGGCCAAGTGGTGACTGTCGTGGAGAACAGAAGACTGAGGAGCTTATCAAGTAAAACCAAAGGGAAATGTTCGATAGGAAACTTGTAGCTGGCCTAGGACGGTGGCAGGGCAATGAGCTGGTTGGTGGGAAACTGAGAAATTAATGAAACCTGGGGACTGTTCCTTTCGTTTGAAGGGCTGAATGTTGCCAGCAGAAACCCACTGAAGAGAGGGGCCATATGCTTAGGGGCTGCCTGTGGGTGTGAGGACACACAACGTTGTGTAACAAGCCAGAAACAAGGCTGATGTAATTGGGTGGATACACCTAATGCAGGGCATGTGGGATAAAATTGATGGTTTGGTTTCCTGAGGATTATTCCCTGACAGACTGGCTTCAGCAGTGTGAAAAAGAACTGAAGGCTCATACACTTTTCTTGCAGGTCCAGGAAAAAAAATGACAATGTTATTGAAAGCTATCCATTTGTCTTCAGGGTGAATGTTTCTACCATCTGGCACAAACGCCTTCCCATAGGGTAGAAATTGTGCTAGGTTCTTCGGTGCCCACTAAGATTAATCAAGCTGCTTGTGTTTCAACATGTTGTAAAATGAGGTGCTCCATCAAGACACGAAATAGCTATTGTTTAAACAACTCCTCCAGCATCCTGCTGTTTGATTCTTAGATAACAGTGTTGTGGGATTTTGGAAAAGCCTTGCCTATCTGGTTAACTGAAGAGAGTTGTTTAAAGGAGCAAATTAGAATCTTAAAAAGCTATGGATCTGGAAAAATATAGTTGTACTTCAATACAACGAAGCTGAGGGGTAATATAGAAGACCACTGATTCTTCTGTATGTGATTTGCATTGAATGTAATGAAGTCACTGCAAACTGTGCTGCTGATTACATGCCTCATGCTGAACTGGGGCTGCAGTTCAATGCCTGGTCCTGTTGGATATGTTGGGAATTGTTGCATTGTGTACATCATTGATTTTTTTTCTGGATCTTGAGGCACTCCTCAAGGGTGTCACTTTATGCAACTGCCTGTCATCAGAAGGTAATGTGTAGACAAGGGTCCCACAGATTTTCTGGGATCAGTTGCTGAAGTTGGTAATGTGTCCATAGGAATGTTCACAGTAGCATCTTAGGTTTTCTTTACTCTTAAAGAAAAAAAAAAAAAACTTGTTTGAAGGAGCTGCTGGGGTGACAGAGAAGGTGCGAGGAAGATTTATATTACAAACATTCTTTTGATGAAAATTACTAAATTACTGTTTTTATAGCCCGTCAAAATGTGTGTGAACTCTGTGCGTCTGCATGCCTAAGCATGCACGTGTATTTTGTGGAAATGTTCCATGTCTAAGGATGCACTGAAATGATCAGTCAAGTCTGAAATGAAGTAGTAAAACACTGAGGTCTTTTTATTTGCCTGGTACTTCTGATCCTTTGGGGATACACTGGGGTCACACTTAGAATCTTTTTCGCACAAGACTAACCTTCCCACCCCCCCTTTTTTTTTTTTTTTTGAACATACACCTCCCCCCAGAAAACCAAACCAAACAAATCTTATCTAATCACATGCCTCCAGGAACTGGGGCTTTAAATGAAACCCCAGGTATCTCCAGGTTTGTCCTAAGAACACAGCTGCCAGGAACACCAGGTGGTGTTGTAACAATCAACATTATTATTATTATTAAAAAAAAATATTGGCCAGAACATACACAGAAATGTACTGAATAGTAATAAAAAAGTGAATAATAGTTTAAATGCTTTTCAGCTGTTCAATAAGGCAAACAGATGTAGTAACACGTACTTGAAAGCATGTTATGCTCTTTAAATAAAGAAGTTTAGAGTATCATTGCATCATGGACAAAAAGGAAGAGACAGAATAATAGGCTGATTTCAAAAGGCAAAATTTTAAGGAAGAGTGTAAGAGCTGCCCTGAATTTTTTATCAGACCAGGTCCTGGGAGCTACAGTAAGCTACACGGGATTTGGAGAAGACCTACTGCACCAAGGTAAGCAGCTTCATAAAACAAAGACTTCCAAGATGCAGTTAAAGAAAAAATGTTTGAGAAATTGCCAAACTGTTAAAGGCACATAACACTGGAGTATTTGTGCAGGCAAGAAAGCAAATGATAATGAAAGGTGAAACCTTTAATGGAGAATGCCTTGTAAATTTTCATACAGCATCAAAACCTGTGAGGAAACCTTGAAATGCAGCAAGCACAGCTTGGAAGCGGTGAAAAGGCTGAAATTTTGGTGTAAGGAGTTGTGACTTAGCATCAGTCAAATGGGAATGCATCAAAAAGCACCAAAAACCTTGTGTTAAGGTGTAGGTGCTACCACTGTTTTGGTGGAAAAGTAAAGTTCAGTTCAGTGAATGGGTTTGCTGGAATCAAAAATAACTGTATGCACACATATAAGTAAAAATCTTCTTGTATGTGTTAATATTGCATAGTTATTGTTATCAGTAGCAGCCCTTACAGTGTTGTCTGGGAAGCCTGGGCTCTGAAGCGGGGTCCCTCTCTGTGGCACTGCATGGAGAAGGCTTTTGCCCAGGAGGATGGTTGGATCAGACTTCTCTCAGGTCCCTTCTGCATTTCCCTTGTTTGCTGTATTTCTCACCCTCCTCTAACTTTTTGTTTCCATCCAGCTTTCTTCCTTGACCAGTCCCACAATCTCTGAGCACGCCTTGTCTTCCTCCCTCCTTCCTCTGTGTGCTCCTCTGAGGTGGTGTCCATCACCTGGCTTGGTTATTTCTGATATGGTGATTTTTGTGCCTGTGAAGGCTCCTGTTTCTGGCCGTGCAGGATCTCCCAGTACTCTAGTGTTGGGCTGCAATGCGGCTGGTAAGCTCACCAACCTGTTTTGTTGCTTCCCTCGATTCTCCCAACAGTGGGAAGGGCTAAGAGCAGCTAGCAGTAGGCACCCAAGAGCCTGAAGCCTCTAGTGATACTGCGGGACTACAAAGTGAACTAGAATCCATGGTGTACCAAGTCTGGATAAGGCTTTGAGCCACCCAGTGGAGCCTCAGAGTTGTGTCTGCTTGGTTTCCCTTTCCTTCTCAAAACCATGTGGTGTTCTGTGTTCTGGGACCAGAAGCGAGCAGTTGTGACATACGGACAAACAGTTTGAAAGCAGTGGGATAACTCAGAACAGGGCAATAACTTGCTTGAAATGAGAGTAGCAGAATCTGTCCCTCACTGACATTAGCAGAAACGCAATTGCTGACAGAGGTGTCTTCAGCCGGAGGGTCATGATTTCTTTCCAGGTGTGCAGTATCTGTAGCAGTTAAGTCCTTTACACCCTACCCCCATACAGAGTTTTCAGAAAATACAGGAGACGTTAACATAGAGTTTTAATAACAAGTTTTTATATATGTGGTTACATAGAAAAGCTACGTATTTTCTATGCCACTTACATCCATACATACAGGAAACGCTCCTATAAGTCTGAAAATGTCTTCTACCTATAAGAGCAAACATCTTCAAAGTTAATGCCAATAAATCACAGATGCTGCCTTTTAACCGTCATTATCCTTATTCCCTGGAAAAGGGTGAGTGCAGGCTGAAGCATCAGCCCTGATTTTCTGCCCTGACTTTAAATTTCCGTACATTTTGAATTTGTCATACATTTAGTATTACTTCAATGTGTTTCTTGTGTGTGGCTGAATACGAAAAGCAGGAGGTCACGAGAGGCATCACCTTGTTATATCCAGAGGTCAAAGCTAAGAGAGTGTCAGTTTCCATTTTAGGCTTTTGTGGCATAGTTGACATTATATATACTCTTAGGTATGCAATGCAAATCACATTCCTGCAAGCTAATTATAGGATAAATGTAGCCACTTAACTAGGCAGCAGGCATGTCATCTCAGCATGGAGCTATCATATTATATACATTTGCTGTCTACTGTATAATTAACAGGATAAAAATATTACTGCCAGATACCATAAAAAAAAATTAACACTATCTTAATTGTCTTTTCAGCTCAGGTATAGCCTATTACCATTTCAAAAAAGACCTTCTCTAATACACTAGAATTTTAAACTTCATTTACTGAAGATGCCATTAATCCCTTTTCACACTTTGATCTGCCATTGTGATACCTTTGGACTTCGACTTTTCTGTTTTGCTTTTGAACTGTCCTTAAAAACTATTACTGAGATTTAGTGGCTTAAAATTTGAGGTTGCTCAGGAATCTGTTTGATTTTTAAAAACTTCATGACAGTGCATTTGGGTTTTACCGTAACAGAGATGTATGCAGCCTGTAATAAGGTTTTGTGTAGGGCGCTTTGTTTCCAAGCTTTGGACATCGTTCTTGTTTAATCCAAATTTTGTGGTTTTCTAATCTCTCATTTTTAATATGTATCCTATAACGTTCACTGCTGTCTTGTACATGGCTATAAATGAGTGGAGTTTTGGAAAGTTTAATCCTCATTCTAGCTAAAGTATGCTTTCATCAATATTTGTGTAATGTTTTGATGAAAAGTGGTCGATCCCTCCCCCTCCTTGTAAAATTGCTGTAATCCCTCTGCGATCTGGATGCAGCATCGCTGCTGATGCTATCTGCAGTTTGTAACTCTCACTTTGTGAAACTGCTGGGAATCTCTAGAATCTGAATGCTGCTTTTGCCACTTGGAATGAATTATGTAATGGCTCACATTCAGAAAATATTAAGAATAGATGTTTATTTTCAGGTCTTTGTGGCAGTAATTAAAGCTGAAAACTTTCATTAATATAATGAATTGTTCCCGAATTATTTGCAGTTTGCAAATTGCTCCTGGTCCTAGAAAAATATACCTGTGTTAGACCTGTAAAACCTGGTGACTGGAGAAAAGATTGAGATAAATGTAGCGCCATTTAATCGGGCAAAGCTTTCTCTGTTATTTCTGTTGCAGTAGGTCTGTAGGAATCTTAGGTAGTCCTTGCATATTTACTTAAATGTTGACATCAGTAATGACACACATGGCTAACAGATTTTCCACATGTTTTCCTCCCTGGATGACATCTTCCTACTCCATCAGGACTCAAAGTCTGATTGTGGGGGCTGTTGATTGATTGCTTAGAGCACATGAGGTTTGGGGAAAACACAAGAATGACAGTTTATATAAATATCCTAATACAACGCTTTTTTCTAGCTTTACCCTAACTTTTCTTTTTCTCTGACCTAGAAATGATTTTTATAGGTGCACAAAACCCACAGATACTTTAGAGACACAGTTGACTCAGACATCTTGTTAGCATTTTGTACTTAATTGCTTCTTTCTCTGCTTACCCAGGGGGGAATTGCACATGCCAAGATGGAGCTCTACTAGATCTAATAAGAGAAGAAAACCCAAAAGGAAATAATGACGAGTCTTCCAAATCATTCTTAGTGGTCCAGGAGATGAGGGGGAGTGCTTTTCCCTGGCAGTGAGACCCCAAAATGTGTAACTGGCTCATCCAATGTCTCTTAAATTTTCAGATTAGGGATGGTATTTTTATTACACTCCATCTTTTTGCTTAAAGAGCCCATTTTAAGCAGTGTATAAGCTACTTGTGGAAAAAGTAGCTACCATCTGTAGAAGTCACTTTTAAAAGAATATTGTTACCCCTGAAAGCATTGATGCTTTGTGTGAGCCTCTGGAAAAAGGAAGATAGCTTTATGACAGCGTCTTTTCTCTATGAAGACCAAAGGGCAGCCTAATATTATATGTATGGGTACAGCTTTAATAGCAAATCGCCAAAAGGATTCTTTAGAAAATAGGAGACCTCCGAGAAGATGTTTGCATATTTACATATAAATCCACAGAGGGATATATGAATATGCCATGCTGGTACCTGTCTTGCTAAAGCTATGGAAGGGAGTAATAGTATTTTTTTCATGCTGAGCTACTCACACACAGAAGTGATTAGTGAATTTCCAGATATATGGAAGCTCAAAATACTGTATTTTAAAGGATTCTTTTCCAGGACCAAAGGGAAGTGCTAGTCTTGCTCTCCATCTCCTGCAAATGTAGCTATTTTCTGCAAAGGCGTATGTGCTGGAATTTCTTTCCTGTACTCAAGAGAGAAAGCAAGTGATTTCCTTTTATCAATAGATTTGAAATGTAACACAAATTTGGAATTTTAATACTTTATACTTGAGTGTCCAAAAAAAAAAAAAAAATCAGACAGCTATATTTCCTTATGTAGCCCTTTCAATCATCTTGTCCACAAAATTTTCTACTGATTTTGGTGATGATGCCAAAAATAATCTCTGGAGAAAAAATGAAATAATTCTGTACCTGAACAACTGGCTGCTCAGACTAAAGTCATTTTAGCAAGCAGGGCAGCGTGCAGAGTGTTTCTCCAGACTATCTACAGCCACCCTGTCTCTTGACTTTTGTACTGCCAAATTGAAGGATTTGGTTCCCAGCACTTCCAGGGCTGTCAGACTGGAGGTGTCACAACATTCCCTCACTTCAGGCACATTCTTCCTCTTTCATTTTACTGAATACATTAGAGGTTTTTTAAAGGACAGAGCAACGTTAATCCTAATAGCCTCAGGTTCGAGACTCCATGCTGTTGGCTGATAAACCAGCCTGTCTCCTTCCACACCCAGAACATTTATTCACTTTACTGGCTTTATCTTCCCCAACATCCTCGGTGATTTATCCTTTTAATCTCTCTGAATCAGTTATAGCTACTATTCTTTTAACTATGGCTAAGTGTTGGAAAATTCTTTTTGAATTGATGCAGTTCTAGAAAGGTTTTGCCAATCAGTTGTGTGATATCTTGTTCTCAGGATTAAAAAATGACCTTGCCTGGAGCACGTTAGAAGATTAAACAGCAGCTCTTGGTGCTCCAGGGAGCTAACAGTGGTGTCCAGCTCCTCATTCAACAGTTCTGAGGAGAGTTCCTCAGTTTAACCCCAGGGTCTGCAAAACAATCCTTTCGTTGGCTGGGCTTGCAGGAGAGGGGAGGAAGGAGGTGAGGGTACTCTTCCAGCTCCGTCCCTTTCCAGCAGCAGATGCCGCTCACTGGGGTTTGTGCAGATGTTTTTGATGACATGGTCTCTGCTTGACACTCTGCCCTGGCAAGATTCAGCTGAAGTCCCTGGGGAGTCGGGATTAATTTCCTTGGGGTCCTGTCTCCCAGAGGCTTGCGGTGACATCTGGATGTATTTTCTTAATTCATAATAAACGGTCCTGTTTTACAGGTACATGTTCCCTTAATGTAATTTCTAGCTGTTCTCAAACCGCTTGTTAGAGGAGCCTATAAACTGAAGAGAATTAAATGTAGCTGTGTGACACTTCTTCCCAGAGCCATGCTTCCGTTTGTCACCCCAGAACTTTTACAGACACAGTTGTTTGTTGTTCTGAACATCAGGGATGCCCAGACGTTAGTTCAGAGATTTCTTTGTTATTCATCCCTGGTTGAACTTTCTACCTCTCGTGCAGAATTATATGTAATATAATATATGTATTATATATATATATATAAATGAGGCAAAAGTTAAATGTACCTTTGTTCAGGAGATCTGTAGTCCATTTAGCGTTTTTTTTACTGCTTGGTCCTGTAATCCAAGCTTGCCCCTATGGTGTCATAAGAGGTGGGTCTTGCTTTAATTGCAACAATACTTGAAGAGAAGTATTATTGTGATAATAAATGCGTCCTAGGTGCCTCTTCAGTTAATTTTACTCAGTCTGCAGTGGTCATTTACGTTTTAAGATGTATCCTACATATCTTTGTAAAGCAAGCTAGGTAGGCTTAATCCAGCTGTGGTCACCCCAAGAGAAGTGACAAGCTCTGCTTTATTAGTCGTGACTATGAGCGTGGTTCTTTCTTATCATGACTTGTGATGGTCTGGTACAATGTAGATGTACCAAAATACGCCATCTGCTAATGTTTAAAGGAAGAGCATAGGGATTATATGGTCATTCTCTCGCCATCATGTCCAGGTATCGTGGTGGGTGATATGTGAGTTGATTTTTGGAACATCTTTGGAAACACTAGAAGCTGTTTTAACAGCACCTTAGCTGTGAATTAAGCTGTCATCACTCATTGATCACTGGTCTCTTATGGCTGTTTTCCAGGCAGTCTGGTCTGCCTATAGATAAGAATGCTTAGCTTTTCTTGATTTTTGATGAGGCCTGCGTGCTTGCAACTGCGATCAGAATTAGTGAGGAAACAGTAATAGGGAGGTGGGGGTTGGAGAACAGACAATTTTGAAACCCTCTTGGTAGGCCAAAAGAAGGGAAACTAGCTCCCATGTTGAAATTTTCCCTAAAATATACTGTTGCTGCAATATTATTGTAGCTAATTGTAGGTTATATTGATTCAATAACTCCCTTCCTCCTCAGATGCTTTCTTTAGATATCTGTATAACGTGGGGAAAAGACAGCTTTGGTATCTGTTGTTCTAAATGCTCACCACTAAATAAACATGTAGGATTCTTCATAGTTTAAGAATGGAGGTAATGGCTGCCAATTTACAGCTTCTGGAATCCAGATGAAGCTTTTTGTTTCGGTCTTCCTGGGGCAACCTTAGTGCTTTGATGTCAGCTAGACAAGAACTGATAGCTGCACTTGAAACTGTGTTTCGTCACAACCATTTCCTTCTGCCTCAAGTTCACTGCAGATACCTTCTCACTTCATAGGATTTCTTCTAGCAATAGAACTGCAAAACACTCTGCAAATAGGTATTGACTCTGAATTGTTGGACTTTGTATCTCTTGGCAGGCCTTTGAAGCGTAATTTGGTGTAGAAATAAGACATACTGGTACCAAATGTTATTCATATCTTTTTATATTATGATGGTGATTTCACAGGGAGACAGAGGACTTGGAAACATGCAGATGGAGGTCAAAGGAAAAGAAAAGGAGCCCTAATAGAAAAATAACTAAGTAATCTTATAAGATTTTATTTTATGTCTCAATTTATATAGAGGTAGGGATGAGGCTGTGATGTCTTTATTAGAATTGATGATGAGGTAACACAGCTCAATCTTTATTGCAGAATGAGGAGAGCTGATCTGTGACCTGCTGAGGTCTATGGATCTGCTCCCATTATTGGTGTTGCTGATTAAAGGTGTTACGTGTTGGGACCTACTTTGTTTTTCGCTTATGATAATGGTATGACAGAGCATGTGTTGCTTGGTTCAGCCCAGCCTGAAAGGGATCCATGACAGGGGTACCTGCTTTTTGCTGTATGCAACAGCTATATAGAATAGTTGCCAGCATAGAAAGCTACATCGCATGTACTGAACACTGTTTTTTGGATGAAGAAGCAGACACTATTGGCTTGGTCTAAACTCGATCCTCACTTCACAAAACATACAACTGAAATGAAGACTCGGCCCCCGTTTAGCTTAAGTCTTACATGAGAATCAGTAAAAAGTGGAAGAATGTTGTTTAGTTAAAGCTGTTTGGTTTTGTGTGTGTGTTTTTGTTTTTTTTTTAATAATAATATTCATGTCAAAAAAAAAAGTCACAGATGGGTTACAGTAGTATTTTTGCAAAATACCAAGGCCAGTTTGCGTATGTGGAAGGGGAATTGATTTCCTCTGGTAGAAAGACATTTTGGTTTTTTCGTTCAGATACATGAAATAATTGCCATTTATGTTTTGATATGTTGTTGATTTCTAGATAATCACTCTGGAGTAGTTCTGATTTACTCCCTTATAAATGTTAGAAGAGTGGGTAATTAAATGTTATTTTGTGACCTTTATGTGCCTTAAGGAAAGAGACACGATTATCTTATCTCATGTCACTTTTGGGCCTTCGTAGTCATCTAACTAGAACAATATTCTGCAGCTTGGTGCACTGGTTTAATGCCTGCTCCAGTATGTGAAAGACAGAGCTAAAGATGCACTGTGAAGCCAGTTTCTCAAACTAGTGCCGTTTCATGTATATATTGTGTCCATTCCCATACAGATCCCCTTTTCACATTTTGTTTGTTGTTGTGAATAATCATGAAAGTGCTTATGTATCCAATGAACTCTGTCTTTTTCAGTACCAATTTTGAACTAAATGTTTATAAATTCATGTGTTATTACTGTAATTTTTAAGAAGCCACTTGCTTGTTCAAAGTTGAATTCTAAAAATGCAAATGTTTGCCTACACGGTTTAGCAAGGAATGGTGGTAGATTTTGCTCTTGACAGATGAGCATGAGAAACACCCTTTGTTTCTGTCGTATCAAGGAAGCTTATTCTCAAATTCTTCTTGTTGCATTTTGGGAAATATCTGTCAAAGATTAACTTCTGCTAATTGTAGCAACTCTAAATCACAGAAACTGAATGCATGTTTCCCCTATATTGCCAAAACATTCCTCATTGCATAAGAAAGATAAATCAGTGCAAAAAATACATAATGCATGCCTTTCCCATATAGAAGGTGACAAGCTTTCACTGAGACAATCTTGTCTTGGCTGAATTAGACATTTTTAATTATACACCATACACTTCAAATACTAATGTCAATTTATTTGTAGGAAAGGTGCAATTCTTATATGTACAAAAGCCAATTTGCACAGTGTTCTTTTTGTGTATTTGTTTTGCAAAATGCATTGAACTATAACTTAGCATCTACTTAGATGTATCTTTTTGGGGGGTTATCTATATGTTTGCAAGTAATGTGAATCAGAGTGTGGATTTACAGAGCAAAACAGTTGGAGCTGTGGATACCACATCCACACTGTACGTGTGTCAGGGGCTCTTGCCTGTCCTGTGGAATGCCTGATGAGCTGGTTGTGGTACTGTGAGGCATCTTCTAGTTTAGTTTCATCCAAAGAGGATCTAGCTTGTGGACTCCAGTACAGCTCCGTGATGTGATCCAGCACACAGGTCATGGGGTGGCTTCTAAAGCATGCTAATTTGAGCTAAAGCACTAATGTGTTTGTGTCCATAGACTACATACATACAAGTTCCTGAGAGTACTAAAACTACTGCATGTTGCTGGTGATGTTTTTGAAAAAGAAATGTGGCATTTCTTTTTGCTTGTGAAAAAGCCTGTGACATCATCTCCTGGTGAGACAGAGCTTAACCGGTAGGATATTGGTGGAGCCTGCTGAGGGAACTGCTTTGAGAATGATTTCTTGCGATTAGCTTCTGTGCTGCACCCTTCTTTCAGTGACATCCCTTCCACTGCTCACCTTCTACATCATCTCAGCTTCAGGATCAAGTATTTTCCAGCATATGGTCAGAACAGGTGATTTTGGAGCTAATACCTTCAGAAGACAAACATCAGAATAGTCGTGGAGCTAAGGTTGTTAAATATAATAAGTCAGATACATTATGACAGGTCTTCAGCTAATTTATGCCAATGTCTGTCCTTTACTTTTTTTAGCAAAGCTATGAGGATTTGCTTGAGCGGGAGACTTGGCCTACACATCCAAGCTGCTCTTGAATATGTTGGTACTAATAACAAGGGTTTATATATTTATTTTTGTATGCATGAGATTGATATTTCACTCAAATGCTTGTGCAAAGCGAGCTGCCTGTGCCCTGTGGTGCACAATGACCAATGCTTATTGCTGTGTGCAGCGAAGGCGATCCAGGGGGGCTCTCTCCAGTGCCCCGACTACACTTGCCCTGGGGCTGAGGTGTGAAACTGGGGTTCAGATCCCCTTACAGCCTACGTGGCTGGGAGATGGATGTATGGGAGCCGTAGTTCAGGCTCTGCTGTTTTATTAGCATGAGATCAGACACTTGCCTAAAATGATTTTCAGAAACTTTTTCTTAAGCTTAGTGACTAAGGCATGGTAGTTCCTCTGCTTATAGAGTTCTTTAATATAGTCTACAGGTATTTTTGTCTTTTTCTCTTTCTTTTTTTTTTTTAATCCAGAATGAAGATGGGGACATGGTCAAGTTTATCTGTTAGACTTCTGCTTGCTCTTTTCCTAGAAAAATTATAACCCATTAATAAACACAGAATTTAGGTGAGCCTGTCCTAAACCAAGCTTTCTCTGTGTCAAGGGCTGAAATAATTGAAAGTTTTTTCCTAACCAGCTCTGCTGAGTAGTTTCTGGTTTATCAGTGTAGTGATTTCATGTTGGTGAGGGATGTGGGCTAAAATTAATCTCTAAGAGTGATAAAAAAAGCTGGGCCAAACTTCACATTTATCAATGAAGGAGATGTTTCTTATAGTTCAGCACAGGAGAACCTGGTCTTTAAAGTTCGCACCTTAAATTATTCCAAGGTGGAGTACTGATGTGGGGGTTAACGCAACATTTAGGCTTCAAGTATTTGCAACATGAGCATTTGCAGTCAGTAATGCAGATTTAACCCTTGGTAAATCTCTCATCTCACCTCTGTGATGTAATCAAGACTTCAGTTTTCAGACTGTTGACGTCGTAGTTAAATATACAGGTTCATTATTTTTTTTCCCTTTTCATTAAATCCTGAAGATTGTGAGACTGTGAGTCTGCAGATTTTTTTTCCCCAGATTTCACACTTCTCCTCTTTATTCTTATTAATGACCAGAAACATTATCACATTTTTTTAAACATATTATATTAATTGAAATAATGCTTAAGTAATGGACTGGATAAAAAGATCTTGACTTGGTCCAAGAGTGTGCAAATAATCCCCATTACCAGCCACCCAAAATGACTTCTTTACACTTGTGCCAATTTAAAGCATTTTTTTCCATGTCATTAAATGAAACCCTATAAAGTGACTCTCCATCTCAGAGTACTGTAATGTGGCACATCAAAAGGACTGTAACCAAAATATATATTCCATTTAAGTAGCCTTTACCATGGGTCATTTGCACACACTTAAATGTATTCCCATTTTTTTGTCCTTCAGAATTAGGAGTGTTCAATGAAATTAAGAAATACTTACCTTGGTTTTTTTCAAGTTCAGCCTCAAAATCTGGCTGGCAGAAATGCACAGTATGTCCCCTCCGCCTGATCTCTAGTGGCTTCCTTTTGCTGCTGTGGAAATGTGTTAGTGTAATGGAGAAGTCTGTTACCTGTAGCTGTTAATTCTTCAATTTTCTGCAGTTATTTTCAGGGATTTTTTGTTAGATGGATGCCTAAGGATTAAAATTTCCTCGCAGCTGCCAGTATTTCTTAAATTGTTTCTCTTTCTGTTTGACATGGTTTCCCAGGGACTTGCTTGGGTCTCAAGGTAGAATAGATTCAGATTAGGGCTGGATTTGTTCTGATAAAATGTGCAGAAACATAATTTGTGACAGTTTCTGTCTTAAAAATTTATCAGCCCCATTAACTGCTTATGCTCACTGACACAACCATCTCAAGCAGTTAGAGACAAGGGGGTTGCTGATGTGGTTTGAAGGGCTTTGGGTTACTACATTTGCCTTACCTTATCATCATCTAACCTTTCTGCTGTTTAAAGGTTGTTTTGAGCATGGAATAAGTTGAAACACCTGAGACTCCGGGCTCAGCAATGGCTTTAAGCTAATCCACTGCCATGGATCTGGGGTCTGTCTTACCTTACAGCAGTGTATAACATTCCTGCCCATCTTTCAACAGCTTGGTATAGAAGGATATAAATTTTGATACTGCTGCTACTGAAACGTAACAAATCCTTAAAGATCTTGTGGCCACATTCCTCTTTCTAGCTACTGCTTTTCTAGGGAGATGCTTGTGCCCTTGATGTATGCCCTTTGGACATATCCTGCTCTGGTCCTTGCCCCCCTTTTCCCCCCTCTTCTTGTGTGTGTGTGATACACAGGGAAGATGCTTCAAGGGCAATTGTTACTCTGCTTGTGGCATGCAGAAAAGGACTGCATGACATCTTGCCTGCAACAAAAAAGAAAGAGGAATTAAAGAGAATTTGAGATGGAAGATTGAGAAAGAGAGAAATGTGTATTTGTACTAATAATAAGGTCGTTCAGAACTTTTTTTTTGAAGAAAAGTTTTACAAGTGCCAGTAATCCTAAAGAAGTGGGTTCCTCTGGTCCCAGTCCCAATCTGTAGACTACAGAAGTTCGCCTCAGATAAGAACTTCCTTTTTAAGGCTGCCGATGCTGCAACTGTGAGGATCCCCTCAGAAGTTTTGCATCGTAAGGTCTTATTTCATTCTGAAATCTGCTGACGTGCGTAGGAAAAACTGAACCAGCATCAATGAGTTTTGAATGAGACCCTTACAGCATCAGTCTCTAAAAGTGTGACAAGATGTACCAAGGGAATGTCTAGTATGCTTTATTCTCTTACCCATGACATTATATCATAAAAATGAATGTGTTTTCACTGGACTGTGAGATGGGTTTGTTTCTGAGAGCTTAGATCTATAATTGCTTATGACTCTTATCTAAAAATATTTGCAAATGGGAATCACCTAAATCCTGAAGATACTTCCTGTGTACCCTACAGAAAATCAATGATGAGAAATTAAAGTAACCTGTGAGATTACCTATCATCTTCTGTACCAAACTATGTTGATGCTTGTCTGACATGAGGGGAAAAGCCCACTGAAACATTATTTTGAGATAAGCCACCTGCATTACAAAGGCTTGATGTTTAACACAGTCCGTAACTTCAAATTTTCTCATGATTAGATGGCACAATTCCTCATTCATCAGCATTATTTTAATGCTGTTGACAATAGCCAAACATGTAATTAATTCGCACTTAAATTTTAATTGTCGCTTGTGTTTTATTTGGTCCTCCTAATATCCAAGTCATGTCATTTTGCCATGCAAAAAATAAGCTTTGATGAGAATAAAAGGCTGCGATTATGGGAATGCATAACAATAGAAATGTATTGCTGGTGGTCTCACTGTACAGTCTGTTGAAGTCAATGTCAAAAGTCCAATTAGATCAAGCTCGTATTAGTTTTAGTAACGTGTCTACTCACTGATGAACAAGCCACACCACCTCAATTAGACTGCAAGTCAATGCGACCGTGAGTTTTCATTGGTTCTGGTTTTAACTCAAAATTAAAAAAACCCAAACATTATATAAATAGTTGTAAGCTGAAATGAAGCAATTGACAGCATTTACAGTCTCCACCATTTTAATTTCACCTACTTTCCTTATTGAGTTTTTGAACTGTGCCTGTCAATAGGTCCTGTTTGTGATCAGATTTTATTTAGTGAGTGATGGATGCACACAACCAGATGTAGAAGTGCATTCTGGGAGGCTGACTGGCAGAAAGTCTGTTTTGAACACTTTGCTTTAACATTAAAAATAATTATCATGTGAATATTGGTAAAAACTTCTCTGAGCAGCACAGGAAGCATATCTGAGTGTCTCTGAAGATGGCTGATATGAAATGTTTAGCAGAAAGAATCTCAGGAACTTGAATTTTGTCTAGGTACATCTATTTTACAAGAAGGAAAGTAAAAAAAGAGAAAGAAAAGTTGCTGTAGAGCTTTTCTATGCAGGGTCTCTGCCAAGATGGCAGTCCTATATAAGGGTGTTTCATATGGACAAAAAATTGGCATTAAAGTGTGTCTCTCCTGTGCATTTAAACTTCTTTGTCACAGTAGATATTAGAAAATCATGAGCCTCTTAAGAGGAGTTGTCTATTCTGTCTGAAGCTCTTAAACACACTACATACTTCCTTTTCAGTGAAGGAAATGGAATTTGTGTTGTTTTTCTCAAATAAGCATACTGAATTCCTTAAAGAAATCTTCTCTTCCCTGCCCTCCAAGTCTATGGTTAAGTGATAAAGGAATGGGAAATGTATTTCAGTATTGCCTTCGGTTTGTGCCAGGTACAGGGCTCACATTTTTTTCAGTGGTATATCAGTTTTATATTCTTTTATATGTGGGGTGGGGTAGGGGTTTTCCATCTTCTACTTAAATTGTCTTTTTTTGTTTTTCCATTCTCTGTTGTGGATCGTGGGAACACGAGTAATTTCAAAATTGCTCTTGTATCACTTTCTGTTCATTTATGCTGCTGTGTTTGTTCAATCCTTTGGTGGCCTTTGCATACTCTTAAAATACTTCCTTTTCCATACAATTTTCTACATTTATTTCCCTCTTAGTCTTTATCTAGCCCAAAGCATCCATCCCACTGCACCCCTTCTCTCTGCTTGACTGTGCCTTACTATTGTAACAGTAGTGGTCTGTATCTGACATTTTCAGATTAGAGTTTATCCTTCCTTTTAAAGATAGCTGCTTGGCAGAGACTACAAAGAGCTCACCAGGTGTTCTAGGTTCACTGTGGAAAATGGTTTCACACGGTTGTTGTAGATTCCCATGATCTTGAAACAGTTGAGTGAATGAATAGGAAACTGAATCTTTCATGGCTGACGTAGCTCTCATAGCTCCTATTGCTTCCCCGTCTTGTGATACCTAGTAATGTGAGATTGCTTACCACATTGAGTTTGGGGCAATTTATTGTAGACACACCAGCATGCCTCCTTCTTGGGGGTTTTGAGTAGAAACTTGGGGTTAGTCCGTGTTTCTGACCCACGATGGGAAGGGGTTTAGTGCACCACCGCCGTATTAGGACTGCGCAGGCGTTCCCAGCCAAACATTGGGATAATACAGCCTTCTGTAAACTATCCCACCAGGTCTGGTTTATGTGCAAATCACAAGCTTTACTTTTGCAAATGGTTCCAATTTTTCTGCGAGTGATCAAAGGGTTGCGGCACAACAGGATCACTTACTCCAGAGATGTGTCTGGATCAAAGGTTAACATTTTTTGCATGGAATATTCATTTCTAGCATTGGTTGAACACTGTACAGTTTAGCTGGAAGCGACGGTCAGGGAGACGTTATCCTTTATGAAACACAAGAAAGTAATGCCAGGCAGAGGATTACAGCACGTGACAGCGAGGCCAAGAGGAACTGGTGGTGAAACTAAATCAAACAGAAGGGAAGCTGGTTCAAAGAGATAATGCAGCAAAGGTGATGAGACATACAGAAATGTAATTTTGATAATTGAAAGGAACAGTGTCTCTCTCCAAGACGCATGAGCCGTAAAGCCAGAACTTTGCACAGCCCCATCAGACAGGGCATGGCTCACGTGGAATTAACGCTCGTGTTTCATCTGGGCTGGGGTCTGCCCCTCCATAAATCCCCAGTGCTTGAACTCCCTTGAGGTGAGCAAGCCCTGGTGGACTGGGGAGGGCAGCTGAAGCAGCCGGCTGGGTGGCAGCATCCCTGGAAACCCAAACGTGATGCCTTTGCTTAGCGCTCTCCCTGTGCATCCTTTGGGTGCTCTGCACCTTGTAAGAGGAAGGGCGCTCTGTGGCCTTGTTTAGTGGGCACACAGATCTTTGCCCAAGCACTTGGTGGGTTTTCTTTGAAGGATTTATGGTTCCTCCCTTATATCTCAAGTAGCTTGGTTGCATAAATGGTTTAATGTGGAGATTAAAATATAAATTAAGACAGTTTAGTGAACTGAAACACACCACTTTTTTTTTTTAACTTTTTTTTTGTCTGGTTTGAGTGTTTAGCTCTGGAAAGCATATTGCTACACCATACAGTTGTTAGCTTGCAGTGTACTAATTTCTAGTTTGACTCCACGGGGTCTTTTTGACATTAGATGATATCCTTATGTGCTACAGAAAAAGCAATCTTAGCTGCTTTTCTTAAGCACGTACTGATGTTGTTGCTGGGCAATCATTAGCTGAAATTTCATTTGCAAATAAATAAATAAATAAAGCCAGCTTCTCATTAATAAGAAATTGGTATGTGTGCAAGTCTGTTCTTTTAAACCCCCATAACTCAGCCAAATAAAAGCAGATTTTCATTGGACTACCAAAAGGCACATGTCCAACCTAGAAAGTGCATTTAATAACTTCCCCCCTTCTGCTGCTATTTTTTTTTTTTTTTTTTTTACATTGACATTAATCTCCTGTGCACATTTGGAATTTGGAATGGAGTCATTTTCTAACTGCAGTGCTTCCAATTTTAAATATTCTGTTTCCTTTCAGTTTTTCCAAGCAATTCAAAGATTAGTAACACTGTAAAACATCTAAAAGCATGCTGGAAGTTTCCTGCTGCTTCAAGTGTTGTGTTATGTTATCTTTGGAATAATTTTAAGGTCCCACTGGTGTAGTATAACAAGTTATTATGTCATGGAGCTTATTAGTATGCCTATGGGAAACATTAATTCACACTGACATCATACTACATTTTTCAATAAATCAGGGGATTTTTTTGTTTTGTCTTTAAGAAATGGTGATTTTAGTTTTTTTTAACAAAAAGTGATCAGATTATTTTTCTTCTGTGTTGGGATGTGAACTGAATGGCTTGCAGGATGTGTGTCATTATCTCAGCAATGGCCTCTGCATTGTTACAGGGAATGGAAAGAGCAGGGGTTTGGGTGGTTTGTAAGACCTTTATTTTTCTAGCATATAGATGTTATTATAAAAGACTTTTTACTCTGTGATTAGCACAGCAGGCTTAAATTGCCTGGGCTCTGGTCATTATTATTTCTGTAATCCCAAAAGTTTATGATATTATTCAGGGTCTAAAAAATGACAAAGTAGACTTAAATTTGGTAAGGATTTAATGTGTGATGCATTCCTTTTGGAGCTGAAAAGTCTGTTTTTGTTGACACAGAGAACTGAAAAATGACCACAGACCACAAAGGTCCCGAAGCATTGCCAGGGAAAATGTATAAAAAGGGAGCTGCCCTTACTGCGCTCTCTGTATGCAATTGATTTTATTCCCATTTCCTAGCTATACTGTTACTTAAAAAACAAAACCAAACTACTTAAGCTGTTGATTTGTCTATGGATGATGAATTAAACTAAGAATTGAATTTAACTTCCATAGGATAGCTAAATGACTATTATTCCATTAAGACATCTGGCATTTTATGAGCATTAATTGACTACCCCGATACATAACTGCAAATGCAGTTGTGTAGCTGGAGATCAAGCAGCAGCGCCTTTGTGTGTGCCACATGAACTTTTGAGACTGTGGAATGACCAGGGTTAATTCCCCCTTGGGTTCGGTTTGCCTTTGCGATACATGCAGCTTCACTGCTGTGAATGCATCACAGGGGGCTTGCTGAAAATTTGAGCCTCCCCACCAGTGGCATTTCAGATTTGGGGGAAAAAAAAAAAAAAATCACTATAGGGCAATGTTTTGCATGTGGGATATATTTCTTGGTAAGCGCTGCTCACCACAATCGGATCATGAAAGCTCTCAGTGTTTCTAAATAAAAGGCCAGTTATGACAAGTGTGAGCATATTCCATGAATAATGTTGATCCATGCTCGGAAAAATACAGGAGAAGTTTTTGGCATATCAGCCTTTTGCTGTGGAAGGGCTGGGGTTATTCCCTTGGACTCAGCAGCACACCAGTGGGGTTACAAGGCTCCAGTTTCAGAGGGGGCTTGTGGACCAGGTGGTTGGGTGTGTGGCTGGTGGGAGATGATGTCTGTTTGCAGTCAACAGGACAGACACACTTAGAAGTTTAGCTAATACTGTGGGAAATTAAATCAACAAAGTTAGATAGGCATGATATACCCATGATATTAACCTCAACTTTTCCTGAGTCAAGTCAGCTTATTAATAGTAAGATTATACTCGAACTCGTACAACAAAATGAAAATTGAGTGGATATGTAAAGACACTCAGGTTTTCCAGCTCTCTATGGAACTGAAGGGTGGAAACTCAGTAGAAGGCTGTAATCCCTAGATTTTTGGCAGCAGAACACAAAATACTGAAAGCTTTATGAAGAGTCTTAAGAGATAGGAGCATTGCATACATTGAGGTGTTTTCTTTCTCTTGGTGGGGAACCCTAGGGTGGGTGTCATGTACCGCTGTGTTCCTTGCCTAAGGTGACCAACTGTGTTTACTTCCAGTTATTTTCCGTCTGATAACAGTGATAAAATTCAGGCATTTCAAGGCAGAAAGCGGGACACCTGGTCCCTTCATCTGCTTTGCGAACTCTTCTGGCTCATGGATATTTTATAGTAATTCTCCTACTTGGACGAGGGAGTTTGGGCACGGGCGGTTTCTGTAGTCGTTACTGGCTGAACCTACAGGGGAAAAAAGTATTGCTGTACGCCTTTTGCATCCCAAAGTGATACACTGCTGGAGGACCGTTGTCCTTCTGCACAAGAAAAAGGGCAAAAATAACATGAGGTGGTGGAAGGACGTGTTTTACAGTGTGTCACCATGTGTGTGCGTTTATGGCCAGGACATCAGTTAAAGTTTTGCTGGCTTACTTTACCCGATAAACTCTCTTATTTCTCTTCATGTTTCTTGCTGTTATCCACAACAGTTAGCAACCTCTTCCACTAGATTTCAGGTACCTTTTACAGCCCAGGGAGCTGCAGAGGATGTCTCTTCACACACTGGGATGCTTTCAGTAAGAGGGAAAGCCTGGACCTGTAGTTTCTGGAAAGGTTATGGAGGTGGTCCTGCAGAAGTTAAGACTAAATGTACAGTCTTCTGTGATAACTCTCAACCAGGCTGTTATAATTAAGTTATAACCCTTCCTATCCTTAGCCTTTGCTGCTCTCTTCCCTGATTACTTTTTATATTTGAAGTATGTTTTAATGAGTTAGTGCTGATTAGCCCATATGCACAGTAAGCAGAGCACCCTGCTGTCTGTTTGGTATAGTGGCAAATGATTGATGGTATGGACTGAATACATAGGTGGAAGAGAAGATTTTGGAATAAATAACTGATCTTTTGGTTTTCATGCTAGTAGAGCCACATGACAATTATTAGAACTATTTTTTAAAAAAAAGTATTTAACTCTGGTTAATTTTTCTGTAACTCCTTCCTCTCCCCTCCAAAAAGTAAGTGGTTAATTTTTCCTAATGTGGTGCCTTTTGATCATTTTAACAAAGACGTGACAATGTTTGATATCAAAGTTTAGAAATACATAACAAATTAAATAAATCATTGAGAAATGCAGACATTAGCTATCAAAGTGATAAGCACATTATCTCACTACAGTTTCTGAGCTATCAGGAGCAGGAAGGCAGCGATTTATATTCTGGGCTTAATTGCCAGTGTTGCCTGTAAATTCAAGAGATGCCAAATGTCCCACTGCCATTCCCAGAGCCAGCCTCATGCCTGGTCATGGAGTATCAGACCAGCTGAAGGAGGAGGGTGGTGCTCGTGAGAAACAGCGTGGTAATCGTCCTTATGGCCCTGCCGGGGGCAAAGGATGCTCGGAGGGGAGGAGGCATCTGCGCAAAGGGTTTCCTTCCCACAGCCTGGAGAACGGCATTGACTGAAGTGAGCAGGATCTTCTGTGAGGAGCAGGGGATCAGGCAAGTGGAGTAGGGCTGCAAAGGGAGCCCAGGACAGACCCCTTCTATTTTCCCATTTTTGTAATTTTACTTGGTGCCGCTTCCCATACGCCTCTTTTCCACCCATATTTTGCCATGTATGGAGGGATCACAGTCTCCTGCTGGAAATCACTTTGCTTTCTTTGGGTGAAACAGACCCCAAATCCTCATTTCTCTAATCTTGAGAATGTCCTCAATGTTGTGGGATACCGAACGGCCAAACACTGTATCAAGGGCTGGAAAGAACAACTATGAATGTTATGAATACAGTGTTTGTGGCAGGTATCTACTTTAGCACCAGTGGTAGAAGGTAAACAGCCAGCATTGAAAGACTAAAGAAGGATGAGGAATATACATACATGTGACAGGAAGATCCATGAAAGTACAAAGCAGCTTAATTTTGTGAAAACATAAAGATGCATTTCTTCTTTTACTAACCTAGATCAGAAGAATTTTCATGCAGTGTTAAGCAATTTAAACCAAAATTTGCCAGTTGCTTTGGAAGCGAGTTTTAACATAAGTCAGTATCAATACATGATGTCTTTTAATGTATGTCAGCCTTACTTTATACTTAAAAAATTAACTGGCTATATAATGATTTATGCATAGTTTAAAAACAATTGCAACATTTCACATGAAGGCATGAAATACAGTAGTACTGTGTTTATCTCTTGTAAACAACACCATAAAGAGAAAAACAATGTGAATGCTACAGAGGAATACTATTTCTGTCTAAAAAAAGGTACAAATGGAATAGCACATTTCTGATTTGTATCCATCATTTCTGATAAATACTAGAAGCCCAGGGAAACAATGTATAATAAATGGTCAATGTCAGGCCCTAAATATGGCCCACTAAATCTGCACACACAGGTCACAGTCTTCTTTTTTCCTAGGGATGTGTCTGTATGTGGCAAAGAAGTAAAGATCAAACCCCATAACATACATCATTTATATGCCACTCTCTGTTATAGAACAGCATGGACATTGTTAATGAGAAGATCTGCTAAAAGAATATTTCCGTGAGTTTGTTTCCAGGCACACTGTGGCAAAAAGGAGGTATCCCTTGGGAATTAAATAGCAATAAAATTGGGAGGGGGTGGGGGGCGGAGCAGGGGAGTTTAAGAACAAAAAAAACCAAAACCAAACATGGTACTTGAATTTTTCCCCTTCTACCAGTTCATCAGCCATTGCAACAGCTTGAGGTAAAGAATTTGCAAAACATACATGGAGAGCTTTTTGCTGCTTATTTTTTTTAATCTCTGAAGTCCAACGGTGATGATGAAGGTAGCTGTGACATTTGCAATTTTCCATGCACCAGCCCATTCCATTTTCTTCCCTGGTGCCACTTACATGGTACAGTAAGCCTCCAGCATTGACAATAATTATAGCCTGAATAAAATGAAGAAGGTAATATGAACAAAGCTCTGCTGTAATTGCCTTTTCATTATTTGCTAACAGTTAGTTATTCAGTCACAGGGAAAAAATTACACAGTAATTGGTTGACAATAGGAAGCTAAAGCTAAATTCCAGAACTATGATATTTTTGTGTGTTGGTCTTTTAGACCTTTTATTCATATTTTGATTAAACAGCTAGAGCATTAAAGTGAAATATAAATGTAGCCTTGGTTCAGATTCCATAACATTAGTTTCCACCCCACACAATTTTTGTTCAGTTTTGAATTTTAAGCTATCACATATGGCAGCCCTGTAAACATTGTAGGCTATTGACTTTGAAATACAGATTTGCAGCTCTCATTCACTTAGTTTAACAATAGCAAAGAATCCCTTTTGCCTTAATGCTTTAAAAAAGTGTCCAGCGTGACTGTGTGCAAACAATTTAGTAGTGCAGTTCTGCCTTGTTTTAGACACTGAAGTGGAGAAACTCCAGTCTGCATGTGTATTACATTTTATTTGAGTTTTAAACAACAAAAAATCTTTAGCCACTGATGCTGTTTTGTAGGTGTGGGTGTAAAAAGTGGTGTGATAAGCCCCTACGTGGTGCGCTAGGCAGGAGTACCCTCTCAACGCCGTGCGTAGGATTTTTGACTCAGCGATGTGGAACTGTTGCAGTTGGGTCTCAAGGATTCATGGGAAAACTTGCTTCTGATGTTTCTTTTCCTAGGCTTTCTCTCTTGTATTTTCTTTAGTCCGGGGTTTTATGTGAACCCCACGTTGCAGAGGAAATTCTTTCACTGTTTTGTTGTTTAATCAGTTTTAAATATATGGTTTTAATTGCTGCTGTTGCCCTAGCTTGGCCAAGGACTGTTAAGTACATACTACTGAAGCCAGTTTACCTGCTTAAAGTTCAGTATTTGTTTAAATTTCATGCTTATTTAATGCCACCATGCATTCATCCAAAATCCAGGTGTTACAGTTGATAACACTGGAAAAGATAGGTTAAATTCCACAGTGTTTTTATTTATTGTACTGCGTAGAGTGGCTCTGTAGATACTACCCTGGATGGTGTGAATTGTGCAAGGCTGTAACCTAGTGAAAAGTTTTAATTCCTAATTCTTTGCTTCTTTTGCTTCTGTACTTGTGTTGTCACTTGTAACGCATTAGTAGCTCCCTGTAAACATGTGGTGGTTGGGCTTCCAATGACTCTTTTTTTTTTTTACACACACGCACGCACACACACACCCCCACACACCCCACCCCCCACACCCACACCCCCACCCCCCACCCACCCCCCCACACACCCACCCTGTTTGTTATAAAGCCTTTAAAGGGGAGTAGGCTCTAGGTGCTGGACTGGTAACTGAAATTGGTATATTTGTTTCGTCAGACGTTTAATTAGAGTAATGTTTTCCCATAAAGTGTAATCATCAGTGTTTCAGGAAGCAAATTTTTGCAAGTCTTAGGTCTTAAACTACCGTGCACTAATTTAGAGCTTCACCTGTGTCAGAAACAAGAGGAATTGCTGTACTCTGAGTTCTCAGCTACTGCTGGGTACCTTTAGAAAAGCTCAAACTCCAGCAACACAATCGCTGGAGGAATTAAAAATCCTGCAGAAGCTGAAACCAAACAAGATGTAAGTTGAAGTGCAGTTACAATGGAGCCTTTGAAGAGTTTCATTCTTATCGAAGTTGGCTGCCTCTGGGAGGCCCTGGCGGATGGGCTGGGGGAGCCCTCGCGAGGTGGCTGTGCTCTGCCCCATGGGCTGTGCGTTCTGCTCCACGCGCTGCGCTCTGCCCTGGGCGTCCCGAACCGACTGGGAGCAGGGCGAGCACTCTAGCCAGCCACAAACAACAAAATTCCTGGGCGTTTCATGGATATGATCTGTAAAGCAAAGCCATGCCTTGTTGTTCTGGGCCTGATCTGAACATCAGCGGAATCAGCAGAAATCTTCCTGCTGGAATCTCTGGATGGGGTCCTCCAAAGCAAAGTGCCAAAGGAAGCACCGGCAATAAACAAATACATCCCATCAGCCCAATTCTGATGTATATTTCATACTTTGCCCTTACTTTTATTTTGAGTCCTAGATCTTTATTATAATCAGTCAAAGTCCTGGCTTTCAAGTTGTGAATGGGCATCATAATTATCTAATGCAGCTACTCCAGAAATCAGATTAGTAATTAGCTGAACCAAACTGATTGGTGTGACTTCCTGAATGCATCTCTTTAATGTTGAACATTTGCTTTGTGCTTGAAGGATTTGTTTGTGTGTTTCTTGTGTGTGATGAGAGCTTTTCCGTAATTAGCTCCTGGGGGACAGCATATTCTAACAGTTAAAGAATAATTGCGGCCCTATGAAATGTGAAATGGCTTGGGCTGGCTTTTGTTGCAGCTTAATTGTATGCAACAAGTACAGGAGGCTTTTCATTTCACATCATGATAGTAAAGATGTAGCTTTCATAAATAAAGAAAGGAATTTTGTACCATGGTAAATAGTCTCTAATGTGTTAATTTTGCAGAAAAAACAAAACAAACAAAGCACATTTGAGAATTCTGTGTTATTGAAGTAGATGTTCATCATTGTTTCATTAGCTTGTAGTCTCTGTATGATTTTAATGAAAGGGAAAAGGAAGAGAAAAATAAGTGTGGCAGTAAAAGACAAATGATTTGGTGGTCAGTCTGAAGCAGCTTGTTTTCCTTTGAAATAAAAGATTTAAATGCTTTTTCTTCTGAAATTTCATAGAGGAGGGCAAAGGGGTTTTTGGACAGCGGTTACAACTGTGTTCTGGTAAAATCGGTTGTAACAAAACCAGAAACTTATTATTCAATACTTTTCTTGAAAAAAAGTGTGGGGAGGAAAGCATTATTTGCTTTCTCCTGTTCATACATGGGCGTGTTCTTTCTGTACCTGTGGGTTATTGCTGTTCACTGTTCCAAGTAATTGCAGCTGCCCCTCTTACCTCGCTGTACACTTGCGATCACCTGAGTCACTTGCCTTATTGCTCAGTTTCTGTCAGAGAACCGACTGGGGGTATCACACCATCTGTGGCAGGGGGCCCTTGGGTGCTGTTCCAGGGAGCCTGAGCTTGCTGACTGTTAGCGTGGTTCAAGCCTAACGCCTATAGATAGGATTGCTAGATGCCACTCACAGGAGGCCGTTCTGAATGCAGATGGTTTTCAGTCTGGTACCCAATTTACTAGCCCCAGGACAGATGCATACATGCTTGCCATGAGGCACATTCAGAATTAGGAGTACTACTTCGATATTTATTGATATCTAATTGCTGTTGTTCAATTATCAGCACTTTGTTTTGTGATTGTAAACTGAAATTTTGCTAGATTAAATATAGCATTCATGCATATTTTTTCCCTTCAATCAAAAGACAGAATTGTGTAAGTCTGAGTTAATCATCAAAGCTCCTGAGCCATCCATAGGCAGCATTGCTACAGTGTATCTATAATCACCATCCATTCCTGTGGCTAGTGGTACGTAGCATTTATTTATTTTTTCAGTACAGATGACAGTGATGCTGGAGTTTCATTGTCATCTAGATCTGATAACTGCGAGCCATTTTGATATGGTTCTGAGGTAATCTACAGTGTCAGACTTTCAATGTCATGTTGTCACTACCACTTCTTTCCATAGCATCGCCATAGGCAATAGCTCTGCTGCTGCTTTTCCTTCAGGGGTTTCCCTGCAGAGGCTACAGATCATATGAGAAGTCACCACAGGAGTTGTGTGCCCCCGGTAACAGGAGGAGAGCAGAACTGTGTCCCCCCCCAGCGACCCTGCAATCAGCTCTCTGGCTGGGCTTGGCTATGGCTGAGGTTCATGGTTGATGCTTGGTGGAGACAGGTCCTTGGGATGCTGCTGTTTTCCCTTTGGCAGCATCTCAGGAATCTGATGTACAAGTCCAACCACTGCATTCCGCCTACCCGGAGGGAAAGGGAGGGTGTCCTGCTCATGCTCCGCCTGCGCTTCCCTTGGGTGTTGAAGCGATTCTGATAAGAAACAAAGCATTTATTTGTCCAACCTTGTGTTTTTACACTGCTCCCCCAACACAACAAGTCCTCAATATAGCTGTTGAATTGCCGTCGGTTTTGCCATGAAAAGTCCTTTGACAGAGGAAGCAAGAGCAGTGGGTGACCCAGAAGCAAGAATTAAATTCTGCCTATGCTGAAGGCTCTTAGGAAATGGCTGTAAAACCCCTCTGAATACATGCCTGCTGGGTACCGCTGCTGTGTGCACTTTTATATTTTTCTGTGCAACTGACGGCTGAAAGTGATTCGGACAGTGCAGCTTGTGTGTCTGCCTGGTGAAATAAGTAGGAATAGCTCTGAAAGTTCTAATTAATTAATGTTTTTTAATTGAAAGGTTGATTTAATGAAGTTATTTTTGTTTAGCCACTGATGTTATAAAAATAGCATTCTGCAGATAATGTTAATTTTGTCTTTTGTGGGAATTTTGCATCTATTTGAAAGAAATCATTATCAAAATGTTCGGGAGGATGTGGTCGGTGACCTGCTGCTCCAGTTAGACTTTCACAGGTCTATGGGGCTGGATGGGATCCATGCAAGGGTCCCGAGGGAGTTGGTGGAGGTGTTCCCCAAGCCGCTCTCCATCACTTGTCAGCATCCCACATCCCAGGCTAACTGGGGAGGTCCCAGCAAGCTGGAGGTTAGCTGGTGGGATGCTCATCTACAGGAAGGGTGGGAAGGGGAGGACCTGGGGAGCTACAGGCCTGTCAGCCTGACCTCAGTGCTGGGGGAGGTTATGGAGCAGATCACCCCCAGGGCCATCAGGCGGCATGGGTAGGACAGCTGGGGGATCAGGCCCAGCCAGCATGGGTTTATGAAAGGCAGGTCCTGCCTGACCAGCCTGATCTCCTTCTACAACAAGATGACCATCTTCGTGGCTGAGGGCAAGGCTGTGGATGGTGCCTGCCTGGACCTTGGAAAAGCCTTTGGCACCATCTCCCACAGCATCTGCTGGAGCCAGCGGCTGCTCCCGGCCGGGCCGGGGGTGCCCTGCGCTGGGGTAGGGGCCGGCTGGGCGGCCGGGCAGCGGTGGTGGTGGATGGAGTCACATCCTGCTGGTGCTGGGCACACGGGGGTTCCCCCCAGGGCTCCGTGCTGTCACACGTGTCACCCCGTGGGCACAGCGGCTGGGAAGCTGCCGGCGGGAAGGGGCCTGGGGTGCTGCTGGCGGAGTGTGAGCCGGCCGTGTGCCCGGGTGGCCAAGGAGGCAAGCAGCACCCTGGCCTGTATCCCAAACGGTGTGGCCAGCAGGGCCGGGGCAGTGACCGTCCCCCTGCACTCGGCGCTGGTGCGGCCGCCCCTGGAGCCCTGGGCTCAGTTCTGGGCCCCTCAGGGCAGGGGGGACGCAGAGGGGCTGGGGGTGCCCAGGGACGGGCAGCGGGGGTGGGGAAGGGGCCGGAGCACCAGGCTTCTGAGGGGTGGCCGGGGGCACTGGGGGGGCTCAGCCTGCAGAGGAGGGGGCTCAGGGGGGCCCTGGTCGCTCCCTACAAGTACCTGACAGGAGGGGGTGGGCAGGGGTCGGTCTCTGCTCCCAGGGAACAAGCGACAGGACAAGAGGGAACAGCCTCGAGCTGCGCCAGGGGAGGGGTCGGTTGGGTGTGGGGGGAAATTTCTTCACCGAAAGGGTGGTCAGGCATCGGCACAGGCTGCCAGGGAGGCGGTGGAGTCACCATCCCTGGGGTGTTTAAAAAACGTGTAAACGTGGTGCTCAGGGACACGGTGTGGTGGTGTGGGCTTGGCAGTGCTGGGTTAATGGTTGGGCCTGATGCTCTCAAAGGTCTTTTCCAACCTTAATAATTCTATGAAAATTACTTTAAATTAATTACTAGTATTTTCTAAACAGAAGCCTAGTTTTTGGTGACCAGAAACATTTAACTTAAAAACTTTTTATAGAAATTCTGGAGAATGTTTCTATGACAGTAATTGAAAATGGTTTGTTTTGAATGTGTTTAGGACTTACGACGCTGAAAAGTAAATAGGAGAGGTGATTGTCTTAAAAAACCAAACAACTGGTGATTGTCTTTAAAACGTACCTCTTTATGTGCTTACTCTTTGCTTCTCGGAGAGTAATATTCACTCTTATCTCAGAGGACTAGTAGGAAAACCCTCCTGAGGGAGGTTAAAGGTGTAGAGTACTGGGCCTGTAGGTGAAAATAATTTGTATTAAATAGAAATTACTATAATTTCCAACAAGTGATCATCGTGGCCAGTAGAAGCATATTTGTCTTGATTTGCTAGTGGAAAATTGACCCAAGACTGTACCTAATTCTTTAAAAACTACAACTTTGCTTATAAATAACCCTGATAAAGTGGTAGGTGACTTTTCATAAAACAATCTGGGAAGACTGAAATATAAAATAACAGGGAATTTTTTCCCCATTAACTAGCTTCATGACAAGTCATTGACTTGACAGCACTTAAGTGCTTGTCATATTATTTTTTTTTCCTCTGAAACAGTGTGGTGGTTTACCTTCGATGTGGGCAGCGGTGGGGCCACAGCTTAGATGTGGTGGAACCTGCTGAGCCTTTTGCCTCTGGTTCAGCTGTAAACCCCTTATCCACTTCTCAGCTGGGTTCGAAAGAGACCGCTTGGCAAGTGACTTGTTTAATGTCACACAGTATTTTAGTTGACTAAATGCTTGGAGAAGCATAGGCTCTTTCCCAGATCCCTAACTTTAAATTCACAGTTAAATAAATAGTTTTGAGAGGATTCAGTAGAGGGTTTTTGACTATTACAGTGCAAAGGTGGAAAAATTAATTTTAACCAGTAGAACAATCCGAAAAATTCTTATTTGGTAGGTTAGACCAAGTTTCTGTCTTACTGAATTGCATTAGAATAGAGGGACAGGATAACTCTTCAAGTGCTCAGTAATGCCACAAGACAGTGATTACTTCCAGCAGATATGTAACAAGATGATGAATGGAAGCTTTCCAAACCTGAATTTCCTCAATTAAATAAGAACGTGTTGTAGTAGTGTGCACTGGTGGAAAGCTGGTCATTCCCTAAACCATATGTATTACTTCTCTTTCCATCTCATTAGGAGCATAAAGAATTGCATCATTACTGTTTTTAAATATTCTCTGACACGAAAAGGAATACAGAATTTGGAGTGTGTGCTTAAATTTCATTTGACATCTCATAAAGTCAAGACATGACCATCATAGGTCAAACTTGTAGAATAACGTGTAGAGCTAATATCCTTTAAAAGGCACCGTGCTTTTTTTCTGCTAACATAAATGGAGCATAAATGTAAATATGACTGAGTGTCTGATAGCATAAGTAGCATAAACTGTTTCTGGGTGTTTACCTATAGGGAAAGCCTCTGTTGCTGTGTAGCTGGGTTGATAAGTGTGTTACTGAAGTCACTCAAGTAGGTACTGTGGGCTGAAAGCGGCCGTTTTACTGCCTTCCCCTAGAAAGAATAGTTGTATTTATCTTTACTTAATCTTTCTAAACAGAGGGTCTTAGCTAACTGAAGTCAATGAGAAACTTGCTATTGACTTCAATAGGTTTTGAGTCGGTTCTTTAAGTCATTAATATTTGTTAAGTTTTGACATGAGTATATTTGCACTCAGAAGGTGGCAATCAAACCTGGATTTTTTCCTTATGTTATGTAGTGCTTATTTTAGTGTGCTGTTAATACATCCTAACAATTACTCCTTCCTGCCCACGGAGCATCCATATGATTTGTGTTTCTTTTGGGTACTTAAAACTAATCTTTGTTTTCTCAGGCTTTTAGGTGGGACACTTACCTTAATCCTCTTATGTTTGTATGCCTTGAAGTCATGGTGCTTTGTATGATTTAGGATTTCAAGAGCCTGACTTAGAATCTCGAGGTCAGCTTGACCTTCTTTGTTAGGTGGTATTTTTTCTTGCTACCACAATTGTGAGTAATTCTTAGAACTTTTTCTGAGTCTCCCGCCCTGGTTTGCCTTCTTTGTCTCCCCCCAGACACATGCATACAGTTTTCCCTTTGTTTTTATCTTTTCTTTTTTGGCCTTATTACTTGCCTGTGATTTGAGGTTGTTCACCAATTAAAAATACACATCCTATTTTAGCATCACCCTATTTTGAATCTGCATCTTTTGCCTTGTTAAGGACTAAGATTTCACTATACTAAACAAGTAGGCTATAATATCATAATTTTGTAATTCCTTGATGATTGGATTATCGTGGTTTCATTGGTTTATTGAGTTGCCCTTCAGTGCGCGTGAAATATTTTTTCATTTGATCCTTTTAGGAAAAGAAGCATTGTTCATCTGAAGTTAGGAAAGCAGAGGGCATTGATAATTTCCTAAATTAACTACAACATGAACTTTTTTTGTGTGTGTGTGATTTGTATGACTTGTTAGCTATGACTTCACTCGAATTTTAACCTTTTTGGCTGATAACCAGGTCTTAGGTTTTTATAATACCAGTATCTAGTCAGCTAAGACAAATTGATTCAGACAGTTGTCACAGAAGTATTTAGCTAAAATTACTTCAAAAGTTTTACACTGCTTGACATTACAGTACTGTCTTTGAAGTGTATACCCTGAAAAATATTTGTTATTAACAGTTCCAGACAGGTGTTTCACCAAAGACATGTGAAGATGTGTAGAAGAAAAGATTAATATTTTGCAGTAGGTTTAGCCTCTGGAGGAAATATTTGTCTTACTTGTTTGGAATTCCACTTGTCACCTCAGCAAAAGCTTTGTTCGCAGTCAGGTTTTGTTCTCAACAAGTGAAATTAAACTGTATTTGGTCCTAAGAATTAACACAACATATGGCTGGGTGTTATTTAAATAGCTGCTGTGAGATAATTGTAAGGCAGTCTTTTACAGGCTGTGGTTCTGCTTTTACGATACTTAAAGCAGGGGTACCTGAAGATTCCAATTAGAAAATGCTCACGTTGGGATTAAAACAAGAGAAGAAACAGTCTACGCTAGTGCTGCTGTGGCTGTTGGTGAGATCCATCCCACCTGCGAGAAGCCCCAGGAGTCTGGAGGGGGATGGGGCAGGCGCCGTGATATCCAGCCCTGGCTCCGAGGTGGGTCGGCAGGCCTGGGGGTGTCCTGCTGCAGCTGCTGGTGTTCCTCTGCCGTGTGTGGCAAGGGGTGGTGACTCATGCGGGGCGCTCGCTGTGCTGGGGAACAAGCCTATATGTTGCAAACCAGTCTGTTTCAGAGCCCTGAAAAGCTTTAGGACTATGTTAGACAGGTTGGGGGCAGGAAGGGACCAGTCAGGGGTGTCAAGATGCTGCAGGTTTGCAGCTGGAGAGAGCAATAGCCCAGTGCACTGACTGCCTGCCCTGCTGGACCGCGCTGTCGGGCTTTGAGCTGAGGACTAACTTGGCTGAATTCCTGCTAGGCTTAGACAAGTGGATAAGGACGCAGCTGGATCACAGCCTTGCTGCGTGTTACTTTTTGAGGTTATGAGAAAGGAAACTTTAAGATTCTAGAAGGGAAATTATGAAATAAACCGATTTTGATTTGGACAGAAATATAAGCTGTTCTGGTGAGGCAGTGTTGTACAAATTGCTGCATACAGAATAGTAGATGAAATTAAAAATGAATTGAGCATGAGTTCCGGGTTGCAAATGTGTGATGGATCTTAAATCCCCATCTTTGGGTGGGGATATTCTGTAACCTGCTTAAAATGCAGCATTTCTGTGCAGGCTAGCATTAGGCATTTGGGAACACTGCCCATTGGTGCCACCTTCGTTGCTGGTGGAAACTATGGAACCCACAAGATAGCTGCTGAGATCAAGAGAAGCAAGTGTTTTGATTTTCCTTCTGAGCAAAATGTGTAAAAATTTGGGTGGGTTATTTCATTTCTGTTGTGCCCTGCTGCATGAGGAAGGGGTGCAGTGAGTGTCCTCTGATTCCCAACGCCGAGCAGTCCTCATCCTCTCCTTACACGACAGGCTTTGTGCCCAGAGTGAAGAGCCTGCTCCTGCGCGGGGACAAGGTGTGGCTGATGAGTCTGAGATAAACCCCCACACAAAAAAGGCACTGTGTCGCTGAATGGGTTTCCAGTGTAGCTCTTTAATTTCATCTCTTGGAAATGTTTCTCCTCTTTCATCCAACTGCCTTTATCTTAACTTCTGATCTGAGGAAAGCAGCAGCCTTTCAAATTGAACAAACCGTGTTTCAAATAGGCTCTCCTGCTTGTGACAAGATGTACCTCATTTTCTCTGCAAGCCCTCAGCAAGGTCACACCTTTTTAATTTATTTTCTGTAAGAAAAATCTAGTTGTGTGATAGAACAAGGCCAGATCTAGCTAGAGGTCATTTCTTGAACTAGTCATAAAGTAGAATAGAATTACAACCATTTAATATCCCAGAACTTAGCAAGCATAGTTCTATTAAAATATGGGGGTTGTATTTATAAGGCAACATAAATAGCTGCTTAAAGTTGTGGCCAATTTGGTTATAATAAAAGGAATATTTTAGGGTTTTTTTCCATTTTTACTATGAGAGTGACCCTTCTTTCCATTTTTTTTTTTTTTTTTTTTTGGTAACTACTAGACATAAATTCCAAGTACATAACTTTTTGTGTGTGTGTGTGTTTCTGAAATAAAAATTATCTTTTTTATCTAATATCCGTATTTTATATATTTTATTAATGAGTATTAATATGAGATTAATACAGGATTAACATGTTTAAAAGAGTTTGCTATTGGTTCAGCAACAGCAAGGTACTGATCTGCATGCTGTCTGTATGTTGTCATAGAAATTGAGATAGATGTGTTTCTGACAGACATTAGTTTCCAGCCTAATCCTTAGACAAATTGTGCAACTGCAGAACATATATTTATCAGTAGGGTAGTGCGCTTTTAACCAAAATTTTACAGCCGTTTTTTTGTTAGATTTCTCACATTTCCCAGAGAGTTGTGTCCCGTAAGCCTGTTTTCTTCCATGTTTTCAAATACCAGCTGTTGCAACATCAACCTTTCACATGCTGGTGGTGTTTCAACAAGTGGCGTATGAAAGAGAGAGAGGTTTTACTGGCAGAGATGCTGGAGACCTCTGCAACAGTGATAGGGAGAGCCTAGGTCTCACACAGGTCTGGGTATGGAAATGTCACGGGGCTGTCTGGGCTGTTGGGGGCTGTCCAGGTGCCCTTGTTGCTCAGGTTTTCTTCTCGTCAAGTCCATTATGTCAAGACCTATCTAAACTTCTTCCTTTTACATCGCAAATTCAACAGACCGTAACACCTCCTCCTAAGTGCTTCCAATCCGTTTGACTGACATGTATGCTCACTATACGTCTATGTGCTCAAAGTTTGGATGAAAATTGAAAAAGGCCATGTGTACCTGTGAACTAGCTGATTTTCTTAAAGATTTTCTTTTTTTTCTTCTTTTTTTTTTTTTTGTAATTGATAGTATCACAATTACACTGTGACCTACTGCAGCTCAACCTGTATATTCATGCTGTATACACGTAGAAGTGTACACACACCACGTTTAAATGCTGTGCAAAAGGGTGACCTGAATGCTGTGAAACTGAGGTAGGGATCAAAGACATTCTTGAGCTCTGACAATAATGTGCTGTGTGACGATGATTAACTCGTATATCAATGCGCAGTGTGCAGCTCTACCTTACAAAATTCCTCTTCTATGGGTAAAATAATAGTGCTGATTGACATCACCATATGTGGTGAGGATTATTTATTAATAGCTACTAACATTTTTGACCACTCAATAGGTATCATTATTTTCAGTTGAACATAACTCATATTTTGATCTGTATGACTAAATTTACACTTACATGGAGACTGCTGGGAAAAAATTACTATAGTCTCACAGTAATTTATCAGCATTCAGTAATACTTCATGGCAAATGGAGGCCTTTTCTAATAAATTTTATGTGTTAGAATAACATGGAGAATTTTAAAATATTGGAATAATACCAAGAGTGTGTGTTAAAATAACAAGTCCTCAAATACCAACGGAATACAGAAAAGGAATTGCAATGTTGCTCTTTTCCCCATTCAAAATTAAAGTGATATAGGGTATGTCTTCATGTTTTCCTATAAACATATTTCTATGTTCAACAGAGCAAAATCAAGGACAAATGTGGTTTTCTCGAGGGTTAATTCCTCCATGTGTAAGAAATCAGGGTTAAAATGAATATGGTGTCAGAATGTCGATTAAGCAGAAAGAGTCTCATCTTTTTCTGGGAGACTAGGTTTTGTATTTTGAGTCCAATTTGATAAGATTGCTAATAAAACCCGTGGTCATCTTTCTTCTGGCTAGTCTAAGGAGCTCCCACCTCTCGAGAAAAGTGAGGTGACTCTGCAGGAATGTAGGTGTGACTTGGCTCACACGAGCAAGTCCTGCAGATCTGAATGAGGAGCTTCACCTCTGAGGCTGAATCAGTAAAATGATATCTGCACATACGCCTCTGCAGAATCTGCATCTTGCTCTGGGATTGCAGAGAGGAAATAATTATGGGGTTCCATCGTTCCGTTTCAGAGCTTCAATTAAAAGTGTAATATCACTGAAGATATAGATGTTTGGAAAATGATTGTTTAAAAATATCTTTGCACTTCTGTTTCCGACAAGACTGTGTTTTGCATGCACTGTCTTCACTGAGCTTCCCACTATGTGCTCATCATTCTGTGAGTCCTGCATCTCTAGATAGGTCTTTTGATCATCTGAAAGTCAAGTGGCCTACACAGGCATCGTTATAGAAAGGTGATGTGCAGTCCAGTCTGTTTATTTCTTGCACTGAAACAAGACCATCTGTTGTCTGAAAACTACCTACGTTTATTAAGTGTTGCAGTTAAATCCTGACTAATATGAGACTGACTTAGACCAAAAATATGCAGAGTGCTTAAGCACATGCTTAAGGTTGGTTGACTTCAATGAGATTCATATTTTTAAGGAAAAGAGCAAGAGAACGTAGACTTCAGTGCGGTCATGAACTGATTGCTTAATTTTTTGACCTACTTGATTACTATTTAAGAACTTCAGATTTGGGGAGGAGGGAATTGAAACAAAGAGTTTGGAGCATGAAAATAATTTAAATGGATCTCTTTGAATAGTAATGATTCATGATCTTCCATTCTGTAAACTACTGCATGGAGGAAAAGTTAACATTCCTTTTGCATATAGAATGATCCTTCTTGTTAACAGAACTACTGCTATAATGTGTTTAGTGCATCTCGAAAATGTAAACTGTAGTCAAAGCTACCTGCAGTGTTGGATAGTGTATATTCTTCTTGTTTTGTCTTTTTTTTTTTTCTAATCTGTGAAAGTAATTTTAATGAAAAGCTGTTCTAGAGTGGGGGAAAAAGATTATAATTGTGATTTAATAAGTTCATTGAAACTGTTTCTCAGTATCCTATACATCTGGTAAAACTATCACACGTTTCTCCTGGTTAATAAAACCTGTGACATATTTATGATAGAAATAACAGTTGTACAGAGCAAGAGTGGTATTAGGGATTCTTAACAGCCTCTTTAAAACACAAATGTCTTACTTGGAAACATTTTGAATTTTTAGTTCTTTCTAGTTAGAAATTCTTCTTCCTCAAAATAGTGCTAGTTTGAACTGCAAAAGATAGAATGATTTGTAAAAGCTGTTCTATATTATTTGGGTAGACTATGAAAAAAACATGAAAGCCTAAAAAAGATCAAAAGTTTATTTATATCGCTAGCTTATTTCTAGCGAAAAATCCATTGACAGATCTCTGTCAACAAGAATTTGCTTTAGCCAAACTTATCCCAATTTCAACATTACTTTAGATATTACAGTTGAATTAACTTCTGATGTATTTCATAATTTATTCCTGCTTTCTGGTAATGCAATGTTTTGATATTGTATCACGCCTACTTGAATATTTGTTAAGAAGATGTATGAGAATATGGGACACTTCTTTTAACAGAAATGTCAGTATTTTCCAATGTGACTCTGGTCAAGGAAGTTCAAGAAATTAAGTAATAACGCTTACTCTGTGTGCAGGAATGACTTTTCAGTATAGGTACAAAGAAAAGCATTAATAAAATAAGAATTAGATGTGAATAGTAGTATTCATTTTGCCTAATATTTTGTACCTTGAAACTGAGCACCTAAGCAATGATATAAGGCTTCCTTTACAGTCAAGCAATAGGAAGAAATACTTGTACAGGGCAAAATACCGCATTTCAGGGGTCTAAGGCACAGCATGGTTCAGTTTGTCAGGTGCTTGTCTTTATCGACTAGGCTATCCAAGGGACCAGCAAGGCTAGATGCTTAACTTTGACATGACTAACATATGTGAGATGAATCCTGTTTGTAATTCATGATGTAATAATAACATAGATCAATTGATCAGTTGTTACTTGTTATAATGCTCTGTGGAAAGCAGAAATAAAATGCAGGGAGACTGTTAACTGTAAAAAAGACAGGCAGAAAATGGCAGAAATACGAGCACAGATATGAAAACTTTGTAATTATATAGATAAAAATAGTTTTTGAAAGGGGGGAAGAGATTGAACACAGAGATAAGCTGTTGTGTGCTCAGATTTGCATCCAACTTTGAATTTGCCAAATTTGCAATGAGAGAGATAAATGCTTTTGAAATGTATTGGAAAATTGCTGCAGGATCTCCTTGTATCATCCAAAGGCGGTATCTTAGGCTAATATAGAATGGCACTGTTTGTTGGGCTGTGCTAATTTTACCCACAGAACATCTGTGGATTTCTGCTGAAAGTTGGATCCTGTGCTCTGAGACACCTGTGTCGGACACAGAGCAGGGTGAGGAATGTCTGCTGCTGCTTTCCAAGCCCTGTGGAAGATTGTATGTAGGTCAACAGGTGAGTCTGAAGAAATCTGTGCTATAAATATTGATCAGCATAATTTGGTTTTCGTGGACCTTTTTTTAATAAGAATGGTCAAGGTGCATATAGAATCAAGGAAGTGTTAGTATATAAAGTCAAATAGTGCCTAGACTCCTAAAATATTAGTTGCAGTTGCAGGACTCAGGACTGTTCTAAGTGATTAAACTTTTCAGGACTAGCTAATACTATTGCCTTGAGACTGTGGGTAGTCTTGATTAATGTCCCCAAGTGTACGGGTTTGAGTTAGGATCCAAAGCAGACCTTTGTTTCCAATCAGTACAAGACCATAGGAGCAACACCGGAGAGTCGTGCTGCGTAGCTGAAGGGTACTGTCCGTTGTGTGTTCGTGATGTCCGTTGTGTGTTCGTGATGTACGTTGTGGATACATACTTCCTTGTTGCAGCAACAAACTTTCTAAATACTCAAGACAATGAATCATTTAATTTCCCTGTTGCAGCCTGTGTCGCAACACGTCAAAATATGTTTCTGTATGCCCCTACTCCCCCCAAATGAAATAGTAGAAACTATGTGGACTTCCCAGAGGAACTGTTCCTGGTCAGCGTGATGGTTTTAACTGACCAAAAGTAAGAATTATTGTGGCTATTATGATAGTGTGGGAAATTCAGTAGTTATGGTTTTTGTGAGGGTGGGGATTGGAAAATGTAGAAATACCCTGTGGTATTTCATCAATGTTTTATATAGTAACATACTTCACAAGAAAGTTTTATTTACTTAGGCAATTAAGAAGCAAACCTTCCTGTTCTGTATTTGGCATTCTGTCCTAGAACCAAATGCCCATGGCAACTTACGGTCTGTTTTAAAATACAAAATGTAAATTGGAAGAGAGTGCAGCGCACACCTGCTCATCTCCCATCAGATAGGCAAGCAGTGTGCAAAATGCAAACTGCAAGCAGCTGTAGCGAAGAAAAAACCAAATCAGGACGTTCTCTGCTTTCATACAGAGAAAGGAACTAAAGCGATTACAGGAGAGGCACAAAAGCCCTTGTATTTCATTCTTTTTCACATGAAAGACACCTTAGTACAGTGGTGGCAAAAATAAGCACAGTAAACCCAAGTCTTGGGGTCTGTGTCTGGAAATGGTGGGCAGGGAGAAGAGGGTTCGCCACATACATGATCCTGCTCCAGCTGCTGCTGCTTGTGATGAGATCTTTTTCTCAAAGTTCTGTGAGAGGGATTGATACTGTTTGATAATTACGTTATACAGAATGACTTGAGCTTCTTGATGGCTCATTTTGTTGCTTTGAAGACACTGATTATTACATTTTGGCTGTGGCCCAGTTTTTTATGCAGGCTTCAGCAGCAGTGAACTTAAAGCTCCAAATTTTCTGCTTGCTATTAATGGAGAGATTTCACTTCTTTGCAGCTTCCTTTGGTATGGTTGCTCCTTTTCATCACAGCAAGTGTCATGCTCTGGTTGTACCATTGGTGAATACTAAGCTCCAGTCGCTGTACATCTAGTGAGTGCAAAGAAACATGTATGTTCTTCATTAATTCCAGATAATTATTGCTATTAGCTCTTTTCATATGTTCTGTGGGCAGTTGTTATTCTAATAGATAGGCTAGCGCATCCACTCATGCAAACAATTACTTGCCTACTTTATAAAATTAAAAGGCTTCCCATTCTAGTGTTATATTTAGTTTATTATTTTATACAACTTAGAAAGTTGTTATGCAACCATTTTGATTACTCATTTACTTAATAGATTACAGCAGATGCCAAATCTGCTTTGCTTACAAGTATCTTTTGTAAGGAGTTCTGTAACTGATTTTTTTAGATGACAAAATGTAGAAACTTTTTTGCCAGTTGTTCATTTTTAATAACATTTGCAGAATAAACAACCACTCATGTAGATTTTTTTTGAAATCACATTTATACCTCTGAAAAATTTGTCTTATAAAAGTTACTCCCAAGAAATGCTTTGATGCAACAGAACTGTGCGGGGAAAACTGATGCTGACTGCTTTTCTGTTTTTTTTCTCCATGCAGTTGAAAGGTTTTGCTTTCAACTTTTTTTCAATCTTGAAACTTTGCTTACAGTCTCTTTTGTTACATACTGTAAAATGCAACACTCTGGGAGTGATTGGTGAATCAGGTTCCACGGTAGTGCAAGTGATTGCAGCTCTAGCTAGTGTTCACGAGATGTAAAAGTGAAACACATCGCATTTCTTCAGGCATTCTGTATTTGACATTGGCAATTAATCTGTACACATGTTAGTAAAGAGAATGAAATTACTTTGGCAGCATTCAGTAAGAGTCAAAGTATCACCTCCAAATATTTCTTGTAACAATGTGATGATCTACTTTGGAAGATGAGCCTGGGAGTCTTGTTCAGTGCAACCAGCCGTGTGTTGGTGTGACAGCCCATCACCAGGCAGGCCAGCAGCATAACGTTTAGCGCTGCTGTCCTTGGCTTGCTGTGCAGAATGACGCTCGCTTGGCCCTTTACGTGCCCCCCTTCCTACCTTCTCCATCCTTCTGCGGTGACCCCGTGCTCTGGATTGTGGTGTGCCTCTGCCATGACAGGCTAAATTCCATCTTGTTCACCATGGCTCATTGCCAGCAGGCTCCAGACTTGCCTCTTTCTTGCTCCTTCATCCAGAATCCACGGAACTCTTTCCAAAGCTAAAGGCTTTCCAGTCATGTACATAGGCCTGTGTGATGTGCTTGGGCTGCTGCAGGTGAGAAGTTAACTTTCAATTTACTTCAGCCATAGAATCATAGAACCATTTATGTTGGAAAAGACCTTTAAAAGCATCGAGTACGTTACATGTTACAACACATACTTGTCTGGAGCTGTAGGAGCTGTTAACACCTGCAAACCTGTAAAACTCACTCAGTTGCTCCTGGAATCATAGCACAAATACAAGTCCCTATATGTCCACATATTCCCTCTGTCCCTCAGCTAGAGCAGAAGGTTTCATGTTGGTGTTAATTCTGAAGACTAATAAAAGATTGTGGCTCAGGTTAAAAAGAATTTTTTTTTCCCCGTCATGTCTTGGGCACTGCTGGCTAAGTTTTTAGTAGTGAGGAAATTAAAGGATGTATTTGGTTATAGTTTTTGAAGGGACGAGGTACCAGAGAAAAGAATATTTTAAAAATAACACAAATACTAGGACTTGACAGAAACATGTTCTTTTTAGTGGTCTTCCCTCTCCTTCTCCCTTGAACTCTGTATCAGATGGATCAAATGAGCAGCATTATATTTACAGTTGTCTGTCTTTAGTAGCATGAATCCTGAAGAATTCAAAAGCAGCAGTCTTCTAAAGGCATTGAAAAGCAGCTCACATACAATTGACTTAACATAACCAACGTGCAAACAGTGTCACATTAATGCAAAAAAAACCCCAAAACAAAAACAAAAAATAACCCAAAACCCAACCCTGACGTGGTTTATGTATTTAGTTATTGACTCTAAATTAATGTATTATTATTGCGTTTCCATTTTAAATAAAACACCTAAGTGCATAACAATTCTTGGCAAGATGAGAAAGGCAAATAAAAAGTATTTATTAGCAGGAGGCGTTGTTTTTAGGGGTTGGTTTTTTGTATATAAAGTTTGTCAAAGGGGATCGAACTGAACTGTGTAATATTGATTAATATTTTGAGCAGTAAGCTCTCATTATGTGGTGTAAACTAATCTAGATCTCTCCATCTGGCAGTTGTGAGGAGAAGGAGACAAGTAGTCAAGAACATTATCCATCAGTTGGAGCCCAGTTAAGTACTTCGCTATAATTAAACTTTAACTGCATTAAAAATTACATGTGGTAATTGGAGAGAGGTGATTTCCAGTGCAGTAGCTCTAGCCTGTTTGGTGAGTATGTACTTTTATGAATATATAAATATTGCTTTTGGGCTTAATTCCCGCATAGAGTTGATACACAGAGTAGGTCATCGGATCTATCTCTGGTGTAAATCTGCACAGTTGCCATGAATTCGGTGGTGATACACTAGTGCAGGGTGACTTGGGACCTTGCCAAGTCCATAAATATGAATGCCATTCTGTGTGTTACACCAGCTGTGTAAATCTGAACTATTAACATCATTACTGTGTATTTATCACTGCCAGACTAAGAAAGCTGTGAAGAAACAGCTATGGTTGAAAGCAGTTAATTAATTAGCTTAAAGGCAGGATTGTGGCTTATCTTGACGCAGCTATGTAGACAGGCACAGGCTGCAATGCACCTTTTTCTCTCTGTCCTGGTTGTCCTCTGTTATCCCCATGCTTTCTCCAATGCAGCCATGCAACATGTAAAAAAATTTTTACAGCTGAGGTGTATCTCAGAAGGAAGTCATGAGACTACTTCTTTTAAAATTAGTTATTGCCCAGAATGCATAAGGAACGTGTGTGTAAGATACATTGATGCCCAAGGAACTGAGCTATTGTGGGCGTTTTTCAGGCCAGACATCAAAAGGTATTTTTTTTGTGTGCACTGGGGGGCATGGGACTGGGGGTTCCTGGGACATGTGGTTTTGTGAGGAGTTATTGGGTTATGTTCTGTGTCTAGAAAGTAACTTAGAGAATAATCAGGAGAAGAAATTGGATATCATTTACTTAGGGAAGGAAAGCTGGAGAGGCCATGATTCTGTCCTCTCAAAGGCGGTGTGGAGCTGAAGTGCCTCTGCAGCAGCTAAGGAAATTCACACTTGTGGATCCGTGTAGCATCCATGTAGCTATCTAATTTTTGTTTCATAGATAATCATTCAATAAAGTGCCAAAAAACCTGGTTTTAGGTTTCTATATTTCACTGGAATAGTTTTAGACATCTGGGCTAAAGGGCATCCATAAATGACTGCAGTGTTTTATGTATGTATCTCTTGCGTGGAATGAGTCTTTGAGCCTTACGTGTAGGTTACGATTTCAGGCATCGTAAATGGTCACTTTGATATTATCTTGTGTCTGGAAATCCACGTTTCAGCACTAAGCTATCACGTTTCGTATTAAAAAAAGAAAAAAAACGACAAACATTTTGTCACCAGAGTTAGGTTCAAAATGGCACCGTTGAATGAGTGTTAAGGTTGTATCTTTGCCTGTCATACTAGATGTAACACTTGTCAAGTAACACAGATGACCCTTAAGTATCTTCCAGGTATCTCAGGTCTAGAGGGCAGGTTAAAGTACTGAGTATCTCTTCAGAAAAAATATTTTCTACTTATTGGTTTTTACTGAAACAATCAACCTACTATCAGAACAACCTACAGACAGAACAAAAGCAAACCCCAGGAAAAGACGTGACTTCTGTTCTTTCTGTTAAAAATAAATCCAAGACACATGCTTTTGTCTTGGCAGGTTTATTTCAAAAGTAATACCATGCTGTTATTGTGCTTGCTATCCATTAAAAAAAAAAGGCAAATTAAGTGACAGACAAAAGAGAAATGTTAATTAGAAAGTTCTATTTATATATATCATGTTTAACTTGTAGGATCACTAAATATTTTCAGACTAACAGACCCTGATCCTGCAATATTATGGTGTCTGACACATAAAGTGAACAACAAGCTGTATACAAAACACCCTTAATCACAGGCAGGCAGAGATTGTATTGCTTTAATATTTTTATGAGGAAAACAATTTAGGTTTTTTAATTTATTTCCTATGGTAAATATAAGCTTTGCAGCATAACAAGGATCTTTTCCCCTTTGGTCATAAGTAAATATTGTTCTTTTACAATGCGTGTCTTCTCTTGCGGGGTCACAGAGGAGAAGAGAGGATGCTAAGCTACAATGCAACAATCTGAGCATTTGGCAGAAAACTATTAATGCAGAGAATAATAATATCTAGCCCTAGGTATTCGTAAATTATACATAAACAATTTACATATAATTTATGATTCTTAGTCTCATGTTATTACAAAAATTGCAGTTGTGATTGTAGAAACATCGTGGTTATGTTGGTGGGAGAGGGATATCTGTATATGTCTCCATTTAAACTATATTGCCATGTGGTTTCTTCCCCCTCCTCTTCTTAGTTGAAGACGAATGTGTTTGCCCCACCAGTGTTTTTCCTGGATGAGCACACGGGAAGCTTCTCCTTGGAACCATTTTATTTCCATAACTTCACAGTATGTTTTCCTTGCTGGGACATTCCTCTTTGAATCAGTCAGCTCTGCTCCTTCGTCAGGAGATTGCTTTTGAATTGTATGTGCCATGTGTTATTCATACTGCACACACATAGCCCCACCCATCCCAAATGATGATGAAAGGGGAAAAGATAGGAGCTGTACTCTAATGCAAGTATTTTTCAGAGGAGGTTTGCATGGCAGAGGTGACCGTGCGTGGTTCCATGTCCTAAAGCGGGGAGGGTGGCAGGGGACAGGGGAGCAGTGCAGGGTGGCTGCCTGCTGCATCAGCTCTCCTTGTGCCAGGTTTGGGGGTCTTCAGGCTTTGCTGTGCAGCTCTGGTCATCCCTTCTTTCAGATTTCAGTGTTTCTCCCCTTAGTACTAAAATACTTTTAACCTTTACTGTAGTTGAAGGAGGGATGGAAATACTTGTGGAGGCTGTTGTAGGCAGTGAGGGGTCTTGAGGCAGTTTGTGTTTGTTTGGCAGACTTATTTTTGTCTTTCTCATCACCTTTTTTGTGTCCGTAGACAGGTTTCTGTTTGGGTCACTGTGTTTTTCACTTGCATTTTCTTGTATAGGCTCTTTGTATTCCTCTTTCTCACTAGCCTGTGAGTAGAGCCACAAGTTTGATGGGGTGCCCTGAGTATGCCTGGAAGATGCATGCTGCTGACTGATGTGGCTGGCACTTGGCTTGCTTCAGAGAGTGTCACCATCACCTGGACACAGTCTGCTCCCTGATGTCTCCTCAAGCCATTAGCTCCTAGGATGAGCCCTGTGGCTGGCCTCTGCTGACACCAAGGATGTCAGACCCTGATGGAGGAAGCTGGGGCAAATGCAGTTTCTGCTGAGAGCTGGAACTCTAGGCTGCATCCTATTCCTGAGACGCAGATGAGGACCTGACATTCTCTGAATTGTCCAGACACCCAGAGACCATCACCACATTGCAAGGTGTTAGAAGTTTCCATGGTCCGTGGAGGGGTCTGCAGGTGTGAGATGTGTTTCCTGCTGTCCTTCCTTGCCTGTACTCCAGCATCTCAAATCCTTTTCCTCACACACCAGAAAGGTCTATGCAGCCATAACAAGGAGAACACTGCATTTTCTTGGTTTTCCATATGGTGCAAACACTATGTGATTATGCCAGGGAGTATCCTGCATTGTCATCTACACTGGCTGACATTCAGCATTAGTGATTTAGACCCTTACGGAGGGTGGCAGAGCGAGACAAGTTAGATACTCGAACGTGCAATCCTAGTCTGATTTAAGTTGAAGGTTACTGTTTGGTAGATAAACTGAGATCAGATCCAAGGGGTTGACCTTGAACTGACACCCCGTAGACGTTTTTATATACAAAAAAATAAAAATTAAAATGGATATATGGCTCATAGATTTGGTGAGATTATTATCTACTAAATAGTTCACAAATGGGGTGTGTGGCATGTATAACAAAGCGGTGTATTGGAGATTTAAGCCTATAGATAGGGACTGAAGCATCTGTTAGTGCTGCCATTACTGTTCCTGATCTCCAGCTTAGCACCCATCCTAGCAAACCTTTGCACTGCAAAATTGTTTACTAAGAGGGTGCTTCAATTTTTTCCTCTTTTGCATTCACTTCTTTCAATTGATACCATGCTCCTTGGTCAAGTCATGTCAGACAGAGTGTGTGTTAATAGCTGTCTAACTGCTTTTTCTGTTATGATTTTTTTTTTTTTTTTCAATCCTGAAACGTTGGGGTTGTGTTAAGACACATTCCACTGGAGGCGTGTCATGACTGTTACTAGCCTGAGGTTGATTCCTCCGCAGGAGTTGGCCAGGACTGTGATACAGATTTTGCTGTGTGCATTTAACAGCCAGTATCATGCCGTAAATCCAGATTTGGTCTGTTGGAGGACTGTGTCTGGGATCAGAGTTGCCCCAACTGTCTTTTCATTGTAGTTTTTTTTTTCCTCAGGTAAAAAAAAATATCTTTTGTACACAGTGTTGAGAAGCCTGCTGGCAAATTGGCTTTACTGAAAATCCAGACTAAATATTCATGTTGGATGTTTCTGGCATGATAATCAAAAGTTAAGGCATCAGGACAAGTTGTTTCACTGTAAAACTTCCTGCTATAGAGCAGGGAAACTGTTTAGGCCACTCCATGTACCACCATACCATTTCTTCAGATTGCAGGGAAACTCTTTAGGCCACTCCATGTACCACCATACCATTTCTTCAGATTGCAGAGAACCCAGAGATTAAGACTTTCATTTAATCACTTTTCACTTTTCTGTATGAAAGCTCTAGCATTCTATCATGGATTGCTCAAAAAAAACTTGTAAAATCTTCCACTTAAGTTACTTAAAATCTTACAAAAATCATGTCTCATGGTCAAGTTGATTCATGACTTGTATTCTAGGATAGATTTCCTATAAGAATCGAAAGAATCAAAACAACTGAAGAAGTTAAGAACTGTTGCTGATATACCTAATTAAGTTAATAGGTTACTTCTATTGAGTAACAGGTGCCTTCAGATTTCAGGGGTCTTTAAGAACAAACATTTGAATGTTTTGGGTTTTTTTCATGTTTGAGAGGGCCATTGAAGTGGAGGGAATTTGCTTTCACCTTGAAAAGCAGCTGGAGACAAAGAGGAGAATCCACCTCCTGAGTGCTCAGAAGCAGCAGGGTCCTTAGGGTAGGGAGACCCTGGCCCTCGCAAAGCCATCGCCAGTGAGGTGACACAGGAATGATGGTTATTGTGCCCTGAAATCCCGAATGGATTTTATACTTGAACTACTTATCACAAAAGAGCTTGGTGTGATCAGCACTCACCTTCACACCTATGGCTGACCTCACCTGATTTAGCTCTTGAATAAAATAGAGGTAGTTTATCTTGACTATGTTTCTAGTGACCTACAATGTGTTAGGTTTCCCCACCTGAATGAGTACACTAGTTTTTTGTCAATCTCTATGTCAGGAATATATAGTTAGTAATATACAGTCTGGGAAATTTTGAACACAGAGCTCTCCTACCTTGGATGGTAGCTATAAGATGCTACCCATGTCTATGCTGTTCAAGCTATACGCACCATAAACTAAGGGGAGACGTAGCTGCATTGGTTTAGGTTCTTTTCTGTTAGAAGAAGAGAAAAATCTGAAATGAAAACAGTTCTGACAGCCTGGAAGCTCATGCTGTTGTTATTAATGGGCTCTTTGGTAATAGAAGCAGAGTGTAGTGTGCCAGATGCACCACGGCCGTAGAGGAGGATACAGGCCTGGGCTTGTAAAGGTGACAGAAAGGTGCACCAAAGGTTACTAGCAAAAGGAAAAAGCCACAGCCTAAGAGCTCGGCTGCTCAAGTCTGGTTAGTTTAATTTTATCTTTGGTTTTGGTCTCTACATTAAAAACTGCCTCTACCTCCTTATCAATCTGTTCAGTTCCCCAAAACTTACCCATCCAATGAGCTTATATCCTTATTTACCCTTTTGCCCTCCAACTCCTCTTACCCCATGTTCATCTCTTCTGCCAAGAACTTGAGACCATGGTGATTAAAACCAGCCTCAGAGTAGGAATGAAATCGTACAGGTCCTTTCCTGTCCAAGAAGAACCTGGGAGAGGTTAAACTGGTACTTGTAAGATGTGTCTCTGAATTGTGGGTGTCTGTTGATTCGGGAGTTCCTCAGGGTATGAAGCTAAGACACAAAATAAGATTTAAACAAATCCAAAAAACAACAAACCAAAACCTTCATCTGAGAAACATGCAAAGTTTAGCGAAAGAATAAGAAGTTTAGTTTTCAGAGTCAATAGTCTAATAATGTTAGGAGAGACTTGCTGTTGTAGCAAAAATAAGGTGGTGTCCTTGTATTGTGTATGTTTAAATGTGAGTGTTTACTTTTAACTGTCATTTTCCCATTAAATAAAGGGGAATGCCAAGGCTTTGTACTCGCTACAAACCATGTAAAGAGAAACAAAAAAAGTCTAGTCATAAGAACAAGTAAAGGCAGTTTCTCTTACAGTGTTTATTGCAGCTTTCTTTTTTTCTTTTTCTTTCCTCCTCTTGGCTCTTTGATAAGAATCCCAATGGGGAAAGCACAGCATTTTCTGTCTGTAGTCTAGGCCAAGGACAAAAGGGGTGAATATTACAGTGCTGTTGCTTGTGTGCCCATCTCTTCAACTTGTAATCAGACTCCTAAGTTATCTTTTCTAAGCCCCTTTTTGAACCATTGCTGAGTTGTTTCCTCTGGTGTAGACTAGTTATTAGCATGAATAAGGGCTGCTTGTTCCAATCTAGTTGCAGATTGAATCTTGGTGATAGCTGACCCACCTTTTTGTTCTTCTTTTCTTCATTTTCTCTCTCTCTCTTATACCATCAGCATCATAAGCAGTTGTTTTATTCAGTCTCATCTCCATCATAGAAATGTTAGAGGCAAACCTTCAACACGTTGCTGTGTCTCGTTATAGCAGGCTCAGCACTGTTACACAGCGGCAGACTGATACGTCGCTCCTATCGCATAGGAGCATCTACACTGCAGAAGGTAGTTTTCCAGCCCACCACAATAAGCCACCTAGATACAATGACTTCTACTTTTGCAAAGATGATCAAAACTAGAACATAACTGAGCAGCTAAAGCTTGGTATGTGATGTGTTTACCGTCCAGCAGATGTTATTGCCCTCATTTTATAATTTGGAAATGGAAGCACAAATGGGAAAATGATGCATCTATACTAATCTTAAGTCTCCTCCATCACCACAGTCACAGGATTAGTCTTTCTCATGCATTATAATATTTTGTAGCCTCTGTCAGACACCCACGTTATGCTGCTACTTAGTGTTGGAGCAATTGTCCGTTGGCTTGTCTTTCCTTCTAGAGTTGTTTCTTTCAGTCAGTGGAGAAAGGAGATGGAGGTGCTGCAGGAGGAGCTGGGAACCAGGGATTGCTGCCATGGCAAGGCAGGAGGCAAGGAGAAAGCAAGCAGTATGTCTTCTTAACAAAGATCAACAGACATTTTGGGGTTGAAGTAGATAAGTCTCCAGTGGCTGATATAAAGACGTGATGGCAGAAAAGGCTGGCAGTTCTGGGAGGGGGTTGATGGCAATTGTCAGCATAGAGGCGACCTAAGTGATGTGCCTGGAGTAGCTTCATGGCAAAGAGTTTTCAACCTGTTTCCCAGGCAGGCAGTGGCGTGCTGGCACAGCCATTTGTGTGTGTGTGTGTGTGCAGCATATCTATGCTTAGCGTTTGTGCTGCTGAACATTACATTGAACTTGATTAAATGAGTGTGTATTCTTCAATTTTAGAACCCAGTGGGTCAGGCAGGTGACTTAAGGCTGGAAATAAAGCATGTGTTTGAAGGATCTTTAACCCAGGTGCAATTCATTTTGTATTAATAAATATTTCAACCAAATAGGCGATGGAACATTCCTTTCTTAGGAAGGAAAGTCACCTTTCTCTTCCAAATGGGTACAGTTGATCTGTGGCACAGTGGGCCATAAAACCCATAGTCTATCATGGAAACATTAAGACTTTTTCAAGGTAAGCCAGGCAGTTCTGCAGACACTGGCAAGGGCAGCCCTGATAAATAGCCAGGGCCTGGGTTAACGTTGGAATCATGCACTCAGCTTTTTGCAGCCTTTAACTAAATGAGGACTTCCATGGGGCTCGGGGTGATGGAGGAATTTTGTGGCTGTGGAACAAAACATTTTAGATGAACATTACTCAGTTCTTCATGGGGCGATTTTCTTATGTGTTCATTTGCATTTAAAATTGGAGTTGAAAATAAGGCTTTTAGAAACTTTTAATTTCTATTTAATTATGAGAATTTAACTTCGGGGTCTCTATCTGATTTAAAAGAATAATTAAAATTAAGTATGGCTGGAGTGATTTTTCACAGTTTTTCTGCCTGTCCTTTAGGACTTAAAGTAATAGTAAATTATTTGTGGCTGGGGGTGATCTATATGTAAATTCTAGTAAGAATGGAATTTTGTTATAGAGAAATTCAGATTATGAAGATGACATTGCTGCCTTGAACGTCAGCAGCTAATAAATGCATTGGTTGTTACCATTACTTCTCCTAATGTCCTCAATTAAAATGATTTAAAATAGTACAATAGATAAGCAAGATCAATTAATTTTATAAGATGATCAAAGGAATGTAGTTCTGCATTGTAAACGCTCTAAATGTGATAATGGCTTTATCAGGCGGGAAAATAATTTGAAGTAGCTTAAACCTTATTCATTTTAGCTCAAGGGGGTTTTATTTGTAGCTAATCAAATGGCCTTTTGTATATGCTAAGGTAGAATTTTCAGATCCTGTGCATTAATTTTACAGAGTAAATTTCAGACATTTTTGAAAGTAGCCAAAAAAAAATTCTCAGAGGGCTATGACTACAGGATCCTGTATAATCAAAGAGAACTCAATTATATTGATGTTCCTGAAGAGGAATAAGTTGTTTGCATTTGCAGTTTTTAAGAACATTAATTTTAGATTGCTTTGCTGCAGTGGCACTGATTTTATCAAGCTGCATGAAACATCAGCTGGGACACTGTGCCCAGGTTAACTTCTCTGCGACTGACTTTTTACAGAAACAGTTAATGATATGGAATGTGTCAGGTATTTCATATTAAGTCTGTAGACTTGGAAATGAAATATCTGGATGGTAGGATAAGAATACACTTGTTGATGACATGTCTAAATTTGGCTTTGAAACCATGGATGAGGGAAGTGTCATGCTGGTTAAGGTAAGGGGGAGGGAGGTTTGCGATCCTGGGAGATTTCCTCCTTCATTTCTTAATGACCATCTGTTTGCTGTTAGTCAAATCACTTTGTCCCTAGTGTGCCTCATCTTACCCACTTAAAAAAAATTTGACTAAAAAGAAGAGAGGTGTAAGAAAAATTCAAGTCTATCATCTAAGGCACCAAGAAACACTAGAACATGACAACAGGCAGTGTCCATCGTCCTGTTTGGATACTGAGTCCTGCCTTATGGACACTTGCTGAGAAGCTTTGATAGAAATATTTTGGCCACCCTGTCACCTGGGTAATAATAATAATCCTTGATATTCTGTCACCTGTCCAGATTTTATCAAGAGCTGTCAAGCACTGGAACAAAAAAGATGTAAAACCATCCGGTGTCCTTTCTGGAGTGTAGAAAGAGAAACAGGAAATGTTGGTTGGGAAGGAGCACAGGTCAGATGGCACAATAAAGGCATTGCACGGGGGGCGAAACAGGGCCAAAGGGAAACAGGACTGAGAATTGAGGGATGGCAGTGTAGGGAAGCGAGGGTATATAGAAAGTATATCCTTAGGACGTGGTGCTAGGAAAGAGGGAGGAGAATGACAGGGCTGGCATGAAGTGAGGAAAGGAAAAGGAGAGCACAGGCTGTGTGAGTCTGCGTGTGAAACCCCTGGCAGGAGGTACTTAAAGATATGTTGACATGGTTGCAGAGGACAGTAGCAATCATTGGTTACATATGCATTCTACTATGAAAACAAAAAATGTGTAGTTTTTTTTAAAAAATAATACCTTTTTTATCTTAGATCCACTTCTGATTTACAATAGATTTAAAAGGGCTTTATCTAGACAAGTAGAATAATTATATTAAAAGTCAGTAGAGGATTCCACAGAAGGGGGAAGAGCTCTTCCTAGAGGTAAGGACAGAACCAAGAATAAAATCTGTATCTCAAAGTTCAGGACAAGAAGACTGGAAGAAAGTCTGAAAGCCAGAACATGTTGTAATCCCCTCCTCTATTTGTCAAGTTCCACTTGAACCTCAGGTTGGTTTCTTGTGCCCCCCCCCTCATTGGCAGCTCTTTCAGGATCTCGCTGCTTTGCTGGTTAACAACCTTTTTCTAATTTCCAATTTCCTGGCATTTCTAATTGCTGATTTGTACTAGGTGCTTTCAATTAAGTGATTCATTTTCCTCCCAAGAGCCTCATTTCTGCTTACCCCTCCCTCTCCACTGGTATTTACAGGCGTTATCCACCCTGCTTTGTTTTGGTAGGCTAACAAAGGTAAACCTTGTTCTTCCCCTCTGACTTTCGGCTCTTTTCTTGATTTTCTTCAGCTGTTCTAGTTGGAGCCTTTCTCTACCGGACAGGAGTGACCAGAGCAGTACTCTGTTGCTGATGAGATTTTGCAGTGCCCTGTACATTGAGATCTGTACTTTGCTATCTCTGTCAGAGGTACCTTTCTCTATGCAGTGTAAAATCGTGTTTGTAATCTAAGAAACTCTTGTGCTCCTTTGTCATTCACCTTGATGTGGTTGACTTAAGAATGCTTATGCAAGCTATGATGTGCATACACAGCATAAAAGCTTTATAAAACTATGCTCTCAACTTTTTATCATCACAAGTTGTTATGGTGGCTATAAGTGCTTTACAGGGTTATCAAACAAACCTAAAGCGTTATTGGGGCAATGGTTTTCTCTACAATATCACCATAATTTTTCTAAAAATCATAACTCGCAAAATAATTTTGGACAGTGGCTAAAGTGGCAGGAGCTATGCTCTGAGAGTATAGCGAGTATGGAATTGATTTCCAGTGAGGAAAACCTCTGGCAGTGCTCTCAGGCTCTCTGTTGAAGTGAGATGTGCTTTAGAATATGGTTTAATGAACTTGCCTATGTTGCCCTCAACCATGGTTAGGTAGGCAGACATCTGCAGTTATAATGGGACTTTTTTTTTTTTTTTCATTTCTTCTGGGCGGGGTCTTGCAATATTTCAGCTGAAGCCTCAGCCATAATAGGCAAAGTGCTGGAAGGTCTTTTTATGCCTCTACATGCAATGTTCCTGTTAAAGTAGTCTCAATTTTAACTTTTTCTTTTTCTAGTGCTGCTTCTTAACAAGTAATTAATGGTTTTTACTTGTGTATATATTTCCAGTTTATAATATTTTCCAGTTGTCTCCATGTTTATATGCATGGTCTCTATTCTTTTATTGCTGTTGTTGTTGTTGTTTGCTGTTGGAGCAAAACTAGGACCAAGGCAGAAATCTCTCTTGGCTCAAACACAGAGCTAACCTGATACCCGCTATTTTTTTAATCTGCTCTGTACTAACCTTCTATGATTTTAATCTGAACTGTTTCCCTAAGTTGTGTTGCAAGGCATTTTCAGAAGTGACTGCTAAAAGCTATGCTAAAACCAGAGTATCTGCATCCTGTTTTCCCCAGCATCTAAGAAGCTGGAGATCAGTCGAAGAAAAATTTTTGTGGCCTTGGTTTAAAATAAAGTTATGTATTTGTCTCCTAACAGTGGCCATTAGCAGTTGAGAAGCAAGATGAGCATGGACATATCTTGCATCCCCCCATACTCTCTAAAACCTTTCAGCTCAGAGAATTCCCTGGCTAGACTCATGAGCTTCGTGTGTGACCTCCTCTTCCACCTCCCCCTCCTTCTACTGGAGCAGAAAGTGGATCAGTCCCCATCCTTGCTCTTTACCCACAGTTCGTACAGACCTCTGACAAACCTTTCATCCTTCTTGCTGTGTGTTGTTCCTGTTGTTTTATTTTTAGTTGATGAAACTAATGGTACCTATAGTAGTCAACATCTGGTCAAATCTTGACTTTTCTCTCATTTGCTAGTAATTCCTGGTACTTGGTTTTCTTTTGTTGGACTGCTACAGCACACTGGGATGATGTTTTTCTGGATTTAACTATTTTAACACCAGGTTCTCCCCCTTGAGCTGTGCTGGTCAGATTAGTTTCATATTGTTTGCTCTTGAGAAACCAGAACTGGTGGGCTTTTTGTTGTTGTTCTTATTGCTTAGATGTTTGGACCGTGGTTATTCATGTGGTTGTTATAGTATCAGGCCTAGACTGACTGATTTAAAGTTTCCCAAATCTTTCTTAAATATAGTTATAAATGTATTTACCTATCCAACATTTAGTGGTTTACACAAAAACCAAAACATTAAACACGCACACTTGATGCACAACATCTGCCTGAGGATGCAGAGAATCAGAAATAGATCCAATATGTGAACTGGTCTTATCAAGTAAGATCAATGTCAGGTCCCAAATGTGCGCTCCCTCATTTCTTGAAATGAGAAGGTACCATTTGGCGTGCAGGTCAAAGGAAGGCAGAAATGTGGGGGAAATGAAGATAGAGTATGGGGAAAATGGGTAAAGTATGCGTTGTTGCAGCACAGAAAGCATACAAGTCTTGAGGAATGGACTAATTGGGATTTTGCATTTCCAATTTCTTGAAAGAGAAAATTCTTGTTCTTCCTGTTACTCCCCAAGTCATTACTAAAACTATACGCTACTTAAGGGTCACACACAAATACATACATGGGGAAAAGGTGTATCTGCATTTTTAAGCAGATACATGAGGATATATGGTAAATTTAACAATTCAAGAAAGAGTTGTTAATACTAGATTGTCATTAACTTTGCAAGCTTCCTGATAAATTGTCTTGATAACACAGCCCAGCAAGTATTAAAATTTAGATCAAGAGGAGGTATTGTATTGAAATTGTTTGCTTCGTGAGCTTGCATTCAAATGAAGCCCTCTAACACAATGACCAAATGAAATAAGCTTGGGTCAGTCACACAACTCCGGTATGTGTTTGAGCTGAAATACTGCACTTCATCTGCAGTGTAATTCCATTTATGCTATTACATAATTAAATTGAGACTTGAATCACGCATTTTAAAAGATTATGTGACCATATGCAGCTTGAACAAGGGCCAACTTTTGAAATAGTGCTCTTCTCATGATGTCTTTCTGCTAGTTTTTTGAGGGTTGGGGTTTTTGTTGAGTTGGGGTTTTTTTGGGCGTGTGTCATTGTGTGTTTTGGGGTTGTTTTGGGGTTTTTTTGTGCTTGTGTGTTTTGGTTTTTTTTTTTAAAATCAGAACTGAATGTTGCCAACAGTTAATGAACTGATATGATCTAAGCCTGGAGTACTACTTTATATAATTCAAAATCAGCTTTGGGAAAGGAAAGGGGTGTGGGGGGGGAAATCAAACAAAAAACCCCTGTGAAGCCCAAAATGTGTAAAGCATGAAATAATGACGTCTCCACTCATATGGGAATGTAAACTAAAAATGGAATGTGCTTTTATCAAATCATACTCTTAATTAGGTTTTAGCAGAATGCTTTATACTCAAGGTTTTGTTGAATAATTTAATTATGAAACAGTACACCTGATTTTCAAATTAAGCCAAATGATACTGCATGAGATAGAAGCATGAACAACTGACTTTTACATACTTCTGTAAAGACAAGTGTTTTTGAAGAAGAAAAAATAATCCAATAATCCCCACAAACAAAACAACCTCTCCTTTCCCTCCAGCCCCTCATTTATTTTTTTTTTTCTTCCTCTTTCCTTACAAACTTTCTGGAATGGCCATGATAAATTGTGGTATCTGACACATGGGAAGCAAGCCAGGGAAAACTCAGAGCTGGGTGGTGAAGTTAAACTCTTAGCACTACAAATTGTGATAGGGGAATTGTGGCTGATGATGAAAATCTCTTGAATTCAGGTTATTTTTTGCTAATTCACTGTCCTGAGTTCATGAGGTTTCAGTGCTACCTAATTCGAGCCTGACCTCTAGCCTAGCCTGTGTGTTGCTTGTAACTCAAACCCCTGAACTCTACCTGAAACTTGATCAGCTCCAACAGCATCTGCAGACCTTTATCAAAATAAGAATAGAAGTGGTGGTGTTTACGAAGCTTTTGAGGCAGACTCGGTGAGGAGCTAGTAGCACATCACCCCATAATAATATGCTAACAGAAGTCAGTGTTGCTGGGCAAGTAAGGTGTATTAGATTTTGTTCTGTTTTGTTGTGGTTTGGTTTGGTTGTTTGGGTTTTTTTTTGGCCGGAGGATACTTTCAACCAGGTGTGTCTGTATTCCCAGGCATGTTCAGGTAGCACTGGAGTTTATAATGCTCTAATATAACCAAATATATGCCCAAAATCATGGGGCACAATCAGGGTAGAACAGGTGATACCACAGCTGCTGTGAGCAAGTAATCTTGCTTTGGATTTCCAGTACTGCTGGAATACAAAGCGCATTGGTCACTTTAACAATTTGCAACTTGATGGATATAAAAATGAAAGTTTTAATGAAGGAAGCTTCTATTCTGCATTTCATTTTTGCTATAAATATTACTCTAAGTTTGCACAGATTCATACAATAGCATTTGACCAGATCCAGAGAAGGTTAGGAGAGAAGACTTTGTGCTGGGGGGTGGAGGAAGTTGGAAAGAATCATCTTTTTTTTGTGAGGCTGCTTATTTCTGACCCTGTAACATCACAGTGAACTCAGTCACAGGTATGGGAGCATCTATTATTAATTTCTCATGTCCTGCATATGTATCTTGTACACTTTGACCAATTGTGTCATTCCACATTCCAGGATGCTTTCTTATCTTATGTGGAAATGCATCACCAGTTGGGGGGTGTATGCCTAATTTAAATATTTTAATGTTTCTTGGAATTAAAAGTAATGCATAAGCAAAACAGTACAGAGTTACTGCATTTTTAATTTCAAGAAACAGGATTGTTACCAGTAATCTGCATGTTGGTGAGAGGGAAAGGCTCCTCTGTTCAGAGAAATCTTGGATTTGAATGTGGCCTTAGCTGAACTGTACAAAAATATAGTTCCTCTACTTATTGCCTGTAATGCTGCTTCGTTTAATGGCCCTCACGTTGCGTTTCTAGGATTCATCTCAAACACAGGCACAGCTCTGCAGATTGCACTATCCCAGCTAGTCAGGTAACGTTTGCCATTATCATCATGAAACTCCTCTAAGGAAGGGACTGACTCTTCCCATGGGTGCCCTGCAATCCCAGCTGGGGAATAAAATGACCTGGTGGCCACGTAGTGTGACGTGGGAGCGTGTGCGAGGGGACCAGGAGCCTCAGGTGTGGTGTGTTCTGCTCTCATACCCACATTAGGGACAGCAAACTGGAGAGACATGTCCTGGGTTCTTTCTACATAACTCTGTGCTTCACTGCGGTACACATTGAAGGAATTAGACCTCTTTTGTACTTGCTTCAGTCAATGGGGAAAACCAGGCGTGACTTCAGGAAGGGGACAGGGTCTAACCTTGGGGTGACTGACTCACCCGCTCGGTCCGTGCCTCTCGTGCCCCTTGATGTCCAGGAGAGCTGCCCTGATGAATCACCAGGGCTCCATGCCTATGGCTGGGATGTTTCCAGGATGGTCAAGGATGTTTGAGTTGGAGGCAGAAGGTGAAACATGCCTTTCCTTGTCCTTGGTTTAATGCATGACCTCATTTCTTGGTACAGAGTCATTTTGTCATGCATCAATTTCTTGATCTGGTTTTCCTGCTTTTATTAATTTAGAGCTCTAGGAGAAGACCTCTACTTCTTTTGTAGCAAAATATTCACCCACCTAGGGAAAACTAAGCGTGGCCAGTATATCAGCCTCAGGAAACCTGTGGTGATATAGGGGATGGTTTCATGTGAGTGGCAAAGTTTTCCTTAAAAAAAGCAGCTGTAAATTCCTGTTTGCTAGAGGTCTGCTGGTGAACTTGTTTACTTTTAGAATGAAAAACGCCTTTGAAAAGCATTGAATAGTATGAGTATCAGTCTTAGGTCTTAACATCTGGAGACTTTGGGGCTATTATTCTTCTTCTCCATTTTAGCTTGTACATTTCACATTGGTGGTGTTGGTTGAAAAATATTTTATCCTTGATTTGCTAAAGTCTGCATTTGGAAGTACTAAGAAATAACTTCCCCACCCCCTGCTTCCATTTAAGTGAATGTTAGAAATGCAGAAAGGCACTTAAAAAACATTTCACGTGCTTGGTATCCCAATCCATGGATGGCAGTGGGGTGTGCACAAGAGTAGAAGATACTATTGCAAGGCTGGGGTCTCCTCCCAGCTTCCACTGAAACTTTAGCTTCTTTTCTGATTTTTATATGGATTTCTTTCTGTGATATAATGATTTCACCAAATTTAGATGATTAGATGATTGTTATTACTGCTTGCAGCTTAAAACTTTTTAAAAAAGGGGTTAAGTGGCTACAGATTTTGATGAGCCATTCTGTACAGTGCAGAAGGAATGATATATTCATGAATAAAACAGGACAGAAAATCACTGTAAATTGGAATATGTTTGGTGTAGTTATATATTATGTCTTACTACAGGGAAAGTAAGAAGCCTTCATTGTTATGGCTGCAGTGAGTCTTAATTTACTTTTACATACAGGCAAAAAGCTTTCTTCTACTAAGTGTACAGACAAGATGAATTGTTTGAATTCTAGGACTTCAAATTAGCATCACCTATTGATTATCATGCTGTTTTCCAGAGTGCTGATACTCTCTAAACTGGGGATCAGGCTGATACTGCAGATGAGGCAATAGCGTGGGCTGAATTCACAGCTCCCAGGTTTTCCTGCAGGTCTTTCATTAGAGTGCACAAAACTTCTACCCTCGGCAGAGAAGGCAAATGCTAAGGTAGTTGAAGTTTAATCCTTCATTTTTTTTCCTAAATAGACACATCCCTAATAAATCAAAATTCAGTACTATGCTTGCTATGGATAATACAAACCTGTATTTATTTTTAATTCACTTGTCCTTTCTGAGCTGTATTGGTCAAAGAAAGTCTCCTAACTTAAAATGTTTTAGTTATTCCTAGAATGCTACCCTGTTTTGGTTCAGCTGTTGGTTTGTATCTTGTTTCTGCTTAATCTGGAACAACATTTAAAAAAATCAAAGTCCAATTACATTTTCATTAATCTTTTTCGAGGTTGCTCTTGTGTGTACGTAACTGTATTAACCATCTTATAAACTGGTGCAGCTGAGTCATACTCTAGGTTATTCCAAAAGTTTCATAGCTGCATTTTCAACATTTTTGCAATCCCGTTAAATACAGAAAACCACTCCATTTCCCCAAGCTTTGGTTGGGCTAGTTAGATTTCAGAGGTATATCTAGTCATTATTGGTCTTTAAATACAGTCATCATCATAAACGCCCCTCTGTTTCCGTTTACTCTGCAGAGGTCAAAAGATGAGGTTGGTTTATGAGCTTATTCTGCCATGTGTCACTATCGGCAGCACAATAGAACAGCAGGATGGAGAGGCAGCTCTCACCTCTCCATTTATTACTCTTGTCAACTTGGAAAGGATTTTTTACCTTGTGAAAGGCCCATCAGCAATGAATCAGTGAAGTGAAGACGACAGTTGATTTGTGAATTCAGATTATATAAAGTGACTAGGCTTCAGTGGACTGTGTAGATAAAGCAACTGTCATGATAAGGTGGCATGTGCAATTCCACAAAACCAAATTTATTGCACATTTGAGGAAATCATCCTATTTTAAAATGCCATAAATTTGAAATTGAATATAAGTTATACCCTTGAATTTTGATTTATATTTTGAATATTTTTAATATGATGCTAAGTAGCATAAATTCAGTGCTAGGAGTTTATGCATTCCTTTTTTAAGGGTCATTTTGACTTTTCTTCTGAATATGTTATCACATTCTTGATATTTTATTCCAAGCAGAAAAATAATTTTATTTGATTTTTAAACTTAATAAACATCAGCAAGGATCAAACTATGATGGCTAGAATAAGACAGGCAAAGTTTATGGAGAACGGAGGGAGACCACAATTTTCCTCCTACACACATGCACAAACACACACGCTTATTAGTAGCAAATGCGTGTTTGTTGTCAATATGTATTTCCAGATCATTAGCGATATAAATGCCTCTCAGGTGTTTAATAGAGGAAAGTGAATAATTTCAGGGCCTCACAGCACTCATTCGTTTGACCTTTCCTGTAGTGTCGATCCTTAACACTCCTAAGGCTTGGCTTTGCTTACAATTGCAGATTCCTTCAGCACTCCCACTCTAAACTCTGTTGGGATTTGGGAGTGGCATCTCAGGCTCCGCATCATGAGACTTTCCAGCAGTGTTGCAAAATCAGAGGTTCTGTAGAACAATGTTTTGTTTGGGGTGGAACGTACATATGGACCCACGTAGTCTGATGCCACTTAAAGGAGAAAAGGTCCTGGCACAAGACATAAGAAAATATTGTGAATAACCGCCCTCTTCTCGGTGGATATACAAAGTACTGTGGAATATCCATTACCCGTTTTAAGAGCTGCCAAATGCTATAGGATCAGGCAAGGAATAAGCAGTCTTTTCAAAATATTTCATGACAGCTTTACATTAAAAAGAGTTTTAGGTTAAGAACATAACACCTGCTGGACTGGATCAGATTTGGATGGTCTCTCTAACACTGGTCTGCACCAGATGCTTACAGAAAGGAGCAAAGAAACCTGTAACGGACAGCTATGGAAAAAGTGTCAATTGGGGGATTTTCTCCCTAAATCAATGCATCTAGCATTGGCTTATGCTCTCAGATCTGAGTTTTAGTATCACTTAAAAATGTCTTTTTCCTTTCTGGTATAACTGTGGATGTTCTTACTATTCACATAAATGTCTAAGCCTTTTTGAATCCCGCTAAGCTCTTGGCTTTTTAATATCTTGTGACAATGAGTTCCACATGTAAATTTGGTAGTATATAAAAAATACATTTCAGTATAGATTTGCTGCCTTTAATTTCACTGGGCACTTTTTTCAAAGGTTGGAGCTTTTAAAAAAACCAAACCTTCAGAAGGCGCACACAGCTCCAATAATGACTTTAATATGTTTCATTATTTATTTTTCTTCTTGCTTTAAAGTCACGAAACAAGGAAGTTCACAGGGTCTACAGACCATCTTAAGACAGACCCTTATTCTCTTACAACACATCTGGGCCTATAATGTCACTTCAGAGAGACGCCTCCTCTCATATCCCAGTCCTGCAGAGTTTAGCAGAGAGTTTCTGCCTTAGCTCTGCCTGTTTTGTTGATTATTAAATTTTAGGTTTCAGCCTGGACTTTAGAAAGCAGTGTACTTCAAAGAATTGTTAGTTTGCATAAGCGTCCACATGTTTGGACACGTACCAAACACATGGATTTCTCTGAATCGCCTCTGCCCATAAAATGAGATGGACATCTTGAGCAATCAGATTTTTCCTGTGATATTCTTAATATCAGCAAGTTATAATATTTAAGTAAATGTGAACCAAGATTAGTTTAAGAGCAGGTAGTGTTTACCTGACAGCTTATTTGAAAGAGGGTTTTATTTAATTGCTAGATTGGCCTCTTACAGGTTAACTACGTCTGTACTGGCAAGGATACAACTTGTCATATTTTATTTTTGTATCATTTGGATGCCAAACTGATGCATGTGAATCTGAAAATGAGTCCTTTGGACAGAACTTCATGGGAACTATTGCGGCCAGAAATCCCTCCTGGCATGTGCCAGGTCAACATTTCCTAAGTATGTTCTAGGCAGAGCCGGGCCCTCTGATGTGGTGCAGGCTCCTGACCTTTCAAACACGGCACTGCTCCCACAGGTTTCCAGGCTCCAGATGGCAATAAAACCTGGGGTAAAATTCTACCTCTGTAGTTTAACAGGAACATTTAAACCACCGACTGATTTCTCCACGGTACCTATGAAAGCATTTACAAAAAGACCGCAGTGCTCAAAAGTCTCTGTTGCTTGCGGCCCTCTTTCTTGTGGGGTATCACCAGCTGACAGAGATCTGATTCATCTGCTGTGGTTGGTGTTTTGGTTGTATTCGTGCCCAGGATGGGTGCTCCTTTCATCATCCCTATGCTCCAACCGTGTAACTGCACACGCTGGAGAACTGCAGCACAGGAACAGAAATATGGGTCAGGAGACTGATCCAGAAAGAAGCTTCAAACGCTAGAACAGTAGCCCTGATAACCCACAGGACTATGAGTTTTCTGTTACTTAGAGGAAAGGACACAATTTTACTGGAAAGGAGGAATGAAGAATGGGTTAGCATCCCTAATATGAGAGCCAGGAGTTTCAGGTTATCTGAAAACAACAAATCCATACATCAGATCAGCCTGAATTTTGTTGCTTGGGTTGCTTCCATTTGCTGGGCTGTACGTAGTACTGGAGGGGCTGTTTATCATTTGCATGGTTTAGCAAAGCAAAAAGTACGAGATTAATAGAGATCTTTGAAGAATTTGGAAATCTACAAAGCCGGTCATGCCTTTTATTAGTTTTCACTGTTTTTAAACTAAAGGGTACTTAATAAAGGGGAGAGAGGGAAGATGGAGAAGACTAGCCTGCTTTGGAAATCTAACCTATAAACTCACCCTTAAAACTCCAAGCATGCAAGAGTACCAGTTCCGCAAAGAGCATAGCATCCTGCCATGTTTATTATTTGTGTCTGTAGCACTTGGGTTTTCTCGGACCAAAACTCTACTGCAACGGCACCGTTTGCTGTACGAGGGACCGCAAAGCTACTCCTTGCCCCCAGAGGTTTACAGCTGGAAGCGCACAGAGGCAGCGCGGGGAGGCAAAGAAAATGCAACTGTGTTGGTCCAGCTAAAAAGCTGGAAAGTAATTTTTCTCTTCCTGTTGGCATTTTGACAAATCACTTCACAAAAATCTTTGTTTCTTCAAACAAAGCGTGTCTTTTTTTATTCTTTCCTTTAAATCTCGTCTTGTGTTAGAACAGCTCTTCAGCTGAAACGCAGTCCTGTGCTGGAGAGGATAGATAGGGCAGCAGGCTGGATGTTGCCACTAGAATGTAGGTAAATGAGAAAACACTTGTGCTTCTCTTCTTAGGGGCTGGCAGCTTTGAAAACTAGCTTTCATGTGAATATCAGAAACTTTATTGCCTTGACTTGGGTGACCTCATCTACTAGAATGAAGTCATTCATCGAGCCAAGAAAGACAAACCTTCGTTCCAGAGAATTAATCAAGTCCATCGAGTGTTCTGCTTACATCTTATCTCCAGCCAGTGAGAGAGCAAGCAGTTAAAAACTTGACAGCCACCAGATAGCCTCCTGTTCTTCGTGTTATGCTAACATCAAAAAGGAGCAGAGAGGCTTCCAAAAGCTCAAACTTGCTACTGGATAAGCACAGCTTGACATAATTTCTGACTTGGGGATTACATTGTTTCAAATCAAGGTATTTCTTTGAGAACAAAAACATGGCATTCCAGTGAACTTTAGCTTTTTTTAAAAAAAAACTATTAACTCTGCCAGATAGGAATGCTGAGCACATAATTGCTCACCCTGCCTTTTCATCCCAAGCTATCGCAGAACCCATAAACATTCCAATTAGGCAGCCAATTAAAATGAGAAAGAGCCCTCCTGAATTATACAGCAGTTGGAGGCTGTTCTGCCTTTCTAGTTGTCAGCCAGTGAAAGGTTTTTATTGCATTTGAACTGAAGGAGGTGAAAGAATTAAGTGAAACAGTGATGTTTGAAAGGCCCATGTGAAGGGGCAGAGCAGTGATAATAGTTCTCAGCACTAGTGACAGGGAGCCATTAGTAAGCTATGAAAAGCTTTGTTATGCTAAGAGGTGGACATTATAAAAGGTAGAAGAAAGCAGTTACTTATAAATACAAAACCCCCTTAATTTTGTTATTTTATTACTTGTTATGGCAGGGGCTATAATTTGAAAATCTGCTTATTTCATGCAGTGTGGGGTTTATTTTTGTTACTTTGGGTTGTGTTTTGTTTTTTTTTTAAGGAGTTATTTTTCATCTAAACTAATGCTGGCCATCCTATTTTCAAAGTGTCTGGTGTGGATTTTTTTCAGAGTAAATTATTTTCTGCCAAAATGTCATCCATTAAGATACCAGACAGCAGTGGTACAACACAGAGATCCAAAGCCAGAGAAAGCAAAGGGAAAAGCTAAATGTTTTGGATGCTGGACTGAAAACATGTCACTTTGTAAAGGTGTATAGCATAAAACTTTCCCTTTCTTAGCCTCTATAAGGAGGCGTGGAATCTTACTAGTTCTGTTTATGCACCATAAAAGCCGTCCTTGCTGTGCTGGGTTTATGCCCTTGATTGCACTGTTCTTGACCTTTGGGAGATGGCTAAAGCATCATACATAAAGTTTCATACATCCTAAATTACTGGTGTGAATTTACCAGCAAACATCTTTTCTGAGGCACACCCCACGCCAAAGCAGAGGGAGAGGTCTGTTTTTCCTAATACCACCTCACTGTATCAATTTCCCTTCTGCACCTGTTAAATGTGTTTGGCAAGAAGTCACTCCATTAGCAGGACAATCATGGCTGTATAATGAGGAATTGAGCGAAGGGGGGTGGGGGGTGGTAGTACACGGGTTGTTTCTTCCTCTGCCTCAGACATGTCTGAACAAAACTGTGCTCGACTGAGTAATTTGTATTTTCCTTAGGGCAGGAACAACTTATTCCATATTCTTCTGGGCTTGGATGTTCTTCTGTAGCTTAGCCTGAAATAGTATCACAGAATCATAGGATGGTTTGGGCTGGAAGGGACCTTAAAGATCACCTAGTTCCAACCCTCTGCCATGCCCGGGGACACCTCCCACTAGACCAGGTTGCTCCAAGCCCCATCCAGCCTGGGGATAGGGTCATCCACAGTTTCTCTGGGCAACCTGTTCCAGTGTCTCACCCCCTTCCCCGTGAAGAATTTTTTTTTAATATCTATTCTAAATCCTGCCCTCTTTCAACTTAAAGCCATTCCCCCTTGTTCTATTGCCACATGCCCTTGCAAAAAGCCCCTTTCCAGCTTCCTTGTTTGGCTTCTTTACATACTGGAAGTGCTCCAACGTCTCCCTGGAACCTTTTCTTCTTCAGGCTGGACCACCCCAACCCTCCCAGTCTGTCTTCATAGGAGGGGTGCTCCAGCCCTCTGAGCATCTTCGTGGCTTCCTCTGGGCTCGCTCCAACGGCTCCATGTCCTCCTTACGTTGGGGGCCCCAGAGCTGAATGCAGTGTTTCTGCCGGGGTCTCCCCTAAACATGGCTATGTAGTGGAGGGCGATGGCAATCGATAGCACAATTTTCTTTTCCTTTTTAGTGTGGAGTGGTTTCAATGTCGTATGGTTAGTTTTTCAGTCGTTTCATCTCTCTGACCCCTCTTCATCTCCTCTCTTACCCACAATGCTTTCTGTCTCATCTTCTGTTCCTTCTTGCATGCCTGCCTGTCCCTTGCTTCCGTTTTCCCTATGTTTAATGTTTCTTCCATTAGCACTTCAGCCATTGTCTGCATAAGAGACCAGGTACTGCAGCTCCTGCCAAGTCAGAGGGGGATCTTGGCCCCAGGGTGGAAGGATGCTGCCCATGTTCGGATATGCCTTGCTGGAGAGAGGTAAATAGCAGCAAGGACATCAAAAATGGAGACTGGGTAGGCACTAGAGCCATGAAACTATGGAATGCATATATCCTACGGCTCTTGCATATGCAGAATGTATTATTTTTCAGAAATATATTTCCTGCTGGCTTGGGAAATATGACCTTTTTCTTACAGAGATAGTTTTACATGTTGAAAGACCATAAAAAGCAGGAGTCATTCTTTAGATAACATGTCCTAAAGCTTACATGTAAGTGCTTTCCCACTTGGATTTGTGCATGCCTCTCATCTAAACAGGGCACAAGGAAGCTGGATGATGTTTGGTAGTATCTGTGGTGCAGAAGGTCAGGCTAGGTCTAACAATCACTTATGGCACATGCATCTGTGTAAGACATTTAGTTTGCATATTAAAACATGGCAGCGTTCATTTCCTTTTGTGTTTTTGTTTGTTTGTTTTTTGCCAAGTTACCATGTGTATGACAGTATGTCTGGGATGATGGCTGGGCTTTGCAAAACTTGTACATGTTACTGTCTGAGGAAGCAAGATGGATTTTCCTGTAAGAAGCAGTGAAGATGGGCTAGTTTGGATTGTTTCTAATAGAAGCTTTTCAGGAAAATCTCACCTTTGTGTAGGAATAGCACAAAATTATTTTTAGTGGGTAGAAGGTACTCAGATACGAACTGACAGCATCTCTTGGGTTAGAAAAGGAGTGTACCTCATGCAGGACCCAGACCAAATGATGTTTTCTAGCCAGAGATTATCAAGATGACTGCCACCGGACATTGTACACACACAAGGACCAACTTCACAGCCATCAGCAGTTACCTAAAAGAGACCGTGGTAGAAGCTACCCAGATCTGTCCTTATGTCTGGAGATAGTGACAGCTAGGAAATTATATTGTTAGTTTCAGGATGTAAAATAAGTCTGACTCAAGAAAAATACAATGTTTTTTCACTAGGTGGGAAACGTAGTACAGAAATTAAGCTGGTGACTAGCAGTTATAGCTGAAGCTGCAGACAACAGGACAAATCCGGCCTGAGTCAGATATGACTGCATAATAAATTGACTGTATAAAGTTGACATGAACTTCTGATGTGTTGTTAAATCAGGATATTCCTGGCAGCATTCAGATACTGCTGCTAGAAATGGACAAGCGGGAGAAGAATTCTACTGGGAAAACTGGCCAAATTGGTAACCTGGAAAGTAGTTGTGAATTAAGGAAAAGGGGGAGACAAAAATAAAAACAGAAGAAAAAGTGACCATACAATAATCATGCCAAAGACCAAGGCTGTGTAAGACTGAGGTTGCCCATATCAAATGAGGACCACCATTTCACTGGCTCCTGTTTCACCAGTGAATAGAACGTGAACAGAAAAATGAATAGTGCTGAGCAGAAGTTTCTCCTAATGGTAAACCAGATGTAGGAACTGCACCAGAAAAGCTAGGTTTTCAGAGCTTCCCACTCAGGCAGAGAGCAGGACTTGTAAAGTGACTGTGGCATTTGTTAAACTGATTTTTCTAAAAATTGTAAAAAAGGTTAATGAGTATTTCTAGAAGGCAAGGAAAGGAAGCATTTGAGGTGCTGCTTTTTAAGTATTGAGTTATTTACAGTGATGTGCTTAGAGATATGCTTCTACCCCATGCTGCACTTACCTCAGGTCATGTTCCTCAGAGTAGCTTCCATGTCAGATTCCCCAGTACACAGGGAGAAATGAAGGAGAAATTAATTTGTGTGCTGAAGGGGGACCTGACTGAGCCATGTGCAGCACCTTGAGCATGACCTGTACCCAGTCTGAGAGCTGATGACATTCTCATATGCATAGAGGACACAGGGCCTATGAAATATGGAAGGAAATTTTAGTGGGTGAGCAAAAGATCCTAAAACTCTCGTAAAAATGATGCTCACTTGCCAGACCTAAGAGTGCTGGTCTGGTGATCTCAAGGGGAGGGGCAGGGCAGCCAGTAAAGGAGAGGGGAACCGAGATTACTAACCAGAAGTGCCAGATTATTGAGGTCCTCAACACTCATCATCTGTTTTGGCAAGGTACTGCTGATCAAGGTGCATAGAATGAAGTTAATCCCTGAGTGTGTCAGCTAGTGTATTAATTGCAGTGTCCCAGTAAGCAAATACTACAGTATCTTTGTTGTTGTATCCTAACTACAAACTCCATGAATTTTGTATTCCGGCCGTGAACAGCAAAATTCCCCTGCACAGCTCTCCCAGGGTGGGGAATGTTGCTTGTGCAATTTGCTCTAGGAGATTTAAGGCTCTTGATTTTATTTTTTATTTTTTTTTTGCTGATCGGCTTGTGATTTATATACAGAGCTTTAAAGCTCTACTGTAACAGAAACTGTGCTACAATAGAATCACAGAATTGTTTAGGCTGGAGAAGACCTCTAAGATTGAGTCCAACCATTAACCCAGCACTGCCAAATCCACCTCTAAACCTTGTCCCTAAGTGCCACATCTACATGTCTTTTAAATGTCTCCAGGGTATTTAAATAAGCGTGATGCGGGCATGCTGCATACATGTGGTCTTTAAGCAGAAAAGTATGTGAAGGATAATTTCATTTTTCTGATTTTTGGACAAAAATGTTCAAATCTATTTTAATAGTCGATTGCATCCATGTTTCAATTTGCGTTGTTTCTGTAATTAATTTTTAATGGTAGGAAACATAAAAAAATCATCAGTATTTTGACTATTTAGTCTTGCTTGTTTCTTAAGCCTCTAAATTTACTGCAGAGATAATGGGAAGAAGGGATGACATCATGCATATACAGCTGCCTTTTTAAGTGCCAGGGCCAGAGGAACCACTTATAGTAATTAGGAAATCCTTAAACAAGTGTTTGTGAAGTATTGGCTAACCCTCACTGTTTGCTTTTTTTCTGGCACCACACTAGAAAGGTTTGACCTTGAATAATTATCTACTCACTGACTTTCTATCCTTTCCAGTTACTGGAGCACACAGGCTACTGGCTGATTGCTTTATTGTGGTGTGATATTTTCCACATTTTAAAATATAAATAAAATGGCCACGCTCCCTCTTAGTCAAGCAAGAAGGTGACTGAAGTACTGTACTGAGCAGGCCCTAAGGAGTATTTCAGAAGGATCAAAGATAAATTGAGTAATATTTGATTAGCCTGCTATAAAATACTTAAATTGTGTAAATTACCAGTCTTTTCACATGCTGTTCTTGAAAACTTCTTTCCATTCATTTTAACTCTTTCCATCTTGTAATTAAGCATCTTCCTACAGTATATTTAGATACAGATTTTACTTTAATTATCATCACCCACTCTTTAATGTTTTCAATTCTAGACCTAGGAAAAATTGAATATCTGAAAGACAGTTGTGAGACACTTCTGAATACTCTGTTCAACTGACTAAAAATCAAGGTCTTCTAAAACTAGAGGATGAAGTGTTAAATATAGCATCTTTTGTCTGATTCAGTCAAGTTTCAAACTTGTCATTTACACATTTTAAATTCATCTCCTTATTCAGCCTGCATAGCATTCAGACTTTGGACCACTGGATGCAGAAAACCTTGTTCACTAGTGCAGTGAGCCACTACACCAATTGGTCGAAGTCATTCTTCTCAGAATTATATTAACTCACATAAGAGGATACTTCTTTTTATCAGAAACGTTATCATATTTTTCTGTGTGATGCAAAAATACATTTGAACATAGGTAAAGAGAAAAATTCAAATCAAAACAAAAAATTCCAGACTGAAAAAAAATTAATCAGGGTGTGAGTATTTCTTTCCAATGAATTGCATTTGTATTCTCTCTTCACTGTATGCTAATTTTTAGGCTAAAATCTATGGTGATATCCTTGTATAAAAGAATACATTATTATTTTTCTGAGAAATTTAACTTTAAAATAAACCTTTGCTTTCTTTCTGACTTGTTTTTAATTGGCATTCTACCTCCCATACGACTGAATTAATTCATACAGTTGTCATTATTATTTTTTTTAAAAAAAAACAACAACCCAACTTATCTTTTAGCCAAATTAAACTGTGTCATATTTGGTATCTTTAAAGGTCTTTCATCTAGTCTATTATATCTAAGAAGCAGCACCACTGTCAAAAAAATCAACTAATTAAGAATGCAATGCTGAGACATCACCTTAGAGGCAATGTCTTTTAGGAACAATGCTGCCAACAGAAGGGTCAAGGAACATGACACCAGCTGCTGTCTGCGTGCTGGTACACTCGCAGCCCTGCTCGCTTCTCGTTCCTGTTCCATATCCCGTGCAGCAACGGCATGGCCTTCGTAAACATCAGTAAGATTAAAACTCAAGAGTTTAGGTTTCTAAACCACTAATTTCAACTCCTGGAGCTGAGGCTAAATTTGTGAGACATTGTTGCAAGTCTTCGATGCGCAATTCTGTGTGACAGCTATGTATTAGTGAGAAAATGAAGTGGCATATATACTGCGAGGTTCCTAAGGAGTATCACAGTAAGTTCTGAAGAGCTGCTGGTACGTTTCCTTGTCTAATCTGATTACTCAGTCCACTGGAAGGTGAGCTTGAATTGCTCTGAATTATACTTTGTCAAATCTCAAGACTGACAAAGTGAATCTGACTTACATATGAAAAATGGATAAACCCATGCTTTATTCCTAATGGCAGTCTTTCTCCAGAGATGATTGTAAATTCTGCTTAGAACACTTGCAACATAGCTGAAAACAGTTTTTAAAACGTTAAACTGTTTAAAATAGAACCAGTTGTGTCGGGGAAAAAAATATCTTTCCTCTTCAAAGAACGAGAAAAACTGTGTTTAACAGAAGTTTAGTTAAAGGAAATCTTTGTGGTGTGATCTGAAACTGGCTAAACTTGGGGCGATAGCTTGCCAGGGAGGAGGCAGCGTTGGGGCAGACGGTGCTGCGGTGTGGAGACCTGCTGGTGGATGTGGCAGAGAAGTTAAAAAAACCCTCTCCTGCTGTTTGGGGTGATGGTGTAATAGACAAAGTGAAAGTTCTTAAGCATGAAACCTTAAACTGAGGTTTCCATATTCTCTGTATGGCCTCCTAAGTGAAACTTGCTTAGTTTTAAAGGTCCCTGAGCTGCTGGATCTGTGGGGACTTCTGTGCACGTGCTGTAATTTTTAAAATAAACCCTTTAATAGATGGTATCTGTTTTTCCTGCTGTTTCTGCTTAATATATTAGAGACTTGATTTTTAGAATTTTGTAATTCTGAGGTTTATTTTTTTGCGCAAGAGTAACCTTAGCAAACAGTATCCAGCTTGGGATTTTATAAAGAGTACAACACCCATGCACGAACACCAAGCAGATCATTCTTCCAGCACGTAATAGTTTAATTACAAAATAAAGATTAGTTCAATTAAAATTGAAGTCAATCTATTTCTGGGTTTAAAATTACTATTTCATAATGTACATCACAATGCATAACAGCTTGGGACAGGAAATGACTAATGCTTTATGCAATTTAATTTATATCAGTGGAAGCTTAACCTTGATGCCTTGGCCGTATTTCAACTGGAGTTAACACCCTTATTTATACGAAATTGCTGTGAGATGTTCAACAACACGAAGCGGCCAGAGCCGTTGTTTTAAAACTCATCCCAAAGACTGCCTATGCAGCACACCCCCCGGAGAGCTGGGACACTGAGTCACGGCTGCTGCAACACCAAGGCCACTGAGTCATCAGCTCTGCTCACCCAGGCGGTTCAGTTGTTCCTGGTCAGACCCCCTCCAAACAGCATTACAGCTCTTCACATCTTATCCTGAGGATCTAATGACCTCCGGCAGGAATGAGAACAACTTCCTTCCTCAGCCTCTTGCCCTGTCTCCTGGGTTTGAGGACCTTTTGGAGGTGCTGGGAGGTGGGACTCGGTACTTTGCAGTTTTAGCCCTAAATGTTGTCTGTCCACCAGGAAAGATTCCTGGAGGCAGGAGGCATTGTCTCCTGCTCCCTCCTACAGCGGGAGAGCTTGTGATACCCCTTCCAGTTGTCTGGAAGTAGAGAAAAGCAAAATTGCCGTTTGGACAGTTTTTTGATGCAGGTTCAGGAATCTGACTCAACATTAAAGAGGCTTGACTGTTTGCCAGAATACTAATATAGGTAATTGGAAGTGCTCCTAAGTGGCTTTAAAGTACAAATATTTTTAATTATTCATTGTAAAGATATAATGTACCAAAGGTAAGTGGCGTAGAAACAGGAGGTTGTGGCATAGAAACTCAGGCTCTTTAAAAATACGGAGGTTTTAATAACGGTTGTTGTTGTGGGGTTCTCTGTGCCCAGAGCAAGTCCATCCTGGCAAGCAGCAGTAATGCTCAGACCTCTCTGGGTCCATCACCGTTTAGATACTGAGAAAAACAAGTTGTTCTCCAGATTGTTTTGTTTTGGCTATTTTTGTGTCTTTCCTACATAAGTTCCTGAGGAAATCAGTGTTTTAGATCAATCAGTCATTGTTTCAGCAACTAGCAGGGATGCCTCCCGCCATCTCCCTGATCCGTTGAGGGCAGACAGGTGCTCAGTCGTGGGTGCCAATGTGATGGCAGAGGGTGCTCGGGGCTGGAATGGTTTCCTTTGAGATGTGGGTTAAATCCATTGATATAATTTCATATGGCCACTAGGCTCTGCCATTCTACGGTATCGGTTTGTATTACTGTGCTGAGTTTATGCCTTTGCTAGTTTCAGTCTTGCTTTGTTTCTTCAGAAAAGGAAAGAGTACATAAGAAGAGGAAATTAAAATTAATTGTACTAGAATAATAGACAAAAATGTAGCTTATGATTTGTGTTATCGCTAGATACTTAGATATTATCTGTACATGTTTAAATATTACAGTGCGTCTCTGAAACCTCCAGCCTCAAACATTCTCACACTTGCATCGAAACGTTGTTGTGCTGAATTTTTCAGCTTATTACGCAGTTGTGTTCATCTTATTCTGGGGTTATTTAGCCATATGCATTCGTGCGCATGCACACACGCACCTCTCCCATAGCGTGTGGAAAGAGCAAATTGCTCCTTTTTATGGATGATCGGATGCTGGATATTCGAGGTCTGGATTTCTCTGTCATCCAGCTGTGTGTTCTTTTAAATTGCTTTGTGCAGCTCCAGCAAAGTGATCCTGGGGTGGACTTGAGGCTGAACTTGATGGCTTTGACTTGCTGACAGCACCTGGCACTGTCTCTCCCTCCACCCGCACCCTGTAAGGAGGAGGATGCGTGTTGGGGTGTGGGGGGGCTGTGACTGCAAATTGCTGAGCCCTGTGCCAAGAGCCACTGTAACCTGCCATAAATTACAACATCCCTGAAATTACTCTAATTTGTGCCAGGGTGTATCAGCTACCTAAAAGCTCTGTGCATCCCCAGCCCGCCTCCCTCCCACCTCCTGGCACCCTGGGCTCTGCTTTGGTTGCAGACAGTGGATCCACCTTCCTACAGGCATGTCTTCTACAGACCATCCCCTTCCTGCTGCTGCTTCCTCTGCATGTCTTCAGCAGGTGTAGCAGAAGTTGCTGGTTAAGTTGCATTTTTACAAGGCAGGTGTAAAGTTCAGGCTGCATGTTAAGGTTGCCCATCCATCTTTTCATAAACAACCCCAAATCCTTTGAAACTAGGGTGCCAGACATGATCCCTCAAATGTCCTTTCCCTTCGCTACCACCTTTGGGGTGCTGTGGTATTTGAGGGCCCTGAGGCCAAGGCGGGTGGGGGCCAGGCAGCCCTGCCTGCCCCAGGTTCTGGGGAGAGCTTCTGGCCATCCAGGAGGACACTGGACCTATCCAGGTGGCCCTGCAGCAAGGGACCTGCTGGCCCAGGGCTGGAACTGCTTTCTGGCCTTGTTTAGTTTTGCCAGCATGGGAGATGAGAGGTTTTTCTCTTATTAGAGAGTTATGGTTGGTTGGTTAGGTTTTTTGTTTTGGGGTTTTTTTTTTTCCCCATTTGTATAAAACCTGACATTAGAGAGCAAGTGGCTTTTGGTGGCTCTTCTGCTGTTTGCCCTATGAGCCCTCAAGCCAGTCCCAGCTGCAGGCTGCTCCCCACCGGGTCCCAACACACAGGGCATCCCTGCCATTTATTTTGTATTCCATACTCAAAAGCATTTTACACCTCTGAAAATCTTCATAAATTTCCATAAAACGTGCCAGGCAAAACACTTTAAAGTGTTCCTCGAGAAATTACTGTATTTTGCATTTGGTTTATCCTTTAAAAAAGACCTTTTCCTCCACGTACATGCGGTATCATTGATACAATGTACGTTGCATCCCTCATATTAATACTCTGATCAATCATTGCTGACAATACAGTGTCTTTGTGTGAGGGGCTGTAGGACAAATGTTTTAGCTTGTGAGAAGAAAATTGTTAGCATTTGAATAGAGAAGAGCGCGGGGGAAGGATTAATAGCCTACTTTGATGGATTAGAATGTAGGGAAATTGCTCAATGTTAATATGAAAATGTTTGTGAATTGGCTGTGTGGGGCTGTCAATGGAAAATGAGGGCCAGTGATTATGTCTCCAAGGCCTTATCAGTTCAGACTTGACTCTCACCAAAGACTTTCACACAAAAGACTGATGAGAGCACTAGAAAATAGCTGAATAAGAGCCGCTACAATAAGCGAACCGTTCAGCCACCAGTGTCACGATGTCAGGTTTTGTGCCCTTTGTGTAATATTGTACATCTTTATATTAACATATCTGAATATGGATTTGTAATAAAAGAGGCAAATGAAACTACCTGGCAGACGTTTTTATTCCTATAATTTTTGCTTATCTCTGAAACACGACTGGAAAATGAACTAGGGTTAGTCTTAATAAACAACTGTGTTTACAAGGGAGATTTCTTTTTGAGCATTAGGTTAAGGGTTTCAAATATGGCTGCATATTTATTCTTGTAAAAAAAAAAAAAAAAAAAAAAAGGACTGTTTGATGGTCCTGAGAGACATCGCAGGAAAACTTGTTTCCTATTACCATAGCTTCAAAACAGATCAAACAGACTGTTTCTTCTGTGTCCTTTGCTCTTAATAAGGTTTTAAATAGACCCCAAATGGAGAAGTATGCCTAGTTATAAATGTATTTAACATAATTGGCATATTTCAAGTAACTGTACATATTAAATTGCACATCTTCCTTTTGTTTTGTATTTTCTACATACTTTGTCTACCTAGGGGCTGAAAGAAAGCTATGTATTACTTGGCTGTTGACACGTACCTTATGGAGCTGGACCTCCAAAAGACACACCTGTACATTGTTAGTGGACCTTCTGGAATGACCTGCTGCTTGTAGAAATTTTACATCAGCTTTTGAATAGGTGTAAGAAGTATTGTATCTATCACTAGGAGACCTTTTTTTTCTATTGCAGAAAAAAAAAATTAAAATTAGGTTTATAAATGAAAGGCTATGATTTTTCCCTGCTATTTTGAATATGACTTTCTTCTTCCATTGGGCTTTTTGTATTGCTTTTCTTGTGACTCAGTGTTTGATTTAGCTTTGCACATCTTGTGAGCTGGTGATGGACATTAGTCTCCGTATGGTGACTTTGAAATCAGCTCCAAACTGGCCACAGTGTCAATAGGTGTTTCTGGGAAAGCTTGCTGCTCTCATTCAGGTTCTTCTTACCGCCTGATGTCGTGGTAAATCCCTTATAAATTAACAGAGTAAACTCTGGGAACTTTGGTTGTTTCAGCGATAAAATCACAGTTGTTCATGGTCAGGTTGAGCCTGCTGACTGTTGGCATGTAGCCTTGGCTAATAGATGTCATCTCCTGAGTTCTAGGACACCTCGTTTATCCAGGCTAATTTCATTTGATGCAAGCGTCCTTCATCAGGTTTAAGGGGGTTGCATCATGTGTTCCCACAGATCCTTGGACCAGCTCTGCATCACTTTCACAGTTCAGTTGTCTTACTTTGTGTTACCTGTGACTTATCTCAAGCAATCTATTCAAAAGGTAATAGGGTAAGACCATCCCTTAGAATTATATTGCAGTGACATAGTACTGTTATATGCCTAATAAGCACTTGTGCATGTGGATAGATGCAAAGAAAGATGCAAAAAATCTAAAAGAAAATCAGAACAGAGCAGTTTTGTAAAGTTTTTAGACATTTTTAAAACTGTACAACATCAGATGTTAATGAATTAATTTTTTCTAAGTACTTCAATTTAAAAGTTGCTTTTTGCCTTTTTTTTTTTGAGAGTGACAACACTTTCTAATACAAAAATTTTCTTTAAAGCTGAGCTCAGCATTCTGTTAAAGAAAATGGTGTGTGTGTATCTGTATTAGAGAAAATATTTTGGTATAAAAGCCTGTCTTAATTAGAGAAAGACTATTTATTTTGCAAGACATTAATTATAAATACACAGCTTTTTCAGGCTTAGAGTTTTGTACGTAATTAGTAATCCAGTTTCCTTTCCTTACTTGTAAATCACAGTCTGGTGCAAAGGAACTGTTTGGCACTTGGCTATTTGTAATGTACTCTAGTTAGTACTGGATCAATAAATCTTTTATAACTGGTGCCAAGTCTCCTCAGTGGCTAAAAAAGGAATTTTGTGCACGTTTCAATAAAGCCAAAACAGCAGACCAGTGTGTTAAATATAGTTGTGTGTTAAACAGAGAATGTGCTTAGCATCAGCAGTTGTAGGAATGTCATCCACTTTTCAGACATTAGCAGCCAACTGATAAGACCACAAAAATATTTTTAAAATGAAAATACCATAATGTTTTGAATTCAACTTTCATAAAACTTCGTGGAAGTTCCTGAAAGATACAGAAAGTTCGCTCACCCAAAGGGTGAGAGCTTGCTTTGAAACGATATGTCTCTCACGTGAAATAATTGAAGTACAATGCATCATTACCAACTTAATCAGATTCTACTATTTTTGAAAAAAATACATGGATTGTCCAAGTCATTTCGTTAGATGATATGTGGTAGATTGGGACTTCAGAAGAAATAGATACTCTTAGTGGGGAACGCCAGTCTTATTAAATCTATAGCTGCAGCAAGCTCAGGCTCTGATTTGAAGCAGTGCCAGCCAGCATTGTCATATTTTAATAAATTCATTCCATTATTGCATGTTTTAGCAAGTTTATCCACAACATTTTTCTTAGGAAATTTTAAAATCTGATTTACTGTGTTTGGGTGTTATAATTATTTAAGATTCACTTAGAACCTTGTATAAATGATATCACTCATTAATTAAATTATTTCACATATAATTTTACAGAAGAAATGACACATCGTACTTTATTTTCATCTCCTGTTCCTCTGCTCCTTTGTCTCCATAGTAGCAATTAGGAACCACATTTTTCATATGTGTTTGAGACTATGTTTGGTAGCAATTAAAATGATTAATGATACCCTATGAGTATCCCTTTTAGTATATATAACTAAGACTGTATCTTTGTGGACAGATGCAAGTAAACATTAACTCTTCTGCCTGTGCTCATGGGCAGTTTATGCCAAGCTGGCTAGACCCAAAATGACGCTTGCGTGTCCAGTTATACCTGAACTGCTTCTAGTGCAGGGAAGTGAGTAAAGATTAAAGAAAAGTGAATAAATTTGGAGGCAAAGTATGTAAATTAGAGGGTAGGTTCACACTGATCTTTAGGACCAGCCTTGAGGTCTCTCTGAAGCCGCTCTTGTGGTGTGATGCCTCTCTTTCTGTCCGTGCAGGGTGGAAAAAAATGAGTTTCATTTCAACACAGCGAAGGTCTTCTAAGAACTGAACTGCCGGTGGCTTCTCCTTGCTGCCAGGTTTGCCTTTCCTTACAGCTGTACAGGGGGCAAAGGAAGCTATAAGGTGGCTGGAAGAACAAATGTAGGACCTTGCAGGTGTAAGTTCAGGTCTGGGGTTCTGCCTGGGAGCTGGGCAGCTTGGACGTGTTTCAGGGGGGTTCTAGCAGAGGGGTGTGAAGCACAGGTCATCACTCTTTGGTCACAGCTACTTTGAGTACACTACACGCTATATTGTGAACCGCCAGTATTTGATGATTTGTTTGTATTTCATCTCTGATAACCAGAACAATATTTCTAAGCTTTCCTGGTACTTGTCTAAGGTCACATTGGCCGTGGAGGATTCTGCTCGTGCAGCAGAACCTCTGCATAATAGGGCACGAGCAGGGTTTCTGCTCAGCTAACCTGGGCAGCTTGAAGCATGACAGTAGAAAACAGGTCACTGCTGTGCTGTGGGATCCTCCTTGGTTTCCCCAAAAGACTCTTTAGAACAACAGGCATCCAGGTGCCTATCAGAGCGGTTCTCCAGCTGAGTCAGCACTCCCTGGCCAAGGCTGGGTCACAGACAACTTTGTTCCTTAACAAGAAGAGTGACAACTCCTAAGATGTTGTGCTGTTGCTTCACTGAAGGCTGTGTGACAGTTGTGCATCCCTCGTTTCTGTAATGTGTGATTTCCTTACTCCCTTTGCTGAAGACACCGCAGCAAGCACTTGAATTTTGTACCAAAGGGCATATGTGATTTACAATAGGTGTAATGCAGAGCTTAATTTTGAGCTACGGATGTTTTTTTGTGGTTAGGGCTCTCGATGCTCTGCCTTCTTCCATTTATGGAATGACTCTTCAAGAGAGAAGTGATGACCTTAAAAAAAAAAAAGTAAGGTGATATGTAGATACTGTTTTCCACAGTTAAAGGTCACCTTGACTTTTAATCTTGACTGCCATACTTTTCTTCTCATTAAAATATTTGACAAGAATTCTTTGCATGAATGAGCAGCACAGAACACCTTAAGACTACTCAATTTTCACTAAAGATGTTGCATTGTCATAATAAATAATCATACTGTCAGCTAAATTCATTATCTTTTACACACATTAACAAATAAAATGTACTTTTATACATTTATTACCTTGAAGAACCTGGGGTTTTTTTCTCATAAAGGGATTAAGCAGCAGTGTGGAATATGTTTCTTAGGTTATTTGCTTTGGAATATTAAATGCCTTGCAATAGTACAGAAAGAAAAGATTATTGTCCAAACACTTTGATTCCAAACAATTGAATATTTTTCATGATTGACTGTAATGATTCATTTCCCATTGTGCAACTGTACTCCCATTCTAGTTTGTCAGCACTTGAAAAGTGAAATATTTTTCTGAACATCTGTTCAAGTATCTCTTGGTCTGATGTCTTTTCTAGGAGCTGGCCTAAAAATATAGGGCCATTTTAATATAGAAGCTTTGTTATTCTCTATATCCAGGTGTCATTCTGAAACAGAACAAACTCAGGTTTAACTGTCATGAAAGCTGACATCATAAATTTTATACCAGTGAATAATAAGCCAAAATGGAAATCACTATGCATAATGCAAAAACTCTTGTAACTTGACCTTTACCTAAAAGGAATGATTATATGTAAAAAGAGCCTTGTGAATTAAGAATGTAATCCTTTTCACCTTCTGTAGCTTCGGGGTTGCTATAGGCACTGAGTTTTTATTGTTATTTTTATCCCACTTAACTGAATGCAGTTTCCAGCACTCAGCTGAGAGGACGTGCAGAAGTGGAACGGGAGGAAAATAGGTCAGAAAGCGATAGGCCAAGCCACTTCCCTCGGAAAACCGTATGCAATCACGGGCACAATGGTGTATTTTTTAAAAGGCATATATTTGCCTAGGGGTCATCAGTACATTTTGGGAACATAAGGAACTGGCCGACGCTGAGCACCAAAGACCAAAACAACAAAGATTCTAAATTGCTGTGAAAAGATCCAGGTCTGAAATTTGTTTAGCGTCTCTTGACAAGTGCTATTGTTTGTGAAGTAAGTGTTGAAGATGCCAGAAAGATTCATTACCAAAAAGTCTTTTGTGTTTTAATTAGACTGTGGTTTAATTGCAATACATTTAGGATGCTGATTGCAAGAGACTTTCTGCATGAAAGGAAACAGGAGGAATAGATCACATTCATTTCTACTGAGACCTGGGGTCAGTGTGTAAATTTAAAATCTTTACCTAATATATTGGTTTTGTTCAGTATTTTTCTTTCAAGACACTAATTTTACCTTAGGAAAACTGACGGTAATTGAATAGGTGTTTGAATATTGCCACCAAGCTGTGAGACTCGAGGAAACTCATTCTAAAAACATGCAGGGACTTTGTCTGACCTAATCAGCCCATTTAGATTCATGATTACAGAAAAAAGAGAACTTGTGTTGACTATCAGAAGTCACAAGAGAAAAAGAAATTTCACTTTTGTTGCATGTTTGCATAACATATCACTTGTATTACTTCTTGCTGTTGTACGTTTCTCCCTAATCTGAAATTAAAAAAGGCACACTTACAGACCGTTGGCTAAACTGAGACATTAATATTGCAAAGACCAAACAGCTTTCTGAAGTAACAAGAGTAAGAAACGAGGCTGTGTAATGACAGGATTGGCTCAGATGTGATGCTGATCATTTTCATAAACTTTGTCTACTTTGACACAACTCAGTTCCCCCTCACATCTTTCCTGAAGGTAATTTTTTTATTTCCCTCCTGTATGGCTTTGCTGCTCGTTAAATTAGAAACATGTCATAACAGTGCTATTCTGCTGAATGGTTTTCAGATTTAGTGCATAAAACAAACAAGAGGAATATGAAATCCACAGAGCACTTTCTGATGACACAGAGAAGTCAAGTCTCAATCAGGCTTCCAAGAAAATCACCAGAGAAATATCTGAATATGAGTTATATCCACAACAAATACTGGCTACCCTACTCATAGCTAGTAAGCATTTTGAGTTGTGTAGATGTTTGCAAGGACGATTTCATATCAAAAGCGCTGCATTTTATTTCTGGTTGTATTTTCAGCAGCTGTGTAGTTGCTTCTGATTAAATCATCCCTAAAATTCACATTTGGGAAAAGATTCTGCTTTAAAAACTGCAGGCCCTGCAGTAACTAGACTTTCCGAGTCTGTTATCTGAAAGAAGTTATGAGTGTCTGTAAAATGGTAGTATATACGTGCAGGTTTTTTTCTCGTAAAGTGTTTATGCGTATATGTAGCTTTGAGTACCTGAGCAGGCTGATTAGCATTTGCTTATGGGCTTAAAATGACACCCATACTTACGGGCTTTTTGAATCAAAAAATTAACATTGTTTCCATGGTGTGAAGAGTCAGTCAAAATTATCTTTTTTAATAGTTGTTATTGCAAGTCAAAATGCCTCATTTTTTAGTTTCTGAATGGAATAGGTAAATATACTTGCTGGAAAGAGCCCAGAGAAATCCTTCCCAAGCCTTTTCCTCCTGAAGCCCAGCAGAAATCCCTCTGCTTTGCTGCGCTGTGTGATCCTGGATGCCAGCCGAAGGGGCTGTGACAGCGATTCTTAAACTGCCGCATATGGCACACAGACTAAATGAAGTACTGTACATCTTTGTCCTGTCAGATGCTTTCCTTCAGAAACATGTCACTGGATCAAAGTCAAATATGTACTCGTAAGAAGGTTTTTTTTCCCCCCGAATAGAACACCATATCGTATTAAGGAGCACTGTAAGTTAAGGGATGATGACAGAGTTTAACAGTTCATACCCTTAGAGCAGCCTTGTGAATAAAGGCAAGCTTTGGGACCTCTCCTACTGTATATGCCTGATCTTATACCTGTCAAATATGTTATGTTAAGAGTGTCTGCAATTGGCCATGCCTCGCTGCCATTAAGCAAGGCTAACCTAAGGAGATGATACGTTTTGTATCTGTTTGAGAAGATTTAAATCTTCTCGCTGGTGAGGAAGCTTACTGAGGCAAAAATGGATTTACTAGCGAGTATGAGAGGTAAAGTAAATGAACAGGTCTGCACATTCATCTTAGCAGCCACCAGTCATCAGCTTTTTTAAAGAAAATATGTCACAAGCGGGTATCTTCACTTGTTTTACTTTTCCATTGGGCGCCATACTGCTTTCATCTTCACCTGCCAATTTGCCAAGGTCAGTCTAAAATTAATTCAAGTCGGTGTTATCACCATCTTGAACAATACTAATGAATTTTCCAGTAGCAAGATTACTACCAAAATATTACTGGTGAATGTTTTCTACATCACAAGACACTCTGGAGAGAGATATGTATTCATCGCCATGGAAACATGAGGTTCATTTTAAGTAGTTTTGAGTTTATTATTAAACCAGCCTCAGTCACGGCTGATGGTTCTGTTGTGCAACTTGCTTTTTCTAACTGAAGGCATTTTGGAGGTAATCATGGCTGGTTTTAAATCCTGATCTGAATATGACACTTAGCTCTTCTGAAAAATTTCTAATATCTAGAAACAGCATCCTACTTGTTGAGCTCACTCCTTTCATTACAAGAGAGGACCCTGTATATATGGCTGATTTACTACTTCTTAAGCTCTTTGCCAGTTGCGTTTCCCACTGGATATGTAAAGTACAGACCTTGCCAGTGAAAAATAAGATAATTTCCCCATAATTTCTGTAGCTGCAGCAATGAGCTGCATCTTAAAAGATAGATGAAAGTTTATGTGTGCGAGCCTGCACGGTTATGCCATAATGATTGACTAACGTGATTTCACCAAAATCACGAGGCAGGTTAAGCTGAAGTTCAGGGATACTACAAGCTGATCTGATCGTGGATACTAGAGCAATAACTCTCAGCAAAGTCAGATTATTCTTTTTTTTTTACTGCAGATTATCGCTTGTAGGGGGTTTAATTTGGCACATGAAGACCTGGTTGAGCAACAGGCAATTGAACTAAACATGGTTGAGGGAAGTGTCTGTCTATCTCTGTTATAAGAGATTAGAAGTCACAGGAAACAACATGTAGCTGCTAAATTTGAGTTTAATAGTGAAAAGTATGGGGACGATTTTTTTTTTTTTCCTAAACTGAATAGTCATCCTGGTATTTATAACAGTGGAATATGAAGAAACAGAAATGTAGGTATGGGGCTTGATAACAAGAGGCAGCCTCAGTAAATATCTTTAAAATATTCCAACTCTTTTTAACGATCCTTTAGTGTAACTCCTAGAAGCTGAAGGAGAGATTTCTGTGCACCCATGGCTCCTTGATGGTTATACTGCTCGCTCACTGCTGACATCAGATGAATTCAGAACAGGAACCTTAAAGGTGAAAGCCTTCATGCTCTTCTCCCTAATCTTTTAATCCATTCATAGTCTTTGACCTCCAGTATTAGACCTCCCTTATTAAATCCACCTGGGCATGGTAGATTGCTTTCCTCCCCAGAAGAAAGGAGAAGAGCTATTTAAGAAAGTAAAGGTGACGAGGACTGGTAAAAGAAAATGAGTTCTGTATGTGAAACTAGAAGTTTCTCTGATGACCTGGGGCTTCTATTTTGGGGTTTTGAGGGGTCATTTCTGCTCGCAAAGTTGTATTTTCATTTTCAAATATTTTGTTTTGTCTGTTTCTTTGTTCTGGCTATTGATGTTAGCAGCAAGGTCTCCTACAGGCTGAATAGTAATTTTTCCCTTTTGGGGTTTTGCTACCTTGGGATCCAGGATTATTTTAGTAGAAAATTTAGTTTTAGCAACAACAAATAGCTGTTGAGAGAGGGGCCCCACCGAGAGGGGCCCATCCTTTGCCAGGTAGAGTTTTCTATGATTACTGCCTGTCTTGTTTTGATGTGACTAACCAGCCAGGAAAAGCTTTATGCAAACAACAGATTTGGAAAAATTCACGAAGTAGATGCTGTCTCCAGAATGGACTCGTGAGTGGCTTTTCCCTGGAATGGAGCAGCTGACTGATGGCACTGCACGGGCAGGCATTAAATAGAAATATGTTTGTTAATTTTTGACTTGAGTTTATTTATTCTAGTCAATAATAAACTGAGGCTTTGATGGGTGCAGGACTGCCTGTAAATGCTTCTCATTCTGTGTACAATAACGCAAGACCATGTATCAATCTTTGTGGGGTTTTTCTCTTTTAAGATGCTGAGATCGCTGCTTAAGGTAAAGCTGGAAGGTTTTTGAGTGGTCTGCTTTAAGTAATCTTTAGAAGGATCAAAAGAAATTGTATATGCTATGTTTAAATGTCATTTCCCCCAACCCCCACCCCCAAACTCTCCAGCATTCTTGAGCCCCTGCACGTTTCATACAACTGCTTTCTCTCTAGCAGGATAAGGACAAGTGTGAGGTGCCTCCCCTCTAGATGCCTATTCAAGATGGTAGCGTTCCCTCATATTCCTTTGAGTGAGCTGTCAGATATCTCCCCTTCTGCTTGAGTGATTCCATATATCTCCTGCGAGAAGCGTTCACGGCAGTCGGGATACCATTCTACACTTCAGCCTCCTCCACACCCCCCAGCGCCCTAGACGCAGCGGCCGCTGTAGCGCTTGTTGACCCCTTGCACTGGTGGTTGTTTCAGGTGCTAGAAAATTATTTCTTCCTCTTTGTTATGAAGTGCTTCCGGATGGTGTGCTGGGCCGACAGCATTAGGCAATGACAACTTGGAAAGCAGCAGAGACAAGGAGAAGTAAAATTTTGGCTGCTGGAGGCAGCAGCATTGCCCATGGGCTTAAACAGTGAGGGCATGGGAGGCAGGCTGTGCTGTACGGGCGGGCGTTTTACTGCGGTCAGAAGTATTTGTCCCCTCTTCCCTTCTTCTTCTACATCTCTTGCATGTGGGGCGTAATTAGAACTTGATCAACACCACCTCATCCAGTTCCATGTCTTGTCCTTAAAGGATGAGAAGCATGTACTTCCCCATCGGTGTATTTATGGTGAGTGGTAGAAACAGCTAGTCAGCTAAAGCTTGACCAGATGATGCTATGGATCATATGAACACCTGATGTTAGAATATTGCTTACCTCATGCATCTGTAAAATGACACAGCACATTTCCAGGAAATGAAAAGCGTAGAAATAAACAAATAATATGTGGCTGGCACTCCTAATGGGGGGAGCAAATCTGCATAAAAAAAGGGCTTCTCTGCTTGTTTAGACAACACCACTTAACCCTGAACAAATATTTAGATACGTTATATTGAGTGGTACTGCTTCTTTTTTTTTTTTTTTAATGAATGGAGCTATTTGCACCTCTGTTTTACTAAAGCTCAGGATTCTTTTCCATGCAAGCATGCCCTTCTGCCATGAGTGAAATGCTTTTTACCTGAAGACGCCAATGGTACAGAACTGCTTTTTGTCATAGGGTCCCTTTCCTGAATTTTTTTCCAGCACTAAAGCTCAGTGCCAATAAATCTAATCCATATTTCATTTGATAAACAGAAGTTGTAGCGCTACATGTCTCTGTATTTTGCACTTGGCTGGTAATCTGCCTTGTGCTTCTCCCACCCTCACCCCTCCCTTCTGCAACTGTCGGGTTATATTTAAATGCCAAAAAAACAGAATTAGTTTTGCACATCAACGCTGACTTATAAGGCTATTTGAAGTTAAAGCTCTTTGCCAGTTTCCATTTTCTTCACAGTGTTCCCTTCCGCTTCGGGTTTGAAGAAGGAGAGAGAGAGAGAAAAAAAAAAGTTATTTAACAAAACTTGATCTGTTTGAAACTGCAAAGTCCAAGCTGTCCTTCCTGTGCTACCACAGACAGCATGAGAAATGAAGGCTGAAGGGCTCGGCCGATTTCAGGAAAAAATGCCCCAAAAAGGTCAGGAAGAAATGGGAGCCTTTTCATTTTGTGCTCCCCGGGTGATATTCAATAACTCTTTTGGTCTTTATACTGTAGGACGTAGGCTCATTTGCTCAATTTGGGGTGACAGCAGCGTGTTTTGTCAGAACATAGCTGGAGTTTTAAATGAGGACGGCATTCTGAGGCAGTAGGAAACATCCTTTATCTTAGCAACAGGAGGGCATGGAAATGCAAGTTTTTTTGGCAGCAGTCATATAAATCTAGTGTTTTGGAGGGGCTGACCCAGGCTGTGTGGAAGGAGCGCTCGGCTTTCCTTTGACGGTGTGATTTCCTGCTCCACGGTGGAGAACTTGTCTGGACGGGGTCCTGAAGAAAGCCTACATCAATTACTTGAAAGGAAATCAACTCTGTCTCCAAATGCTTGGCAGCAGGAATATTCATTGTTAAGGGGGTTATAAATATATATATGTATACACGCACGCAACCCTAACAAACTCTCTTCCATTTTCAAGCATTAGCTGCTACAGTGACACCCATTACCACTTCTGCTTAAACTTCTGTCAGTGCTACCTTTGTGTAAGGCTCTTACCAAGGGGCTTATAACTTTCCTTAAAAAAATAATTCTTGGACTTCAACAGAAAATACAGGATCTTAGTGTGGAAGGCTTCTTTTCAGATAAAATAAGCTTTTTCTTTTTTTCTTTTTTTAAGCTTTTGCATTGTCAGAAATAAATAAGAACAAATCTGCTCTCAACTGAGAATGTTAAAATTTATTTTTTTTTCCCGGTTCGCTGAGGTCAAGTATATTCTAATTTATTTCCCCTTGAATTTTTCTGTCTTTCAAGTCACTGCCATGAATGTAAGCATCTTTGGATAGTTTAGAAAATATAAAAATGATGAAGTGGTATCTTTTCAGAAAGCTGTTGCTATGTAGTAACTCTTAAGCAGCTGTTACATCTTTTGTGTCAATAATCCTTAAATTAAAGAGTCATTAAGCACTTGGTTACATGATAGATTGTAATGGCTCAGTGTAAACCTATTGTGTAAATCTGTAGAGAGAGGCCTTTTGTTTGCGTAAAGCATAATTCTGAGCCAGAGGAGTGCCTAAATATGTGTGTATATAGTGATTTCTAATGCCTTTTAATGACTCATTAGGAGTTATGTTTTAAAAAAAAATGATCTATTTCTGTTTTCATATTCTTTTCTAATTAAGTAAAAAAAACCCCATGTACATTTTTAAAGCTTTTCATGGGTTTTCTTTTTTGACCCTTTCAAGCTTTTAGATCAGAGTTCTACAATTATTTTTTTTTTCTTTCTTTTTTTTTTTTTTAATAGTGGCCAGTACAGAGCAGCCTGAGCTGTAATATTTTGTTGATTCTATTGCCATGCAAACTGAATATGTTGCACCATCAAGAGAAATAATGGAAATTAAATCGCCCTGAAAGGAGGAAGGAGTGTAGCAGGCAGGGCTCACATGGGATGTTTTGCTGGGAAATCACATCTGAATTGGTGGCAGACCTTGAGCCATGTGCTGCTGAAAGGTCCCGTTCCGGCGCCGGTGGGGTGGTGGCTCCTCGCCGTGGTGACCCCATGCTCCCTCAGAGAGGGGGTTTGTGGCCACAGGGGATGGGAAGAGGGGGCAAATGATGAACCGAGCGTGTTGTGATGTGCCATGTAGATCAGCGTTCGTACGTCTGAGTCTCGTGCTCATGCTCTGCCGCCAGCAGCAAGCTTCCCTTGCCTGGTGGGGAGCGCGGGGCGGTGTGCACTGGGGCCGGGCTGGGCGAGGTGAAGCAGGGCTGTGGGAACACGCCGGCTAATTCTGCCTGCCCCACCAAGCGGCCTCATTTCCGCACGTTCCCTCCCCTCTCCATCCTCTCGCACGTATTTCAAAACTGTCCCAGACCGTATATGCCTTGGAGAGAGATTAATTTCCAATGTAACACCCACAGAGAAATTCACGTCCAAAATATGTTCTTCTGGTGCCAAAAGAAGAACAATAAATGACTGGGAAGAAGGGAAAATACATTTCCAGACTAGATAAAACCCACCTCCTGTCCTCCCTTAAGCAAAACCACATTGCTGTTGCTGTTTAGTTCCTGCAGATACTAGGGAGTGAAAACGTCGGCATGGCGTGTGTCACAGCGACGTGTGGATGCCAGCATGGGGGAAACAATGTGTTGCGCTCTTACAGCTTCTGTGAGTGGTCTGAAGACACCTTCTAAAGGCGGGGGGTCAGTGCCTCAAGCAGAGAAGAGCAGTGCATGGCCCATGCCGGTTTAAATTTAAGTATTGCTGGTGGTCTTGAGAGTAGAAGCCAGCCCGTAGAAGAAGCCCATTCAACACTTGGTGGGGGAAGGCACAGGACAGGGCTGTGGCAAGGCACAGAGCTCGGCACCAGGATGGCGTGTGGGAGTAGCCTGGCTCCTGGGAAGGGCAGGGTCTTCCCAGCTTTCCCATTGCCATGGTGTTTCCAGCTTCAGGGGCTTCCCCAGTGTCCCCTCCTGGTGGGGTAGCTCCTCAGGGGGGTGGGCAGCAGGTCTGCAGCATTGCTTTACACCTGGGCCTGCAGGAGCTGTCGGAGGAGAGCCGTCCCCCTTTGCAGAAAAGACTGGAGTGCATCTGAAATTGGTTTCACTCTTTGAATTGTTGTATAAAAAGCGACGGCTCCTGGCCTCCGCTTTAAAATTAGAGACTCAGGGAGAGGAAAGCAGGGAAGAAGCCTCTGCAGGTCTCCAGTGACAGCTAATCATCCTGACTCCCAGTTCCCTGGTTTCTCCCTGCTTGCTCCCTTCCCAGGGCACAGCCGAAGACAGCTCCATCGGTGCTGCTTAGACAGAATTCTCAGCAGTAAATCCAAAACTCCTTTTTGGCCAGAACTGTTTAATGACAGCCTATCTGTAACATTTGCATTTTGCAAATCTATCCATGGTCCCACGAGATACTGTTTTCAAGTTGTTGTTTTTTTTTTTTTAATTTTATTTACTGGAAAAGGAAAACTCCTTTGCTTTTTCTGTTTTACATGGGAGGCTTTTAACTGGTAGTTGGAATTTTTTTATTTGTTTTTTTTCTTTTTTTTTTTTTTCCCCCAATGTACAGAGAAATGTTGCTTTAGACCAGCATCTGTTTTAAGTTAGTTTTTGACCTAGTAAAAAAACTTCATTCATTACATGGACAAATTGCTGATATCCAAATATTTTATTTGATTAATTGACTGAAGGCAAACTTTTTCTTCAAAATACTGCAGTTTTTCTTTGAAAGGAACACTACAAAGTGCAAGTGGATTTTGAGTAATCAGAATGTGGTTTAGCCAAACAAAGTTTCCATACTTTTTATTAATATATTTATCACATGCAGAGTATAGTTTACAGAGACTGTCTGTAATCGTAATTCATATAAATGTGATTTTTATTTTGTGTAACACCTCTAAAGCAATCACTTTCCTTGCCATTTGAAGCTCTCTCCATTAGACACTTAATTTCCACTTTGTTTTTCGATCGGAGTTGCTGTGACTCTTTGAAAAGCATGAAATCTCTAAATTATGGAATCCAAGCACTCTGCTTTCAGCCCCTGATGCCGGGGAAACTATCTGAATACAGAAAATTAGAAAAACATACACAGAATAGTTGTTTAAAATTCACAGCTGTCAACATCGAGCGTTTTGTGTAAGAGAAAGAATGTTCGAAACATTGAGTTAACCAAATAGCTGCAGATGGATTGGCTCTCGCTGACTTCTCCCTGGGCATTGTCTGCAGGCTGTTGTGCAGGGATTCATTTGCATGGCAGGACAAAGCTCCTCTGTTGGAGACCCTGCTCAGCATCTCCCCAGGCTTTGCCTTTAAAGGGGCCTTCCTGGCCACGGTGGCAAAGTTTTCCCTGCACCGCTCTTTAGGAACCGACAGAAATCTGGGGTTTTTACGGAAGGTTGCAGCACGAAATGCGGGGGCTCCATGAGAATAAAGCTGGTGGGAGATAGGAGGGCTCTTACTTTAAGGAGTTATTCGAAGAAAAGCTGGGTTGGAGCAATGGCGGTTGTTTATAAGAATAAAGTTATTGGGGGTGTGCGGATTGCCAGCTTTTTATTTATGCTCTATGACATGACAGAAATGGCATCGGTGAACATCAAGTATCAGAATATGTAATCTTGTATGCTAATTATAGCCTGAGTTTTCCCACCAACACTGAGGAAATGCATTATTTATCATTTATTCTGCTTCAGAAGTCATAAAGCACCTTCAAAAACAAACAACTGAATGAACCTGATTGCAAATGTCTCTGAGAATCTGATATATTATAATTAATCTATTAGCGGAAGTATCAACTATATTTTGTCATAAATATTATCCTGTAATAATAATTAATTATGGTTAATTATTCTCCTTCCTGCCTATTTCAGTAATTTTCTCTGGCTTGTATAGTGAAAGGGCTCCTGCAAGGACTAAATCTAGGGCGCTAGAATTACCTGCTGTGAATCTTAGTCAGGGTAGAAATCTGTAGAGAAACTTTGCTCTGCCTTTCTCCCTGGTTTTGCAGAGACTCCAATTTCTATTACAATAGCCAAAGGTTTGTCAGCATTTCCAAAGGGCTGTTTTCAGAGATTTACACCTTGTTGTAGGCTGAAACTTGGCAAACAGGATTGCATGCCTGAAGGGATTTACTGTTTAACATGTCTGAATATTAACATGATTAAGCAAAAATTGGATGACTTTATTAACTATAACTTGATTAAAGGGTGATTAGTCATTTTTATGTTTGAAAATAACAGCCTTCTGCATTTGGTGCTGCAGAAAGGAGGTTTTGTGCTCAGGGTTTTTTTGCTTTTGTTTAGAGCGTATTTAGTTTCTAGCAGTGCATCCTGCACGGAGGGAGCAAAACCAGAGCTGAGATTAGAATCTGACACAGATATTTTTTATGCATGCTTCACCCCACCTAAATGAAACTGATCCAAAGAAATTTTTCATACTTTTCAAGTTGTAAGACTTGCCTAATACAGATAAATTTTCTAAAAAGATGAAAACTATTTGTATGACCTGAAGTATTTTCCTCAGCTTCTAGATGTTTGTGCAGATACACACAAACATCCACAGCGGTGACTTTTAAAAGTGCAACATTGGAGCCAGCCTGAGAAAGAGCACAGGCTGCTGGCTTGAACTCTGCACCAGAAAGGTCCTGCACTAACTAGTATTAATTATGCTTGGTACTTGCAGCAATTTTTACAGTATTAGCTAGGACACAGAAAAATGACGGTGTTCTCATTTAAAAGGGATTTTTTATTTGATGGCAAGATTTTATGTATCTTAGTCATGTTGTCTTTTGCAAAAGGTATTTGTGGACTGTATGCCTCCTAGTTCCACTGAAGTTAAGGGATGTTTTGTTACAAGCCTGAAGAGTACCAAACGTATTGTTTTCCATGCTGGGAGATAGAAGTTAATAAAGATCTTCAGAGACACAGCAAAGCAAAAATGAGTAAATACAAAACTAAAAATGCATTTATTCCTTTAAAATATGAAGTAAAAACGTTGCAGTTAAAGCCTAGTGAAACTATTGTTTCAGTGTTTAAAACTAGCCTGATTTAAAATCCCAATTTCCAGAAATAAACAATGAAGCTGAGTAATTTAATAAAAGTAACTGCTGAGAAAGACACAGTATTGATAAATTTTTATCATTACATGTGCCATTGAATTTTAATTAGAATTTAGCTATCTTACACAGTAATTAACTCAAATGAGAATTCTACACAAACTGCTCTAGAAAAGGAGTGTTCATATATGCTAATGACTACTATGCGTGATTAAACATTGAGAAAATAAACTTGAAATGTATGCTAATAAATGGCAAAATTTACTGTGTAGAATTAATATCTAACAGAGGAATGGAGAGGTGTTTCAAAGCATATGTACATTGTATAAGTCAGCAAATTACATTTCAAAACTTAGGGCCCCATAAACGGTGTCACTGCAGCCACTCCCTTCATATGGGCAGCTCTACTGGGAGAGTGGCGTTACCTACACGAGCACCTTCCTACCATGAGTTTGGAAAGCTGAGCTCTTACAAAAGTACTTAACCTTGGGAAATGCAATTGCATTTTGTATTTCCCACTTGAATATTATATATAATATTTAATCAGATCCTAGACATAAATCCCCCCAAAAAGATCTGTGATCTTATTCCTGAATCTTTGGCATGTTTCAGACTGATTCCAAGAAATTTAAAGCTAAAACTAGTTTATTTACGTTGTGGTTTATTACTATAGGTGGCACTGTCAAATCCTGATTAATTAAACAGTGATTATTTAGCCATGTTGGTCTAGAGCTGCTATCAGACTTCATTTTTTCTTTATTTTTTCCTTTTTTGTTTGTTTGTAGCGGGGGTTTTTTATTTGCTGCAGGCTGTCATTAGGGATGGGCAAATATGATAGGAGAGAGAATTGTCCCCACAAATCCGCTTAACTCTGGCTCAGGGAGAACCAAACCATAGTCTTTCAACAGGCTGAAAAAAGTTGCTATGCAGCTCTGTCATATATTTGCTTGGAGAAAGAGTTTTGTGCAGCAAGGCAAGGGTGGAACGACTTTTCTGATGTATGTTGGACAAGAAAAATTAATCTGTGCAGGGTACTTGTTTTGGCTGTGCTTCAGAAGGCATCTCTTGTGATGTCACCTGTAAATAGGGAAGAACTTTGACATCAGCTCTGTGTGAGGCTGTTTAAATAAGTGCCTCATTTATAGAATCCTGCTGCCTGCAAAATGGCTCCAATGGTGTTATCCCCGTGCCTGAGGGGAAAGTTAAATAATGAAACCCCAAAGAGTCTCTAACTGGGGAGAAGGAGCACAGGAGGAAGGAGGGGAGGAAAGCTAATCTGTAACAGTACAACCTCATCCCATCTTCTGATTGTGTAGGGCTCGGTAGTTAGAAAAGCAGAGCATAAAGCCGTAGAGGTATGAAACTGTTAAATAAATACTGTTGCTGCTTGAAACTAAACATACAGTTCTTTGCTGCTGGATGTCTCCAACATTCTGAAAGCAACTGAAATGTTTGATCTTGCTTTGTTATTTATTTGTAACGAGCTTTTTATAGACTCCAAAGATCTGGAGAGAGTATGTTATGCAATACTGAGGCCCTGCATAACACTTGCACCTCTAGTTGTATGTCTATCGCCGTAATGTGTGTGTATACATGTGTAATTTTGGTCATTTGATATGATTTGGAAAATCTGGTACCCTATTTCAGATTCCCACTTATAAATCTAGAGAGCATAAAATCCATTACTATATGTTTGCTATGAGATACTCCATTGCACAGCTGTGAGTTTGGACACAGAGGAGACAATGCAGAAGTGATTTTAAATCTGCTTTCTTAAATCTATCCTGTCAGCATAATGCAATCGTTTTATTTCAGTCGGTGGTTGCAGTTTGTATTTCAAGAGAAATTCTACCCCCTCCTAAAGCAGTGCTCGTCAGGGGGTTGCAGGCTGTACCCCACCAGTGCCCTCATCCCACTGGGTGTTGGTAGCGCTCTTGTTCAATACCAGTAATCTGGAAGAGTTGCTGGTATCTGCAGGTTATTGCTGCGGTTGAAAATAAAAGTTTTCCCAATATACCCCATGAGCAAGCACATACTGGATGAGTTTATGCTTCCTATTGTTACTTGAGCATTCTGACGTTAACCACCAGACAGGACACACTTTTCCTCACGGAGATGATTGCTGTGGTTATGGAGTGGAGTAATAACCACTGGTGGCAATAGAGTTAGCCTTCTGTCAGAAGCATTAACCCTGCAAACCAGCGCTGCTGATTCAGCAAACGCCTGCTGTCATGTTGCAGAAGAAGGCTTTTGAGGACGGTTTTGAAAAAAAGAGCCCAGCAGGAACGGCAGCTACTGACAGTAGCGGGTCAGTGCATCCTATGGTCTTTTGGGGTAGGTGAAGAAAAATTAGCACCAGACAGTTTACTTGGAGGTATGTGTAAGCCAAAAGACCTGGCTCCTGTGTTCTCTGCACAGACCTTCAGGAGCACAAGACACTCACTATCCGATTGTCGCTATTGTGAAAGATCCCTTTCTCAAGAAAATGATTGCTGTTATTTACTGGCTGCTCCATGCCTCAGGAGGAAGCTTCTTGGTAGCATTTTGTAAGCTGTCTGGGATATCTGACTTCACAAATGTAAGTAATCAGTAAGATTAAAGAAAAGCCTTGGTGAGCCGGTCTGTTCTGCATCAGGTCTAGCACTGGCTGATGCCAGCGGAAGGGAAAGGTGCTCATGGTGTGGTACAGTGCCTCCTGCTTGCACCAGTAATTTTTTTTCTGCCTGCCAGCTGCCCTGTGAGGAAGGTGATGATTAGCTGTTTACTTTCATCCCTTTCTCTCTTGGTCCTCTTGCAGGTCTTTGCTGTTACATAGATCAGAATATTTTCCTCCCCTGTACACTTCATTAAGGAGCAGGGCAGCATTTGCAAGTGCAAGAACTGCATTTGAGGATTTACCTGACCCACAGTTAGAGGAAGTAATGGATTCTCTAGGGCAACTAAAACTAGTGGCTTTGACTAGTAGCAGCACGCTGAGGGACTGGTTTTTATTGGAAGATGACCTAGATTTGATAGTTTCTGAAGGGAGTCACTGTCTCTGTGTGTGAGGTTATATGACAATACATGTTACAGGGTGTGATTTTGCATTTTTTCTTGCATCTCAAAGTGTTCATTTGGAGCAGTCCTGTTCACAGAATCACAGAATGGTCTGGGTCAGAAGGGACCTCTGGAGATCATCTAGTCCAACCCTCTAGAGCAGATTGCACAGAGTCATGTCCAGGTGCGTTTTGAATGTCTCCAGAGAAGGAGATTCAGTTATTCACTCTGGTGCATCTCAAGGTGTGTAGCCATCATTTCTCAGTTAAATGCATCTTTAAGTTGGTATTTATACTTTAAATTTGAGATAACTCAAAATAGAGTTGATTGAGCAATATAGGTATAGCACTCTGTATTCATAGGATCACAGAATGGTTAAACTGCTTTTCTGAAAAAAACGGCTCCAGGGTTGTTAGGTTTGAAAGTGGTTTTTTAAAGAGATAGTTATAAATAAACATATAAAAATATATGCATGTAAGTTTTACACCAAGGCCAGCGCCTTTTGTGTTCATTTGCTATTGTTAAAGCTCTGAATGTAGCTCGTCTGCATTCATCCCAATGAACTTCCAGCTGCTCAGCTCAGGTGTTGGCAGTCGGGTACCCACAGCATCCCAGAGCTCAGTACAGAGTCATTATCCAAGTTGCAAGCAGTTATTGCAACCTGCCTTCAACTCTGTGCTGTGTTGTGCTGTTATCAGTATCATTAAGAGTTTAAAGCTAGCTTGAGTGTATCTGCTGTCCCTTTCCATTTCCACAAACTCTGCAGTACAGACCCTTTTAAACAATCTTGCTTTTCATATGGAGAAAGGTATTCATTTTGTGTGACTAAGAATAGTAAATCTTTGACCCAGTACATTATAGGACTAACACTTCCTTCCCTTAGCACCACCTTTATGTGTGTTATTTAACACTTAGTCTTAGTTAATTTGGTAAGTAGATTTTGGAAAAAAAGAAAAAAAAAAAAAAGGTTCTTCCTTATTTTGTTGTACAAAGCTTCTAGTTAGATCAGACTCGTCCTTGGGGGTAGGGTTTTGATTATCTGATAGAGGCAGCTCACTCGTCTTACTTCAAATTACATACTTTTAAATAGACACATTCAAAATAATGCTTTAACATAATTAAATGTTAAAATATCTTTTTTTAATAAAATTTATACAAGTCCATGGAAATCTTACATTTTTATTGTTCTTAGTACAATTACTGACTGACTGACTTTGTCAGTGATTTCTGACAAAGACTTAAAAGACTAACACCAAATTCCTAAGTGTGCCCAACAACTGCTGTTGAAGATGAACTTGTGAAATGAACACATTCTGCTGTCCTCTGTGTTTTAGTTAAATTCGAATATCTCTTCAATTTTAATTTATTGATATGCTAAAAAAGCATTTATTTGCCTCAGTTTCCCCCATCATGAAGACAAAAGGTTTACCAGTGCAAGACCACAGTAGCCTGTTGTCCTTAGTTTCATGCTCTGTAAGCAACAGGATACAAGTTTGTGCTTGCCAAATAGCTTCAAAATGACAGTTTACAAGCATTAGGTCAAGTAATCAAAACGTTATAGTGTGTATTTGCTACAAATGTAAATATATCAAGTATCTTTAATTGTGGTGTTGGCAGTTAAAGTAACCCAACACCATCTTCTCTCGATATTATTGTCTGAACATTTTAAGTAAAGCTGTAATAATATTTATTTTTGTTTTATGTGATGAACAACAGTCTTAAAAGTAATTCTGGTGAATTAAGAGTTGTATTTCTGAGGAACTAACTACACTATTTGACGGCTGTTGTAAAACTTTATTAGGCAATACATCTGACCTCAAATTGGAAATTTGTGTTGGAACTGGTTTAGGAAATCATTATAGCTCTGTTGTTAATTTTATATTTGTCTAATAAAACACAGCAGGAACTACATGTCATGTGCTAATGCAATGATGCTAGCTGCTAGACATGTTTTTAACTACTGTTTTCTACCTCGTACAGGCACAGGATAGGAGGAAACTAAATAGAACTTAGTAAAAGGGATTACTTTTTTTGCCATCTAATTGCTGTTTCATAGTTTGTGGCTCCTTCTGGGGGGAGGCCAATGTTACAATTGCCAAATACATATTTGTATATACATATACACGTATAAAAAAATAATATAACTGCATCACCATTATGTTAAAGGTACAGATGGGGTGACTGTAATATGTTGTTTTCCAGACTGTATTAGGAGCATCGTTAAGTTCCTGATGATGTTACCTGACCAGATGACTACTCTGTCTTGTTTTCAGGAAGGACTATATTAAAAATGGGATAAAAGGAGATTGGCTAATGTGAAGGCAGTTACAGAAACAGAAATTACAGTATCTGAAGTGAGAGGAAAGCCTGAAGGCCGAATATTATCAACTTAAGCATGCCAGAGAAGCCCCATGCCAAAACACAGAATGAACTAGTACATCATATTGCAGATCTGGTAACAGGTTCCTGAGTTATATCACATGGAGAGAGGACTAGTACAAATACAGTATAAGAAATATAGTATGAATATTTAAAAATATAGGAGAGCCATAGAAGGGATTTGAGAAATCCCAGGTTTTTTGGTTAGATCTTAGTAGTAAGCCAGTTTTTAAAAAACATTGGAAAGAAAGTGTAATTGAAGGTATTAAATTAAATGCAAAGTAGGGTAGTGTGAGGTTATCAGTGGTAGACAATGCCAACCTAACCTGATCTTTTTATTTTTTTCCTTTTTTTCCCCTTTTTTCCCCTTCCCTGCCCCCCCTTTCCCTTTTTTTTTTTTCCTTTTTTCTGTAAGGTAACTGATTTTTCTATTTACTTTTATACACAAAGACAATGTAGTAATCTGGTCTGTCTGCAGTTCGGTAAAGCATAGTATCCTGTCTCTTGAGAAGCATGTAGTTAAGCTGGTGAGGGTGAGAAGTGGTTCAGGCTCTGTAAGGTGGGCAAAGACCAGTTTGGTGAGGGGGACGGAGAACAGCCTTCCAGTACCAGACCTCTCCAACCATATGATGACTGGAGCGGGAGGAGTAACACCGTACAGGGGCTGTTAGCCCCGTGCTGTATGTACGTAAAAGCCCTGCCCTGTCCAGCCTGGGATGGGTGTTTCTGTTTGGGTTCTTGCTCTCAGAGAACTTGGATCTGCCTTGGGAGGCTTCAGTCTGCTCAAAGCTGGGACAGGTCTGTCCCAGAGAAGCAGTTCTTTGCACATAATTTTGTAGCTTCATAGAAGATCTTAAGTTGAAAGGGGCCCATAAGGATCATCAAGTCCAACTCCCTGCTCCTCAGACCTCTGCATTGTCTCTCAGTTTGTCGGCATTGACTACATTTGCCCTTTTCTTCAGCATGGTGTCCAGTCCCATTCAGTTAGAGCATGAATCATGATTTATCTCTTTTGTGGGTGTTTAATTAATAAAAAAAAAAGTACTGTACGTTTTATATCCTGAGCCATACCTTTATTACTTCTTGTCCAGATTATCGCCAGTCACATTTTAATAACCTTCTGGCAGCTTGTAGCGTGAGTGTGGGTTGGCTGCTGTATTGATCACAAGAAGGAAAATTCACATTCACATATTCACGGTTTGCTGCCTGTTCTCTTTGCATTACCACTTTGTGCATGCTCAGCACTTCTAAATACCAAGGCTGTCTTCATTCATTTGCTCATTCATTCAATCGTTCATTCTTACAGATCTAGAAGTGTAACTTAAGGTACCAAGCGCTAGCCATGCTGGATACAGTCTTTGTAGAACCTTGGTCCATTTGAAATGACTAATTTTTGCCCAAATGAATGAATGTGCTAGCTTGGCAGTAGAAGAAACATGGACTACTCTCACTTTAGACCTTCTGGGGTCAGTAGGCAGGATGAACAGGGCTTGTTTAATTTATCTTACTTATTAGAAGGCTTGCTTTTCCTTGTTGCTATTTAGAAAAAGAAGACATGAACACTGAATTAAGAGTGCTGGAAAGAATGCTCCATAAAAATTTCAGCTATTTTTGAGATTTTGACTCATTTGCTTTTCATTTGTTCAGATTTAATTCTATTTTTTAAAAAGCTTGGTCTTTACACAAAGGAAAAAAGGAGGAGGGAGAAGTGTACATTGACATACTAAGTGAAAAACCTCAAGAAAAATTACAGTAAATTAAAATTTATTTCCCAAGGGATAGAACATATTTCAGTGGGATGAAGGAAGAAACTAATAGACTTTCTATGAACAGCCATTTTTATTTAAAGAATAAGCTTTCAGGCAAATGTAATTCTGCAGCCTCCTGAGGATAGTCTTTTTTTCTTGTTAGGAATAATACCAATTAAAAAGTGTAAAATTAAAAGCACTGAAAGTTTGTCAGTGTACATTTTCCATGGAGCTGTGCTTTCTATGATGCTGTTGCTTGCTTAACATGCTTTGTACTGCTGGTATGGCACGCAATGCATCTGTGCTTCCAGTCTGCAGACAATAATTCGTTAACGCTCCCAAACATAAATGAATGTTGTCTGCTAATCTAAAGTATTTGCTAACAAATCAAACCTTTTGGGGGTGTTTTACAATTTTGAAACGATGCAATTTCACACCTTAGTTTCTGCTCACCTGTTGCTTTCTGCCCAAGTGTCGCGCGCGTGTGAGTGAGTGAGTGAGTGAGTGAGGGGTTTTTTGTTTAACTCCAAATAATATCAATTCAGACTAACAGCATGACTAACAGCACAACTGGGCAGACTGCACTGTTGTGCATATGTGGAACTGAGCACACAGGTGAAGAGAAGAACTTAAACCGGCTTTGCTGCCAAAGATGTAGAATGAAATGATACCCTAAGGAAAGGCAGGGTTTGCAGGGAGAAGTAATCACAAAGTACAAACTGGTTTTTTTCAGCCATTGCAATTTCCCCCTAAACTTCTACTAACACACTTTTGCGCAGGTCTTAACTCTCTGTCCTCAGCTCGCTCAAGCTATTCAAGGGGATAGGCTGACACTTTGTCCCCTTTTGCCTCTTTTCCTGCTCCACAGGTTGTAATTACTTCTGTCCCTTCAAATTTTTTGAGTCTGTAACAACAGTACAGATATTAGATGAGCAGTCTTTAATCTACTCTAAGCTCCATGTCCCTCTCTAGTATTTCTTGGACCTAAAAAGGTTTTTTTTGCTTTAAAATATGTCCCATTTTAAACAGTGTAACTTATTTTCATAAAGGATACCATTTCTTCCTTTAAACCTGGTCTCTCTCACTACCATTCTTACCAGCCATCAGGTTCCCAATAATGATATGGATGTTAAAAACCATCCTACTTTCTAAAGTAAAGGTCCTTTTTTGGACCCACAAAATCAACAAAAACACATTTTATTTTAAAAAATCCCAAACAACTAACATCTGCTTGTTTCATCGAGGAGCAATAGACACTTCCATTCTTTATTTTCCAATGGAACAAGCTAAGAAACTGAGATGTTCTGGAGATGTCTCCTAGCTATTAATGGTGGGCTCACAGAAGCTCATATTCTTTGTTGTATGAAGCCAGATCCGTTTTGAAATACTCATTAAGATAATGACCTCATGGTTTACTTCACAGTTCTATTATTTATCTGCCTCATTATATATTCCTTTAAACGTACTTAGGGTATATTTTTCTAGCTTGGAGAAATGTGCCTGTGTGTACCATAAAGGAGTTTCATTTGGGGTACAGGTAATTACAGGAAATTTACCTTGGTATTTAATTCCTATGTTTATAGTTCCTTCTATTTTTAAAGGCAAAGCTAATTGGTCTGATTTATGGTGGCAGTGTGGAATTGCGGGGGCAAAAACAAAAAACCAAAAGAAATTTTTGTTCATTCTAACCACATGGTTCTCAAGTCCTTGAAAATTTTGGTTGTATTAAGCATTGAGGATACCATAATTTTTCATACATCTCCTTGAAAATCTGTTTCTTGTACCCACCAAAAAGATGATTTCACAATGTTACATGTTTAGAAAGTTGAATGAAAATGCTCCGTAGCTAATCTTGACAGTTCTAACTTGGAGAAAAGCCAGTGCTCCAGAACAATGTGTAACTAGTGCATTTGTAATATGATCCAGAAATCAATACACATGGCCAGATTTTCCAGTCCACCACGCTTACTTTGCAAACCTATCATAGATCTGGATGGGAGAATTCCCCATGTCAAGGAGACTCTGATGGCCAGAAGCTGGTGAAGCTGGTATAGCAGCCTCCTATGCTACTTGTCTTATTCCCTCACTGGGGAATAAGGGAAAGCATCAAAAGTGTCCCAGTGCTAAGAAAGACTGGAAGGGTGCATCTGTCTTCCATTGCCTCAGATCCTCTCCCTGTCTGTGCTTTACTGTGGAGGTGAAACCAGTAGCAGAAATTAAAATGTGTGTCTGCTAGCTTATACTTCTGAAAAGACAGCTAATGCTTCATGCACATTCTTCTCACCACCAGGAACAGAAATATCTGTAAGTCACAGCCACGCTTCCCCAGGTGATGTGGAGATGGTGCCCTTTCAAGGCACAGAGGTAGGGACAGACCAGTGCAGTTACTTCCCTGAGTAAGGCTTCTCCCTAACCCACCGTGGAGCACGGTGCAATGCAGAGGAGCTCGCGCTGGTTTTAACCTGCGCTGCTCTCACGTGCACCCCTGGCCTGAGGGGACACGCTGCTGTTGGTTCCAAGAGAGGGAACACTCTTGTGCCTTGCTTACCTGGAGGTGTGCCCTGCGGGAAGGGGTACTGGAGCTGCAGTCCCTGTATTGGGAGGATTCATTGAAAGCTTGATTTCCTCAGAAAGCTTCATGTGGCAGTTGCTAGCATTCTTCCATACTGGGAATAACCCATATGGATTTTTGCTTCCACATTGCTTTTCAAAGCTGCCACTTTTTGGCAGCAAAATCCGCTGACTTTTCTGAGCATCTAGCAGCTCAACTGGAAGACCAGAAAGGTTGGCTATCATGCGGGCACAGGCATTGTATCATGTGAATTTGGGTAACGTTGGATTTGCCGTGCTTGTGTAGGTCAACTGCTCACACAGGCTATGACAAACCTTTCAGACTGACCAGTGCTGGCAAGTTTGAATTGTCCCTGTAGTTCTGGCAACCCTCCTTGTTAATGTGCTGCCTAAAGGGAAATGTTCTGTTGAAGCTGGAGCTTTTGTCAAAGAGACGGTGTTTTATAGAAGGACAAAGAGTTTGTGAAAAACCCTCTTGCAGAATTTAGCTCTGTTTTTTTAATTTGCTTGTCTAGACAGCCAGGGTACTTTGCTTTGCCCTGCGCAGTTTTGATGGATTTTAATCCCCAAGCTATTTTTGATTCCTGGTCACATTTATGACATATACAGTCTTAGCTCTTTTTTTTTTCCTCCTTCAAGATGCATGCATCCATAGACTTGAATGGGTGTAGGAAAGATAAATGGCTAAGGGAAAAGGAAATTAGTCTGAATGTTCTTAGAGCAGGAGCAAGGAGACTATATAAAGGCAGACTGTGTGACAGAGATAAAAACTAAATGAAAATTAAGGCTCAAGAGGAGGCCTGACTGATAGGGGGGAAAGGAAGTCCAAATATTTTCAGATAATACCCAAAAGATGAAATGTAAAAAATGCTCCATTAAATCCCATTTCCCCCTTACTTTGATATCTTAATTTCCCATTTCACTTTCTTTTATAATTTCCTTCTACCATTCCAATGATACTCACTCACCAGTGAAAACCTACTGTTGCAAATCATTTTTCCAAAGACACCCATCCTTTAGCCCAGTGGTATTCGGTGTCTATCCATTTAGATTTCGATACATATCAGAATATAGAGCTGCCAGAAGGGTTTACTTTGCTTTATAAGTTTGTAGCTGGAAGTTCAGATGTGAGCAGTCAAAACCAGAGAGGTATGTGTTCTTCAGAAATATAATGGCAAAACTGGGAGGTACAAAACACAGATGTGCTTTGCATCGTCATGTGGCACTTAATTATCTCCACGAGCAGCTTCAGTTGTTTAATTATTTTCATTTTGTTGCAAGTTTCTTATGTGTAATGATAATTTGTCCACTCAGATTTATGTTATTGCAGGCTTCAGTCCAGCAAAGCACTTAAGCACTCGATTAACTTTAAGCACATAAGTAGTCCCATTGCTGGACTGGGGCCATAATAAAGGAAGAGAATATTTCAGGAGAAATTGTGCTTTTAAGGGGGGTTGTTTTTTGTTTTGTTTGAAGTGTCAACAGCACAGTTTATTTAGCTGCCTTTTAGACAGTAATCTTATTAGCAAAATTGGCTGGATTAAGAGGCTATTAAACAAAATCTGTGTGTTTTCACATCAGTTAAAATCTGTACTGTATTCCCCTGGAATACCACTTATTCTGTTGTGCAATAACTGGATTTTAATGTAACCAAGTTCCTTAAGATTGAATTAAAATACATTTATTAGGTTACCTGGATACTTTAGACTGATGTGTTGGGATTTAAAAATGCAGAGAGGCTTTTCTGAGTTTGAAAGAATATTTTGTTAGGATTTCTTGCAGTTTTTCTTCACCAATCAAACTACATCTATTTACCAAGCAACATGTAGTTAGTGTTAATTTTATGGACATTCTGCTGGGTCCAGAACAAAGCCATCTGTCCCCAGAGGTGGCCAGGGTAAGCAGTCTGTCCATCACGTTGGTGTGTTCCAGTCGGTGGGGACAATGGAGGTCATCAAAGTCTGGTTGCCTTGTTTTTTTGTTGCAGGCAGGAAACCCACCACAGCAGTTCTGTTCCTTTACTTTCTGTGCCTTATCACTTTCACATATGTGTTTTTACCACAAAAAAAGCTAGTGATCGATAAGACTTACTTTATTTGTATGTGGAAACCTCAGTGCCCTTAATGAAAAAACTTTGTTAAACCCAGGAAATTAAAAGCTGGCAGCAGAACACAGCAGACACCAGAGCTTTAAAAAAAAAAATTAAAAAATGTCAGCTCTGTCCTTTTTTAAAAAAATAAACACACACAAATGTCCCCAAGGAAGAAACAGCATCTCTAATTATGTCATTTGCTGATTTGATAGAAAGGTTCCTGGTAATAAGAGAATAAATAAATCCTTTTCTCAAAATTTGCTCGTGAACAAAAGAAAACAGTATCTCCAGTTATGAGATATTGATATATGAGTCTGAATATTAACATTTCTGGCAGTGATTTTCTTTTCAAGTTTGTTAAAATTAAAATACAAAGCTTTATCGATAGGTGCTGCTATGTTTGTGCTACAGATTCATTTGCTTTGACAGCTGATGCCTTTGAAATAGTGGTAGAATGGCTTCAGAACTCAGCCCTGCTCCTTTGATTTAAGCAGGTGACTCCTAACATTTATTGATGGTTTGGGGGGATGGTTTGATAGGAAAAGTTGAATTGTTGCAAAGTAGTTTCTCAGGTCTTCTGAAGTTTTTTATTGAGTTCTTTGATCTTTGTTCTGCAGATGTAGAAATAACATTGCCTACAATCTGTAGGTGTTCTCTGCACTTTTTCAACTAATTGTTTCATGCATCCGACAAGATGCAGATTTACCCAGATCTGTCTACAAAGAGGCTTCTTTCCTGCAAGGTCTTTTTTGTAGAGTCAAACAACGCTATTTTTACTCACTTCTAAAAACTGATTCTGAGCATGTCTTTTGACATGTCTGCTTGTCTTCCCCACTCCCAGATGCCACCAGCTACCTGCCTGTGCTACAACATCCATCCTGGCTGGCACACAGGACCAAACCAGGAAGGAGCAGAAGAGCTCAAGGTGGAAAACAGCATTTCAAAGCGGAGGAGTCCCCTGTCTGTACAATGGACACTGAGTGCCACATACTGACTATCCACTTTTTATGCAGTGATTTACACGCTGATAGGCACAGCCTTATAATTATATAAGCATATTCACTCCACATTTGAAAATAGCCTGGACATTAGTGGCAGAGTAGCTGCAGTGGCTTGGGAGCTGGGGAAATATGGAGGTGGTCAGCTTGAGGTGAGTTTTGCGATACTCTTATCTGAGCTAACATCCCCATACTAGACAACAGAGTCGATGGGTGTTGAAAACTGAGGACATTAGATGCTTCTTCCTTACACGTGGATTTAAGAGGTGAATAACTTGTCAGCCCTCTCAAGTATCATTTTACCATTTTATAAGCTGCTCCTCATGCCCTAGTACATTTATACAACTCTCTTATTTGTGAGGAGAATGTTTCTGAATCTGCAAGAGAATCAGAACATCTCATCACTTTTACATCCAGATTTAATTTAATTGCATTTTTCAGGGTGTTTTGAAGATGTTGGATCCTTTTCAGCAATCCTCTCACCTAACGCAGCTACATTTCCACTTGAATTTGATGTGAAAAATGCTTGAATAAGGAGTACCGTGAAGACTCAGTTCTCATCCTTCTATGTCATTAATAGTTATTAACTTGATTTCTAAAAGTGCTGAGCACCTAAAGCTCTTAGGAGAGATTAGCACAGGAACTGCTGATACTAAATTCCTCCTCTGGAGAGTACACAATACCTCAAAGTCCTTGAGAGGGGCTGAGCACAAGGAAAGCCACTTCCACAATGTGCTCCCCTTCCAAACTGCTTAGTGGCGTGAGGATGAGAGATATAAGGACTGTCAGCAGACCAGGTGTGATTTCTTGCATATTGGGAAATCTGCAAGGGGACTGTCACTCAGGCAGGGTGACTGATATCACCGATGCAGGTACTGCATGCTTCCCTGCACACCGTTTTGAGCCTGGTGACTCCTCATCCAGCATTTACAGTAGATCATAGCAGAGCACGATACTTCAGGGTTAGGTTGCATCTGTTCCTTTCAAAATAGGAAATGCAAAACCCTGATGTGACACTGAGGAGAAATATCCTGGAATATAGGAAGTATTCAAATGTGTAGCATTTGCTATTGGTAGTTCTTCATTAATACACATTTTAAAACTGTTGGGTTTGGATGTTCAATAATGGCCTTTGCTGCATATAGCCTGTAGCCTGCAAAAGATTCATAACCCCTTCCTGGAGGCTTGATGATATAGCAAGACTGGTGGTACTGGTGGAATCCTGGCCCTGGTGGAATAAATGAACTAGGCTCAGACTGGCTTCATTTAGATCAAAAAACTTACTTTGAATTCAGCAGTGGCAGAAGTTTAGTGTATATCACAGAATAGGTAAAATAGAAAACCTAACCTATTTTACTTTATTCAACTTTCAAATTCTGTGCTCAATTTCCCTGCCTTTTTGTTACTTGCTGTCATCATTACATATTTCGCTAGTAGTAAATTGGACCCATAAATAACTACACCTCAAATAAAGTTCATTTCCAAATGATTTTAACTCAACTTTCATAAGAAATGAAATTTTCAGAAGCTTGTTATAATGTAAAATATATTCACAAAAATAAGCATGAACTTACTCATACGGATGTCTGTGCATATATATGCATAAAAGTATGTCATGAATCTAGATATTATTGTTTCTTAGAAAAGAATGTCACAATACATTCAAGATGTAGTAATGTATTACTTTTCTTATTGCTTTAAAAAGCCTTGAATTCTTGTAGAATATGGTTTAGTGGGTCAAACATCCCCTTTCCTCTCATTTATCAGTCTTTTGATCTTGTGTCAGTTCTAAATGTTGGCATGCTCAGGCCATAACAGTGTGCTACAAGATCACAAAAAGGCATAGTTATATCTTTAAAAACTTATGGGCATCCTGGTGCTACATCCCAGCATAGCTTTGCAGATGTGGTATTGAGTTCCCCCAAGTCTTCACTACCTCTTTGTCTATTATTTTTTTTATAGTTTTGTTCTGCATTCCTTCCACTCAACCTCAAGTAGATGGAAGCCTGTTAGTTTATTACTTACATATGTCTGCACCCTTTTACCTCAGCAGGGAAAGACAAAATATTGAGGAGGACTGTAGGTTTGGGATGGTCAACTAATCCTTCCCCACCTTGAACTAATCGCCAGGCTGATGTGTTATTGTGCTGAGCTCTGTTCTTCAGTGCATTGCCAGTGGGGTTTCAATTTGTAGAAGCATAAACAGATACTAAAGTAAAAAGAATGGTGCAGTGATTTGTTAGCAGAGTTCAGATCAAATTATCACAGTGGTCCCCTGCTGACAGTCCTAACAATTACCTCCTTTTTCTTGGTCTTTCAAATGTTTTCTGTTTCCCTTACGTCTTGGTACATAGTGTGATTCTCACTGTGTGTTATTTATTTACCTACAAAAGGGAAAGAAATTGAACCTTCAGCTTTCATTCAGATGTGTGAATGTCTATATATTTTTTCCTAACTTAGATGCATTAATAAGTTTTTGTTTTCTTTTTTAAAAAACGAATCTATCAGCAGCATAACTAAAAATGGTTTCAGCTTTCTAGTGCATACCTGCTTTTGTAAAATTTTCTACCTCTTTTACAGCTTTGATCACAACAGTACAGATCTTATTGAAATTTTTAAAACTTTTGAGAGGAGCAGCAACTAAATAGGAAATGAATAGAATGTTGTATACAGTGACCCAATACTAAAAGTTTAAAGCATTTGAGTTCTATTGTGAAATCACATTGAGCGTGTGTCAGCAGATATTATACCCTTTTTACAGAATATAGTCAGTTGATGTTCTGTACAAGTTGTCTAGAATTAACTTCAACATTTGTTTCCACTCTTTTTCTTCCCTTCCTTATTTTCAACTCTTGACTTTCACTCTTGCATAGTTACATTTGTCTGCTTCTTACAATTCTAGTGGGACTGATTTATCATCATTTGCTAACATATCTGTCTCAAAATCTGGGCTTTGATCAGCTTGTATTTTATAACTTAACATCTGTTCTATGTTTAACCTTTTGTAATGCTGTTTCTCAAAAACATTATCTAGTATAACAAAAGAATCATGTTAGTCTAAATGTTTTGTTAAACCTAAAGGAAAAAAAAAAAAGAAAATCCTACATACCTGTCTATTTTGCTGTATTTTTCTTACTGTTTCATAGTCTCTTTTTCATTAAATCTATAAATCTGTCACACTCTAATTTTTCCTCTGATTGCTGCTGAACTATAAACTCCATCTTCCTGTTCCTTCTTTACCCCTTTTTTTCCACAATTACAGCTTGTTGTGCTTCACAGCATCCCCACCGGCAGCATCACTGCTCTGGCCCATTTGCTGCTGCAGGATCCAGTGCTGGCTTCCAAAAAAGAAAATGTAGTGATTAAAAGTACTCTCACAGTGGGCTGCAGGGGACAGCAGAAAGCTTCTTGGGTTTGAATAAAACCGGACTAAAAATATTCTGTCTGGGACTAACTCACTGTCATTAATCCTCCCACAAAGATGAGTCCTTGAAGTGAGATAGATGGATAGTAGGTTTGGTGAAGCGCTGAGACAGATCTGTATATTCTGTTGCTACCTAATCTTTCTTTGAGGAAGGAGGTTTCATTTAAAAGGACCTACCTCCAGAGTGACTCTGTCTTGAGTCAGACTGAGTAACGCTGGGACAAGAGTGAGAGATGTGTGAACAAGACTAAGGACTTTAGAAAGTTCTCAGCTGTTTCCCAGTTTATAAATAAATGAACCTTGCCTAGCACTGATCGGATTATTAACATTGATGAAATAATAAAATGTTCCTGCTTGGGATTTTTTTCTCAACCTGTTATACCTTCCTCAGATGTAAAGGGAAAGAAGTCAGCGCTATTCTGCTTCGCTTTTGAGGGAAATGTAGCTGTTGTCTAAGGGACATCAGCAACGTAACACTGCCCCGTGGTCCTCGGAGAGAAATGCTGTTGAAGCCAGGGAGCCCCAAGACTTGCTGTCTATGCTGATGTGACCACACCAGTTGCCTGAGAATAGCCTCAGCTGTTCTCCAGCATCTAAGAAACTTTTGAAGTCCTTTTAGCTAAGTCCACCGCCACAGACAGTAAATGCACAACCTGCCTGATCCTGACCGTACTGGTGTCTGGCTGAAGCTGGGCAGAAGACCCAATCAGAGAAGAAGTACCCACAAAAATCTAAGTAATTGCCACTCACATGTCTTTCCAATGCAGGAGACACTTAATACAAATGGAAGTTTTATTGGCATAGGGGCTGAATTCAGTCATGGCATAAATGGATCCAGGGGAGCTATACTTGCCTGTAACAGAACGGATTTTGGCTTCAAAAGCGGACATACAAAGCACTGAGGAGCTATAAATTTTGAGCAGCAAGGACATTACAAAAGGCAGAAAGGATAACTGTTATGGCATCACTTCCTTCAAAAAGGTTATGAGCTATGGAGAAAGATTAGCTACTTTTGCTGCAAATAGCTTAGAAAGCTTGGGAAGTTATGTTGAGTGTATTGAATGGATCAGTGACAGAAAATACACCTGTGTAGCGATTAATTAGAAACTGCAAACCAAAGCATGGCCTTTCAGGTAGAAAGTAGCATGCATACAGTATAATCGTATTTGGAATATGCCTGGATGAAAGGAAAAAAAGGGTGGCAGTCAATAACAGGGACATATAATATTGACGTATTATAATGAATGAAAGGCGGTGGTAGATCTAGAATAGAAGAGTAACATTTACTGCTCTTTGTCACTTAGGCCACTTCTCAAGAAAGGTATGTAGCACTGTTTACAAGTAGGGAGCTGAAGTGGCAAGCCCAGGAACAGAATTTACTTTTTCTGGATCCCTTCCAGTCTTGTAAATACAGGGCTAAAAGAGATGGCAGCTGACTATTCTCCTATACACAGATTTCCCTGGTAAAAGTCCATGTAGTAGATACTAATTCTATTTCATTTTTTTTGTCCTGGGAACTTGCCTGATCCTGTTCTGCATGATTTAATCTGAGAAATCATCCACTTCGCCGAAATGTTAAAATTTGTAGAGGTAAATGCTTTATGGAGTGGTTGTTTGCTTCTGTATTGTTCTTTCTAAGAAGATATAGAGATTGAGATAATTTATACAAGATAGAACAGAAACACACTACTTTCCACTCTCAAGTTGGCATTTAGTAGTGTCGAATGCTTTACCTTATCTCTAGTAAGTTGCCTGGGCTAATTATTTTTTTGGTTTTGATGTGCACCAGCCATAGGCAGACCAGAACTGCATGTTGCTCTACAACACCTGCAGTTGACTTGTGGCTGTCATGTTGATTTTTATTTTGGTAGTATACCTGCATATACAGCTCCTTTGATGAAAGCAACAGGGAAGTACTGGCTAAAAGTTACAGAATATATTTTTTGTTCAAAGGAGTTCACAAAATGTTTATCTTTCAAAAATGCAGAAGCCTAATAAAGGTAAAACACATAAACAAGTGTAAGGCATTTCTTAATGTCTTTGACAAAGGTCGCAGGTGTAGGGAGGTCAAAGCGATATCTTGTTCTTCTAAATATTTCAACAGATAGACAGTCTTTTGATTGCATTATCTATTAAAAAAATTGCTTTGAACCTTCCACCAATGCAGACCACTTGTGCTTTCTCAAACCAACAAAGGTTCGGTCAGCAGATAAGAATTTCTGACCGTGGAAGGGCAGCTGCCTTCCTTTCATCTTTCTTCTGGTGTGTATATGAAATGTTTGCTTAGCCTGGCCCTGCTATCATGAGGACTCTTTTTTTTTTTTCCTTAATCCTTCCTCTAATTTGAATCCTACACCCAGTCTGCAAATAAGACATGAAGAAAATTTAGATTTCAGCAGCGGAGGCTAATCCTGCTGGATGCAGAGTACTTCAGCCCCAGCTCAGCACAATACCTAGCCTTATCTGACTATACATATGCTTATCTGTAAGCCTAAACTTAAGCATATGATTAAATACTCTGATTGATTAGGACTAATGATCCTCACTGAAGTACTAAGCCCTGTGAGAGAAGTTTGTTTTACAGACAATTTTGCTGTTGTTTTTCTTGTATTCTTGCTTCCCACCAGAGGAGGTAATTAAGGAAGTGTTTGTTTTAAGAGCACCAGAGCAATTTCTGTAATTTTATTTATCTGATTCTTGAAAATTCACTTGTGACCAGTCTTGTGTTTATTAGTCTTTTATTACATATTTTTTCTTCAAAAGCAAACATGATCTCTAGAAATTATGCCAATGATATCCAGGTATGTCTTTTCCTTCTCAAGAAGCCTAATCTATGTGCAATGTTAATGAGAAAAATATTAAGACAAAAAGCGTAAAATTGCTTTCTAGAAAGGTTCAATCTATATGTAAATGTAGAGTTGAATACAAGAGAACTGGCTAACAGTATCCTGAAGGAAAGATGGTATTCACGTAGACCAGATCATTATAAATGTATGCTTTCAGATGCTGCCTACTTCAACATTATATGGCTTCCTAATGAGAAAAATTTGTGTTTTGTTTTACTTCCTTCTTGCTGTCTCTCAGCCTGTCTATCTCTCTCTTTCATTGTAGCCAGCTAAGCCTGGTGGTGTGAGTAGTACCAGGAAAATGGGAAGAAAGTTTGAGCTGGGGGTTGCTGATTTTTGTGTGACACCTGGAAAGGATGAATGTAAAGCAGTAACAGGTCAACTAATGATTTATGAAATTTTTAGTTCCTTAGATGTTTAATAAGGATCCCTTGTCTGCACACCATATTACTTGAAGCAGTGTGGAAACCAAAACTCAAATAATATGTTTGAACAGGGAAAAAGCTGTCTTTCCTGTGATGTTGGCAAGTGCTGCCTTCACAAACAAGCTTCCCTAGACAGAATCTGGGCAGGAAACTATGAAGTTCTTCTGCCTGTGTCTTGGAATAAGACAGCACACTGGTGGGTGCTTTAAGCACTGATTTCCAAATACCCAGTTCAGTAGCATCAGACTGAGACAGTAATGAAGGATAACAACTCCTCTTGTTTCATCCATGAAGAAAGAGAATTCTTCTGGATGGATTTGTTATGAGCAAAGTGTCTCGCTGTCCTGCCTGTGTCAGCCTAACCACCACAGTAAAGCTTTTGTGGGACTTTACAAAGAACAGAATGGAGGGAGTTTGAAGATATGTGAAGGACAAGGTAGCAATCAAACCTTACATTTTCTCAGGGCTGAGGGGATCTATTTTCCCTAGCAGGATCCCACTAAGTTTTCTTAGCATTAAACTGCAAGTATTTTAAGCTACTGCACTCTGGAAGAGGAGCCATGTGCTTTCGTGATACTCAAACTTTGATCCTAAGTTGCTGTAAAGCTCCAGTTCTGCAAAATGCTTGTGTGTGCTTGATTTTAAATACATGAATACTTACAGTGGCAGAATGGTCAAGAACAGCATGAAGTCTACTTTGCTTCACAGCTAAGCCAGTATGTAACTTATGAGTGTGGTGTATTATCAGTCTAGTGCACCTATTTCTATACAACCCTGCCTTGAAAATGCATTGCCTAGAGTTGGTGGGATTTAAGTGCATACTTAATTTAGGAAGAGCAGGGGAAGAGTGCATGTGCTTGATTTATATGCAGTTTAACTGCTGGTAGCCTAAATAACTTCTTACATCCTGATTCAAATTCTTGGGCTGTTTAAATGTGTGTCCGTCTGTGTGTCCTGTATCCCCCCTCCCCGACTCTAGAGTTTCTCTGGAAACACTGTGTTGTTTCTTTCATAAAGACACTATACTGCGCCTTTCAGATTTTTTTTTTTTTAACATCTGTGCATTTAATGAATAATGGCTGAGGTCGTCTTTCCTCATCTTTTATTGATTGAGGACTTTTTGTGAGCCTTGTGTAAGACTACATGTTTTTGCTTTAATGTCTTGCATATGAAAGTCTATGTATGGTTATTTTCCAGATTTCTGTAAATAATGAAATCTGAGCTAGTGGAGTCAATGTTGAAAATTTGTATTATTTGAAGACAAAATCACTAGCTCGGAGTTCAGAGGGGATGAATGTCATCCTGTGCAGAGCACCATGTTCTATTTGCTGGTGACATCTGAGACATTCTGACATCTGAGGATTACCTCTGTGATAGATAGACCTGGATTTTTTCACAGGGGTAAATTTCGAATAATAGTCCTGATCTGGTACCAGTGGAATCAACAAAACCTTGGTAATTTACTTCAGGCTAAGGAAAATCATGAAAAATTGAAGATTGTAAATTAGGAAACCCAAATATTTTAGAATTAACTCTCCACAGAACAACAGTATTTCACTGGTCATTGCCCCTGCCCCCATCCTTTGGTACCATTAAGCTTTCTCTGTAAGGGAGATAAAAAGTCTGCCGTGACTTTCTTTGCTTATTTTCCTTAACATAGAATTCTTGATAGGAGAATAAATGGTTTTGTCTTAGATTTATCTGCCATCAAGGCTATCATTGATACAGTGTGGCTACCATCTGAAATGTAAGGTGTTCTACTGTTTTAGTGTCAACAGCAACTGTAAACCCTTGCAGACTGATTTCCTGTATTACACAGATCACAGAATTTGATGAGGGTCACAGGAGGACCCCATAATAGCTCTGTGTCGACAGAAGCAAAATACCAAGAGGAAAAATTATCATTAAGAGTATTAGCCAACAGTGTGGTGAGATCATGCTGCTGTTTTGATCATTTAACACATGGTTGTACCAGCAGGTCTGTAGTTCCAGTGATGGCAAACCTCTAGGAAAAGATGGGGTTCTGCCTCTCAAGGGTTTGTAACTCTCTTTATTAATCCTATCAATGTGGTGGAATATGGTCCATATTAATCATGATGAGAAAATGTGAAATGCTGCCATTAATGCATCTAGACTTGTTGCATTTACTCACCAAGTCATGCATGCGCTCCCCAAGTGTTAGTGTTTGAAATAAGTTTCATTTCTGTGATCACAAGGCAGCATTTTGTTAGTTTTGCAACATTTCGGTCGCTGAGAGATGCATTTTGATTATGTTGATCAAAGAGTCATTGAGCATTGGAAGTTCATATTGGCTGTGATTCTATCTGACGTATTTTGCACTATGTCATGTCTAACCCTTTGTGATGATTAAACATTCATCTTCACTGACTGGGGTGCCTGACAGTCTTACATCATAAAGCATTTTATTCAGTGCAAATTAGGATTCAGTATGCTCCTCTGTGGGGGATTTTCCCACTAATGACATATGTAAATAGCACTCATTCATTCTAATATTAAGGGGAAAGGTACAGAAGCATGCAGATCTCCTAATGAATCTGTGTTATACCTCAGATGAAAGGAAAACAATGTGGTTTTCAGATGTTAATTTTGTTATCTGCGCATACTGTGTTCCCCTCTACTCCCTCAAAGTTGAGATACACAGAATCAGTTTTATAGAGCCTTTATGTTCACAAAGACGGTTTGTCAGAGAGGTGCCCATGCATGCACACTTTCTGTAACAATATGGAATCTCTTCCTTCCATGAAGCAAAGGAAGAAATACAGCTGTATTATGCCAATGTGAACCCTAATAAACTGGGCCATTTTTTGTGTATAAATTTCCACACCCCCCCTCTTTCTATAGCAGTATAACACATAGTTTTAGCCCTCTAAAAAAGCCTGATCGCATCTGTCACTGTTGTATTTTTTATGGCAGCGTACCCATACATAATGTAAAAGGTACTCTTCCTTCAGTCCATGGCCCTTGTCATCTACTCAGCCATATTTTGTATTTATTTAGATAACATTAACTTTCTTGGGTTTAAGAGATCCACAGCAAAAATATTTGAGCCTTGATGTTTTATGAATGAGGAGTTTTGTTAATTTTCTTCATCCTTTCGTTCCTAAAGGCTTTTTTTTGTTTGGTTGTTGTGGTTTTTTTTTTCCTGTGGGCTCCAATGGCCAAGCAGGGTGGAGCTGGAGGAGGGTGCCAGCCGCGCAGCTGAGGTGCAGCCAGGGCAGGACCCCCCGGTGAAGCTGCTGGGCCTGTTCGGGCACCGGGGCTGACACTGGCCCCATCTTGGCTGAGAACATGTAGCCCCTGCCAGAAGAGAGAGCCTCAGGGCCGGGGAGCTGGGCCACAACCAGCACCTGCAGGCCCTGAGTGCCAGTGTCCGCAACGTGGACAGGTACAGCCATAAGTACAGAAAACATGAACTCTCAGGGGCAAGAAGGAGAAACAGATGAGGGGAGGCCGCCTTTCTGTTACCGCTGGGCTACAGGGAAAGCCGCGGCCTTGCCCTCTCCCTGCTCCCCGTGGTGCCGGGCCTGCTGCAGGCCCGAGCCTCCTCCACTGGGAGAAAGGATGAGACACCCACGGGAAGGCTTCATGCCTCTGACTGCAGAGGGGTTAAGGGGCAGGGGGGGCTCAGAAGATGTCTGGCAGGAGGAGGGCCGCAGATTTGTCTATTTTGCTGAGTTTTGTGTCCAAGCGGTTCCTCGCGCTCGCCTACGGAGCACTCGGCGGATTGGTTTGGCCCCGCCGTGGCTGGACGGCTGCCCTGGCAGCGGGCTGGGCCCTGCGCGGTGCGCTTGCAGGGAGCTTGGAGTTAGACAAGGCGTCTTGCGACTGAGCCAGCTCAAAGTCAGGTCCTCTCCTCATCAAGACTTAATGATGTTTTTGTCAATGTCAATGGCAAAACTATTTTGGCTTCATGGGGAAAAAATAAGAACCAATTCTTCTGATTACTCTATTGCTCACCGGCTATGCTTAGACTGCCTTTCAGTTAGAGGTGGAGGACACTCCTGACTCTTATGCTTTATTTATTTCACCTGAAAAGGGCACATGTTGTCTGTTGTGAACTGCGGTGTTTCCTTCTTGTGCATCAGAGAAAAACAGTAAATTAACTTTGAAAAAAAGATATACTTTTCCCCCCCTTTTTAACCAAGATTTAAATGTTTGCATTAAAAAACCTCAGCTGTTTAATGCGGTTTAACCTCAATAGGCAGAGTAGTTATGAATGGTATCCTTTATTTATTTTTTGCCATGAGGAATGAGTGGTGTTCCTTCAATTTCGTTTTGAGCCAAACCTGCTGCAGACGTCGGCTATAAATGGGTCAGGCAGTCATTGAAGTGAACAGTTGGCCACATTTGTGCTAACTCTAGTCCTTTTGGTTTTTGCCAGAGGAAAAAGAATTCTAATTTCTATCAGTCTAAATTGTGCTGGGCAGCATTATCAGCTGGAAAGACCCCTCTGATTTGACAGGCCCCACTGTATGATGATTAATTACTACTCAGCTTCATTGGACTTTTCTAATTTCCTTTTGCCACTAGCTGTAGGCAACAAGCGATAAGTACTGCTCTTATTATTTTGTGCAAAGGAAAATGTCTATTACTGCTCTGTCCTACAAGTAATCAGAATAAAAAGACAGCTGATCGGAAAACCTGTGAGGATCATTCTGTCTTTATTTATCCTACCCTCGCTTTATTCCTGTGCTGCTTCTACACAGAAGTTGTTTTACACAGTTGCCTGTCAAAATAAGAAGATAAAATCATAAGCTCTATCAAAGTAGTTGACATTTTGAAATTTATATAATGATTTCATGGGAATTAATCCTCAATCTCCAAATAAATCCTCCTCAAAATGTTAATATAACTAGGAATCTTATACCACAGAATGTAAAACAATTCTTAATCTTTCTTTTCTATTTTGCCATAGATTTATTATATTAGAAGGCTGCCTTGGAAGGAGAAAAATTAAAGCATTATCGCCAAATGCAAGAAAAGTAAGTACTTTACGTAACACGTTATATTAATGATTTTTCTGAGACACTAAATGCCCTGAAGTATACCAAGAAGAAGGTACATTAGTAAAAACTTGTCAAGGACATCACTGTTAGAGATAAAAATCAGAGCTTGTAACTTTTGTATCTCTGTTTTTAATTAATCTTCTCAAATCATTAGGTAATTTCCAGGTAATTAATTCTAGAAAAGTCATCCCAGTTGCTTCTGTATTCTACACATTTAAGAGATGCCATAGAATTTGTTTTCAGAGTGAAGATATTAAATGTATACTGGGAAACAGGAAAGCATGTCTGCACAGTGCATGGGAATGCTGTGTCAGGATAGAGGTGTGTATAATTGTAGTAAAGTTATGTGCTGTCTGGACAAATTACATAAAGATGGGGCCTGTTACCTGTGGGCTTAGTGTGTGCTGTTGTTGTAGCTTCAGTTTAAAAGCTGACTCGGCCACATCTGATGGGGTGAACGTCCTTACCTGCCGCAGATCTATTTTCCGAATGTTTCCCCACTTAGGGATTTAGGAATAAATGGCATTTATGAACCTAAAAACCTGCATCACCCTGGAAAAGGAACTGTTCTAAACAGATGCTTCTGAATGTTACCCTGCTTTTTCTACCTGGAGACTTTTGTGAAAGAGTAGAATATTGATACACAAGAGAAGGTGCTTTGAAAGTCTTCCAGGGAATTGTATTTATCTTGTTCTCATAAGTTTTGTTGTTCTGGTTGATTCAAAAATGTTTCTTCTGATCAGGTCCTTCCTGCTCTTTATGCATGCAGTTAGAACTTTAGGTATTTACATGATTTTGAACAGATTTGTACAGCTACCACGAGAGTGACAGAGTCAGGGGATGTATGTGAAGCTGCAGTTGTTTTGTTGGTTTTTGGTTCTGTTTTTAAGCTGAAACTGAAGATGTTAGCAAGATTCCCCCCTTTGAAAAACATTTAGAAATGAGTTGGCTTGAGGCCTGAAATAGTCGGGGAGGCTCCTATCTTGAAATATCTCCCATCAGGAGCACACAGTACTTACCAGCTCACCCTTTCTGAGGAGGTAAATTCCAGGCCTGCTGGATGGCCTTTGTGTGGAATATGCATACTGCTAGCAAGGGGGAGAGAGAAGGGGTATTTGCATGCAACTTGCACATCTGCTTCTGAACCCAAGAGCCTGATTAGTATCTGCATTCCTTTCCTCAAATAAACAGAGAATCAAATGGCTTGCAGATCTCCTGAAACCCCTCTTCCCCTGTCCAAAGTGCTCTCTATCTTCTTCCTTTGGCCTCTGGAGGGTAAGATTCAATGACTGGTGGAGAGACCACAGGTGCCACGGATGACTTCTGTTCCATGGTCGCAGCAGGAAGGGACAGGAACTGAGCCCCTTTGGACAGGAAAGCTGGGAAATTATTTTGAGGTGGCTGATCCAATGTAAAGCTTCCTGACCGCTGAAAGGAGCCAGTTTGGCTAGCACATGCTCAGCATATCTCTGGTTCACATCACATGATTCACAATATTGTGTAGAGTTATTTTTTTTCTTAGCTGTAATTTTATTTTTGTTTTGCAGCCAACAGAAGTAAATGTATTGGCAATATATGGGCAACATAGCTGCCAGTGCTGTTTTGCCTGCCACAAACACAGCATTGTTGTTCACATTAAAGCACTTGTGATATTGTTATCAGACTGGTAGTGCTACTTTAATAGTTAGGGACTTCATGCAGTTGATCTAAACTGGCCTGGTTTATATTCTTTCCTCCTGCTTTATCCCCTTCAGAATCCGGTGGCTATTGTTCTATTGGTGTAAGGTAGCTCACCCTCAACGGGAGGGAACAAGGAGCTGAGTGTTTCACTTGAGAAAGGTATGGTAGTTCAGGCCTCTGTGTTACAGTGGAAAATACCTTGTGAGGAAGTCTGTTGAAATCATCTCTTAATTATATAGTCTTACTGGTAGCAAATCAGAAGTTAATGAGTATCTCAACAGGTGTTGTGAAGCGCTCTTCGGTTGCTAATGTTTCTAGTGAAAATACTGTATGCTGTACCCGTCTGCAGAATAAAGTGTGGCATACTCGTCCAGCAGCTGTAATTATGGTATCCTGTTCCATCATTATAATCTGAATAGGATTGCACATTTAGAGTTTGTTCATTCATTTAAAACAGTAATAACTACTTTGAAGAGATCCAGATGACTGAGGTACATATATGCATTAAAGAGCTTATCTTGGGGTCATCAACAACTATTAAGCAAACTAGCTTCTTTTAGCCAGTAAGATGTAATATTCATAGTACCATTGACAGGCACAATTTTTCTCCTGTGTTTGTGGATGAGTCACTGTACAATTTTGTTTTGCCATCTGTATCTTTGTATACTTAAACAACGTATAGGTAAGTTGCTGAGAAGCATCAAAAAGCAACACCAAGCACGAAGATAACAAGGCAGGCAAAATGTCTGCATCCCTTTGACAGAAAGGTCTGCCCCAACTACTAACAGTTCCTGCAGGGGGTGGGAGGGAAGTAGGTAGCTGTCCCTCCCACCTAACATGGGTCTGCAGCTGCACAAATGGATATGGTGCTTTAATAGTTCAGGGAACTTCAGGGAGTGTTATGCCTCCATGGAACACGAGGACTTGGGATTTGTCTACTGCAACGCTCGTTCTTGGCGCCACCGGTAACTGCTGCTGCTGATACTGAAACTTCTTCTTTAGGCTCAATGAGTTCACAGTATTCAAGGTCAGGCAGTGAATAAGTCTGTCAGAAATAACAAAAAAGGAGGTAGGATCTATTCCTGGCAATACCTTCCAGGCTGCTTTGCAGCTCTAGCCATTAATATTTGAATAGATTCAAAATTGTACTCCTTTGCTACATATAAAAGTAGGATCTTCCAGCTTTTTCTAGGATATTACTTTTACTTTTCTACATGCCTGTTTGCTACAAACTTTATTTTCATGTTGACCTCTATTTATTGTTGCCACAAATAGTCATATGTTTTGGTGTTTGTCTTATCAATGCAAAGTTATAAAAAGCATCCTTAAATTAACTCCTCTTTAGGGAAAAACCATAAAACCACAGTTTCTGGGTAGGTGTTGGAGAAGAAAGAATTCCCAATATTATTATTTATTTGAAGTGAAAGATTTTTGAAACATAGAGTAATTCGGTAAAACCTATGCAATATTTTTTGTCATATGCAGGCCAGATAATTATAGTATAGAGTTTATTCATTTAATTTGGACTCATTTAGGAAGTGAAATATAAAATGGTGCAACTGCTTTGTTCTTTTTCTAATAAAAGGTAGGAGCTTTTGAGTGTTATTAGACTGAGATAAGCTAGGCTTCTGTATAGCACAATTTTGTATGTCTGAACTAGCAAAAGCCTTTGAAGTCCTATGAATCTTTCTGCTTGTTAATTCTTCCATTTGTTTGATTTTTGGTACAAAGAAAATGAAAGAATATGATGAGATTATGGCATTTTAAGTCAATATTTATTAAAAAATCAATCTCGATGAAAATCTGCCCATCCTTCTAATTAGATGAGGCAACTTGAGGTTGATTTTTAATTGCAAAAGTAATTACACGGAGCAGATAGCCAGTGACATTTGATTATCTAGGTGATTGATTAAAAAGCCTAGCTCACAGAGCAGATTGTCAGCCAGGGGAATCGAGACAAAAGAGCAAATTAAAAAAGTTGTCCTGTTAGTAATCACAAAATTCAAGGATGAAATTACAGAGCTAAACACCTCCAATCTACGTCATCTTCATCACTCAAATGTCTGCAGCATGCCTGAGCTCAAAAAGGGGTGGTAAAGAAATTGATTACTTTTAAAAGGAGGAAGTATTCAGGAAATAAAAAAATGAAAAAGCAAAAGCTCTGCTGACAATAGGGGCTTCAACCATACAAGCAAAAAAATAAAAATTTCTCTTAATTGTTAGAGTTCATTTTCCCTGTGCTCTTGCGAAAGCTCATTATTAAAACCAAGCAGTGTTAGTAAAATTATATGAAATATGTTGGGTAACAAAATGTATTTTTAGTGATAAATCTTAGTGATTATTTAAGAGGTTAGATTATCCTTTCCTCCCCCAATATATGTATTTTACAGTGAAATTTAATTTAATTTTTTAATACTTTGGATTTATTTAATGTCATTTTAACCAATTGCACTCTGTAACTTGGATGGGTACCACTGATGACTTTCAGCAAAGAATGTCATAAAATGCTTGTGAAATTCATATATAAGGTAACATGAATAAATGGGCAACAGAAGGAGAATTATCTTAGCTTATCTCTCATTTTATTTTTAATTTTATGATGCATACCTCTTTGTACTATGCTATTCTTCTAAGTTGGTCCAATGAGTTGATGAACTACAAATCCTAAATTGTGAAACAGATCCTTACAACAGAAGGTTTTGATGTGTAGAGCATGATGTACATCATGCTTCCATTGATTCTGGAAGCTCTCGATCAAGTCCAGTGTGCGCATTTTTTTATTATTTTTTTTTATCATGACAAAGTACTGTTGTGTTTTATCTAAATTATCAGATTTTTTTGGCCAAATACTCTTTGGCAGAACCACTCCAGTCAGCTCAAAATGGTATTTAAGCCTGAACCTCATTCATGAAAAATAACTACATTTTCTGAAACATCACATGACTTCTTGATACTGCTTTTCTGTCATTTAAACAAGTGTCTGTCATTTTCAATACAACAGAGCTCCGAAAAGTGGTGCAATAGTGAGGCGTGAGATTGAACAGCAATTATTCTTCAATTGAATTCAGAAATATATGCATATAATATTATAATCTATTTTATTAGGAAAAAAAACAATGTAAAAAAGAGGAGAAAGGCAGTGAAATTGTTGTGAGCATCCTATCCAGGGTCAATTAATATACAGCTTGTTGACCTTTAGAGTCCTTCAGAGCTCAAGTGCAACTACTATCAACTGGTAGCAAGTGGTGGATTTGCCATTGTGGGTGTCAGCATCAGGCCCTTCATCTGCTGTCTAGCAGTCATTCAGTGAAATATTTGTCATCCAGTTACTAATTCCATGGAAACAACCTGGTTTTCTTCTTCCTCAGTGTTGTCATTGAGAAAAAGAAATGGTTACTAGACTGTTGGATTTGTTAAATGCCAGCTCTGTATTGTTCTTTCACGAGGCTCTATTACCTGTCACCCATCAAAATGTAATCTGACAGAGTAAAAAAAATATCAATTGATTAAAGGTACTTCTTGCATATTACAACATTGTATAGTTGTAAGTTATTTCCAAGTTCCTGGTAGGCCTTTTGCATAAAAGCACACAAACGCTGCAACAGAGATGGATATAGGCCTTGGTGTGTTTCTAGCTCCCTGAGTTGTTGTTTGTTTTTTTTTTTTAAAAAAAAAAAAAAAGCAGAAAAGGTAAATTATTAAACAATGAGAGGGTTTAGTCAATTTTGGAAATGTGTAATTGGCAACCTCAAGACAGCAATTTGAACAGAGTAATGCCATAGAAAATAGGTATCCATTTTCAGTAGCACACAATGTGTAAGGGTGTGTTGGGTAGTTTATAAACATTGGAGTAGTCTTTGTTTCAGCATTTTGAGGAGGTGAGGTGAAAGCAGCAGAAATTATTTTCTACATGAGCAACTACCTCTTTAACAAACAAAATGTCAAAAAATTTAGATTTTGGTAATTTCAAAGCTTTCTGCAGACAATCTTATCTCCCTGCTATTTCTGAGACTCAAAGTCACAGAATAAATGCAACCTTGCATATTACAGCCCTGTTAAGTCTAATACTAATACCTCTATTTATGATGTTTACAGTTTATGTATCTTTTTAGAGACATTTTTGTTCGCAAGCTAAATATATTTTACATGACTGTGTTTATGATTGTTGTGTCATTTTCTCATATGGAAGTTACTTCACAAAAATGGAATCTCACGTTGCGTGGACGTGGAATCCTCATCCTGATTTTCCAAAATAGCTGCTTTGGGTGATCTAATGTCTATGATTTTTGTGATCGGTTTTCAGTCCTCCTCGGTCTGAGTATCTCTATTTTTGCCTTAGCCTGCATTAAACAAGAAATTCAGATGTTGGTAATTAACTGGAGTTCCCCTGCTGCCAGCCCAAATTCAGTTCCAAAAAGCCCTGTATATTGCTACTTCTGCATTTGTTAACAATGTCCAGACAACAGGTCTGCAATTAGATTCCCATCTGTTAGGTTGAGCATTTAGCATAGCCAATGGATGCAAATGAACTTGGGTCCCTCAATGGAGTGGATCCCTAACTAGCAGTATTATATTTGAAAAGAAATTTAGCAGTAAATGACAGGGAAGAAGATGAGGCTTTTAATAATACAGCAGCTCTAAAATGTTTAAATGAAAACAATAAAATACTGTTGCTACACATGACCGTTGCTCCAACAAATCTGAAAATACATTCAAATATTCCACTGTTTTCCTCAATGTCTTGAATGCTGCGTTAAACTGAGGGGGAAAATGCTAACTGTAAGTGTTAGGTATAGCACTTACTGAATAAAGTAATGCTGCACAATTATATAAATGTTAGAATTCTACACCAATTAACGTTTGAGATTCTTAAAGGAATGCTTCAAAATATTAGGTATTTTTACAGGATAAAACTGAAAAGGCAGAGATATGCATTTTTAGAAGTTCTTGTGTTTAATCTCAAACTGCAATTTTGTATCAGTTCTAACAGCGTTATAATAAGGGATAATCCTACCAAGTCCATAGGCTGTGTGTCGGAGGATTAGCTAAAGCTTGCATATTTAAATGTTTCATTTTCTACTGGAATGTCTATAAAATAGACAGTAAAACCCACTTAAACTAATACCTGTTGAAGGGCTAAAGCAGCAAGAAAAAAACGTCTGTGCCAACTCAGATTTTCTTTAAGTACTCATTGTATTACTCTTTTGCTTTTTCAGAATTTGCAGATGAAAAAACAAATATTATATACACTACATGAATATAGAGTTAAAAAGGCTTTTTTCTTATGCATTAAAAATGTAATAATTCAGGTGTAAAATTAGTTTACATGTTTATATTCATTTCTTTTAATAATATTTATAGCTTAGAACAAACAAAATCCTAAACTAATAGTAAAAGTTGCCTTTCTAAAGCAATACTTGCCATTATTCTGGTGCCTTAGTAAAAGGAGAAAATATTTCTACATTACAAAAACAGGCGAATGGTTTTTGGTGGAGTTTGTTATGTAAAGAGTTCAAATTTACACAGGTCAGGCTTTATTGTAGATTCTTTTTTCTCTCTGGTAGTGGCAATGAGCACTTCAAATTGTGTTGTGACTTTCTTCAGCAGGAGTTTTGTCATAGTCATCAGTGGGATCTGGACTGCACTCCATGTTTCTTACCAAAGCAAATACTAGGGTGACAGAGAGAATCTCAAAGATACCAAAACAATTGGCAAAATTACAATTTAAATTAGGGAGGGAAGCTTCTAAGGTTACCGCCAGTGTATTATTTCTGAATTTGGGATTTCATTGTTGTACCTGCCAGATGTAATGAGGTGGTTCATGCCTCACAGCATCTTTACATCGAAGGCAGATAAAGGGATGAGGAGATCTGTTCAAGAGCACAGAGCTTGGCAGAGAGGAAATGCGAATATTCACGTTTCATATTCTCAGCACAGAGCAGTGCAGTGGCCACCAGTTGTGCCAGCAGAGCACATCCTTGCATTGTAGAGCAGCTTGGGTTTCCCAGTATACGGCAGAGTTACAAGTAATCAGAAAGTCCCATTGGTTCACAGTTAGAGCTTTACATTACCAGGCAAGTCCACTAAGTCTTCTTTATGGCTAAAGGTTCTGAAAATAGCACTGTTCTGGTGAGGAGAGGGAGCTTTGATCATTGCTGGCTGATTGAAGAGCAGTGTCAGCAGGGTTATACTGCTCTTCCTGCTTGAGCACAGCACTCTATTGCTTGTATGCTCGGGGCAAGATGGAAACGTGCCTATTGGAAGGATGTGCCCCGCTCAGCAGAACCAAGTATGACTTTTGCATTGAATAAAACTAAATGGACTTAGAGATTTTTTGGGGGCCCTTCAAGAAAAATTGCATCCATTTGTTTCAACCTAGCTAGCAGCGTGGGATTGCTCAGGATGAGATGTGTGCTGCTTGTCACCATGACAAAAGTGCAGATCTTTGCCTCTGTGGGATTTGACTTTTCAGGGCCTGACAGAAGATGTGTGGGATCAGAATTCCCTGCCAGGCAAGCCGTTGGTCCAAGCATGCTACACACAGGGTGGGAGCTTGTGATTGCCAGGTCCGTAGCCTGCTAATCTTCCAGATTAGTCTATGCTTTCTCCCCTGGGGGATAGAAGGCCATCAGCAGAAAGCAAGAGCAATCCGTTGCTCTTTCACTGACAATAAACAGATAGTGACAGCAGCTAGAAACCTTGTCACAGTGCTCTAGAGATCTGGGAGTGTATGTGGGCACAGTGTTTTAGTCAGTCACATTTTTCTTTCTGTTCTTAAATAGAAAATTATTCATATACACAGGTGATGAAGGGACTGCATATGGGAAGGAGGGACTACAGGAGTGCATAGGTGCATGAAGAGATTCTTCTAGCAGGAAGAGCCTTTACTTGCCTTACACTATGCTATTATGCCATTAGTATCTCTCCTCAGGAGTAAACTGGGGGCATTCTCTGGTTCTTGTGCTTTGAAGGAAGCATTGGTTTAGGTGGACACACGTAATGCGGCACAGCTCTGGTGGCTCAGGGGAGTATCTCGTGCTTACATGCTCAGGCAGCTGGCAGTGAAGAGGTACGAGCACCGGGGGCCTCTGCTGTCAGGTGGTGCAAAGGACCAGTGGCAGGAGTGAAGCCTTTCTCAGGCTCTGATGGTGGCTGTAGGCCACAAGAGGTAGCAGCTTCCACCACCAGCCCACCTGCTGCCCCATTAGCCAGCGGCGTGCTGCCTGGGCACGGCTGGGAGCACAGACACCTCTGTGCATGGAACAGGGAACCTTTCCACACTTAATCACTTCACTTATGTTTTCAGATGATATGTCACTATTTCTGCCTTCTAAATCAGAAACCGGCAGCTCCACACCATGCTGAATGTTGTACTTTCCCCAGTTCTCTTTCTGTGCATCGTTTTGCTTGGTTTAAAGATTGGTCTCATGTGGAACAGCCTCTTCTGCTGAGAGTAGCCGTGTGTTTATGACTGGGACTAAGGTTTCTGGTGTGTGGTTCTTGCTGTAACATGGATACTTCTGGGAGTTTAAAACGAGTGCAGTTTTGCTCTTTCCCTCCTCAGATTGCACGCTGTGTAAAGGCTCACCATCTCTTAACTGGCTGTGTGCTTTCTGGGACGGTAAGCTCCTGAGGGCTGCCCTAGTAGAAGTGACAATTAGCTACTTAATCTGCACGTGTTTTCCAGAAGCAGTGTTTTCTTACCACACATGACCACTAATTTTGCATTCCTGATATCCTATTTTTGAATTTTTCTACTTCCACAGATTTTTCTTTGTTAACTTTGTGGTGTTTAATGATTTTTTTATTATTATTATTTATACCCAGGCTTTCCTCCTTTAATAATAAGCACTTCAAGTTTTGCAGCACAATGTCCACCAGCTAGCTTCTTTCTTATTTCACTCACATTGTTATTACCTGGGAGTAGGTCTAATAACAGGAGCACAGCATCAATGTCCTGCATTCAAGTAAGGAAATTAACCTAATAATTGTCTCTTAAATGTATTCTTTCATTGCACAACTCATGGGGGCGAGGGGCAGAGGTCATTTAACTCGCACAGTGATCACATTGTCATCAGCATAGAAAACCATTATCTCAGTTGGTTACAGCTAATCCTACTGATAGCGTTTTAACTGGCCTAATTTTTCTAATAAAGAAAATATTGATGAGGTAACAAAAAATGGTCAAAAGAACCTATTTAATGAACACCAACTAATCAGTGTGGCTAGAATTTCTTGGAAGAAGTGTAGACAATTTTCACCCCATTCCCACTGGAAATATACCTGGCAGCCCTTTGTAATCTCTTACTAACGTTTATCTTTTTGCTTGTTTTGTGGCACTGGAGACAGCTTGGCTTTTAGCGTTAGTTTGTTATTGCATATCTTCTTGCTTGCTTTCTTCCATAAAGCTTATGTCCACAATGATGTCAAAGGGCTGACGGCAGCCTATTTAGACATGACTGAGTAAGATTTGGATCAGTAGCTCAAGGACTGGTAGCAATCCAGCTATTTTGGTGTGAGCTGTGGGTTACAAAATGCACTCACCTGAGTAAGCACTGAGCTGCACTGAGCTCTGTGTGCTGTAGCTCAACCACGGGCTGCCCTCAGGCAGGCAAGTGTAAAGCTGGCTCTGGTTTACCTAAACATGCCTCAGTTACCCCTCTGCCATCTAAACATACTCTCGATGAGCTGAACTGCTTTGCTGCAGCTCTGTTTCTGTCATGTAGCCTGGTTCTCCTTAGATTTATCTAATGGAGTTGACTTTTCTGTGTTTGAACTCTGGTTTGCTACCTCCTAGGGCAGGGGCTTTACCTGTCCTGATGGTTCTACTCACAGCTTTGCGTTTCCTATCTGTCCTCTGGAAAGCATCGTCTGGGCTCCTCCATGAATACATTGCTGCTTTGTTTTCATTTCTGAGCATGGAATACTGACATTTTGGAGGCTGCTTAGTGTTGTGGAGGCAGGAGCAGAGATCATGGGTCTAGATCAGTTAGACCTCCAAACAGCTTGGTAGCAAAGCTTCCATTCAGAATGGGCTGTGTCTTGACACACAAAAAGTTTTCAGTCTCAAACATAGCTTGTAAGTGGTTCAGGCTGTATTGGATCAATACTTTTAGTTTGGTAGGAGGTTGTCTTTCAGCACCCATCCTTTGTTTCCAGAAGGCTGTTGAATTTGCTCAGTCTTTGGGAAGTCAGTGGGATGTTGCTTTGGGACAAACTGTGGATTTATTCTGACAGTCCACTCCAGGATCTCAGTTTGTGCCAGGGGGCTGCACACTATACAGGGAGGGGAAGGCTGATTGTAGCATTTGACTCTCTACTCTCTTTGGCCCCACTTCAGACTGCCCAAGGAACCTGAGAGACAAGATAGATGCTGGTGCGTTTTGGCCATTGCATTAAAGGCCCTACTGTGACCCTCACCCTGCAGTTACACAGCCTTCCTGCACACTAGTGTGCACTGTAACTGTAGCACATTATTATAATAATCATTATAATAATCCTCCATATGTAGTAAAAAATAATCTGATTGTTATAAAAGAGAGTTAGGATGGGAGAGAGTTAAGTAAGATGCAGGTAAACATAGATGGCATCTAGCAAGAGGTGTTCATGTGTGACACTGGTGGCATGAGAGCCCTAGGAAGAATTCTGGTTTCTGGCCTGAATGAAAAATGGGAAAGAAAAAAAAAAAAAAAGTAAATGTTTTACTTGTCTAGTTTATTATTTGCCTTTTGATAGCTGCTGTCTTGTTGACAAAGAGGAAGAGAGCTTCTACCCTCGACAGTTGCTTATTATTGCTAAACTGCTATTTAGTACAAAGGAAATTCATTTACAAACTCTTTCACATTCTCTGTCACGTAGGGAATCAATATTTGAGCAAGACTGTCACCTCCAGAAGTAACCCACAGTACCAGATTCCTTCAAATATTTTTTACAGTAAGCGTTGCCCCTGGCACGTACCCTTTTCCCCAGCCCCACTCCACCCTGGCTCCACTGGTCTGTGGTCAAAGTGTTAGGCAACAGTTTTTATTAACTGTAATAACAATATTGCAGAGATGGCCAATTTAAACTGAAGTCCCAGCAGAGCCCTGCATTTCACAGCTGATTCATATTGACGAGCGCTGCTTACCCTGTGAACTGTAAGCTGCTGGAATGAGCAGAGTGGCTGTGGTTTTCTTTCAAGTTACAGGATCCAAAGGCAGCAGTAATTGTTTTTGAAATGTTTCTTTTTATTATTATTAAATAAGTTCATTGTATATGTTGAAACCTGGATCATTCCTGCTCTGATTTGCTTCCCTTTTCATTGCCAGGCCTAAAGTGCAGGAACAGTGTGTGTGTGTGTTTTGGATTGCTTCTAAACTCGAATAAAAATATCCTTTCTGCAGGGAGAGGGTGCCATCTCTGCCATTTCCTCAGAAATGTGTAGTCCATAATTAGTCAGGATTTCCAACTCAGAGTGCTAAATGGAAGAGACAGGACGAACAAGAAACCCAACAAAATAGCTAGATTTTATTTAAGTTAACATAAAAGTGCAGAAATATGTTAGTTATATATCATGACAGATTCTAGCCCAGCCTAATTCAGTTCTTCATGTGTGTATTGGCATAGGGAATCAAAGACTGTTTGAAAAAGATGTGCTTACAAAGTAAGGCACTTTACCAACTGTCAGGAAGTGCTTTGAAACACATCCTTACCTCTAGGTACTATTTACCTTGAGGATGTACACTGTATATGCTCTCTTCAGCTTAAAGGCCCCAGGCTTGAGTAGCGGCAGTTACTGTATCTTCCAAAAACCCTTGTAAATTATCACATATGTGCCTTGCAGCACCAGGCTGTTTACTCAGCAGGCAGACACAATGCAGCAGCATTATTAAATTTCCATGAAGTTTACCAAATTTGCAGGATCAGTAGGGTGGACCCAACAGGGAAGCTCTCCTACTGCCTACAGCACCTTTAAAGCAGCTGATGGTGCCGCTGATACTTTGCATTCTGCTGTTACTCTACTGTTGTAGCCATCTACTTAATCTCCACAGCAAAGATTAGTTTATTCGATTAAGTCTGTTCCCTATAGACCATCCCTGTAGCTCCTTGGAAGGCATCAAGACTGTATGTCTCCAACCTTTTACCAGCTAAAAAGATTCAATAAAGTAATCTTTTCCCCCTCCTTTTATATGATTGGAAAATAAATTGAAAATGAATTTCAGTTATTGCTTGTGTTTTAAATATGAGATAAAGGTCAGCCCCCTCTAGCTATCTCCATAGATGGAGATTAACATGAGCATGTTCCATTATAAAATCATATAGCAGTTTTGTAAATCTGTCAAGTCATCTACAAATATATAATTAGTCTGTTAGATTTTGAAATCAATAAACAATGACTTTTCAGTCCTGTGCCTAGAAAGCTTTGCTAGAGAGTGCTTTAGGCATAGGAGTCCAAATAGCAAAATGTTTGCACTGTATACATTAAGTTGTTCTCTGGATCTGTTTAGATGTTGAAGGTTAATTGAAAATTAGGTGTATGTGTGATAGTTTTTGAATTACCTTTTGGTTTAAACTACTTAAGAAAAGAAGCCAAATTTGAACTTGGATTTTTTATTAAAGCAGTATGTCAAACAGTGGATGTTCAAAGTGTAAACTTCCCATTTTTCTTTTCATAGTTGGCTACAGCAAGATGGTAACTGTGAATGTTTGTAAGGCAACATTCATAGACATATTTATACAAGGCATGTGTTCACCGTTTGTCATCACTGTCACAGAACATGATTTCCCAGGTCAGAAAATTGACTTCAAAGCTTGACCCTGAAGATTTGACTTGCCTGTTTGCTTATTCTGGTTCAAGATGTGATGTCAAAAGCTGTCCTATTAGTGGCACCTTTTCACATTTAGTTTGCTCAGGTTGATAATAATGATACTGGAAGGACCGCATTTTGATGTTGAAAGAGATAGGGGAAGGAGCACTGCTGAAATTGATGGTGTTGACAGTAGGAGGTGAGATTGGGAAAAGATATATTAAAATGTGGATATTACTTTAAGTGACAACAGTCCTTTGTTAAAATGTTGTACATCATCATGAAATTAATTTTATTGGTGTATCCTGTTCCTAAATTAAGTAAGATTATTTTTTTTTATAAAGTATAGGCACTGTTTATATACCAGTTGCAAGTATATATATGTGTGGTTTGAATGCAATTTTTAAAGTGACTTAATTAGAATACACTGATTAGAACGAATTACACCATGCTTCTTTTTATTATTCATTTTAGTACTGAATTTTGATATAAATAAATTAATTGTTTCTAAAGTCTATTTGCTTTGGAAATAGGCTAGTATAATTTCATCTCCAACTCTCAAAATGAGAGCTGCTATCGTTCATCTCCTGGTCATGTTACTGTGGCATTGTTATAAGTTGCTAGATATACCTAATGTCTGTCAGAATCCAGGGATCTCAAAGAATAAAAAAGTTTAAAATTAGAAACACTTGACAAGAAGACACTTGTGGTAGGATAAATGTCAAATCAATACCTTAATACTCACAATTGAGTGTCCTGGGTGTTAACTAATGATTACCTGTTTATTGATCTACCTCATGACTCTGAAGTACAAAGATATTGTGGTATTCTGTATTTAAAAACAGAGAAGGAAAGGAAATCTCATGCAGCATAACATTTACATTGGTGACAGATTTCAGAGCATGCTGATAGTATGACATGGTTGAATCTACCAGTATCATTTGTTGCTAGTAAACTTAAAACAGAAAGGTTTCCCATTTTAATGTGCCCTCACAACAATTACTTGATATAAGGTCATATTCTCAAAGTTTCCAAGGTACTTAGCTGGCATAGACCACAGTGGAATGTAAAGTAGCCAGTGTGTAAGGTCACTCATAGAGGAGAATCACGAACACGAGCCTTGCTTAAGGTGCATACTTCATCAGCCCTTGAAGTCCCATATTGTATATTAACAATAGGTTTCGCTTGCCAATTTAGAACACTTACTATTAAGAATAATTTCATTCCCTACGTTTGCCTGTTTTTATAATTTTGCAATGACTAGCACTCACACTTACTTCATATTTTTTTTCTTTGTTCTCACCATTTTAGCTGATGCAAAATTCCCATTCCATTAACATCCCAGATTTATAAAGTCATCCATTACTTCTCTAAGTGTTTGTGGATGCTGATCCCTTCGCACTGTCAGGCAACACCTGAAGCTGCCTCTCTGTGCACAGTGCTTTCCTGAGGTGTGGTGCAGGCTGGCTAGAGACAATGCTGCTGTTGAGGGGGTCTGCAGGCTTCTGAGCATCATAATTGTAATTTCAGTCTTGGGAATTGTTATATTGGATTTTTAGGATTTTTTGTCTTTTTGTTTTTTGATGTTCACCATGTGGTGCATTGGGCTTTGGTTTTTCTTGGGGGGTGGGGGTGGCTGTTTGTTTTAAATAGTATCTTCCTGTGCAGTTTATACAAGCTTTATCTCTGTAAGTACCAGGTGAATGTGCTCCCAGGGCCTCTGGTGTCTGTTTTAATTGATCTGGCAGCAAAACAGGTGGGGTACCAGGCGGGGCAGACACAGGGGACAGGTAAGGGAGCGAATGGCTGACCAGTTGCACCATGGTCAGGGTCTGGGGCAAATCTGGAGTGGTGTTCACTTGGCGCAACAGCCACTTTAGTCCTGTGGCAAATATTCTGATTTTCAGATGGTTATTGGTTACACTTTGTGTGCACTATAAAATTCTAGTCCTAGAATGCAACTGAAGTGCTCAATTTTAATAGGTTGTTTGATACAAAGTAGCTATTTCAGAATACTACTTCATGCCCAGCAGTAGCAAAAGCAGACTGACTTTGGCAAAATAGCCGACTTGGGAATACATACGTAATTCTGGGCAGCGTTTATGTACCTGTTTATGTCTGTCGTCTGCAGAACCTGCATTTTCTTATAGTGTGCACTTCACATTGTGCAGAGAAAGTATAAAGCAGACCTATAGTAGCCCTGTAGAAATAGTCAGATTCTGCTAGCTTTGCTTAGAAGTAGGTTGCAATCACATTAAAAAAAACCAACGAACTTCAATGCATGAATATGATTGCACAACTGGACCTAGCAGACAAACATCATCAAACTGTTGGTGGGGTTTTATGGAATTAAGCATAACTAATGGTCTCTCTTTATTGATGTAGCTGCCTAACCCATGTAAAAGTGATAAAATGTCATTTAAATCAAGATAATTACTCAGGAATATGTTACCTAAGGATGCTGTATCATACTGACTTAGCCTGTGTGTGTACACAAATATATGTATATAAAATTCATTGAGAGGCCCAGGGTGCTTAAATGCTGCAATTGTTGCATAAAGGCTTAGGTGAGACTAAATCACAGCCCATTCCCTTGATTATTCCCTTAGAAATTACTGTTTGAGTAGGAATGTTATTTAAACTGCAAACAGTAAATACCCAATCTTCATATTGTTTGTCCCACCCACCAAATTTTCATTTTCAAATTAACAAAAGATTGTGACACCTTTCCAATGAAGACATGTTTGGGAGGGGGAAATATGTAGAACTAAATCAGTAAAAACCTATTAGGGGTGGCACACACACTTCAGATGTAATTAGAAATTTTTGTCTTCAAGAAAAGTCACGTTGACTTTAAAAACTAAACAAGTCCTGAATGATATGCTAATCATGATGCATCTCTTTGACTAAATGGTTAAGTTTTTAAGCAGTTTTCTTTGCTTAAATAGTTCACATTAAGTTCTTCCTTACTTACTTTTTTTTTTTCCCTTACTCCCCCTAAACAGAGTTGGTTGGTCAAGTTGATCTCTTGTTTGAAATTCAATCAAGGGCATTAAAGTGTAAACCAGTTGGAAAAACAAATTGCTTAGGGAAATCATTTGCTTAAACAACAACAAACAAGCACTGGTAATCTTCTTACAGAAATTAATGAAGGGAAAACCCCCTCAGCTTGGGTGGATAATGATCCTTAGCTATCATGTAACAAGCCTAGAAGGTTTAGGGAGAAGGTGAAAATTAAGAAAGCTGGATTAAACTGAACTTCCAGAGGAACAAAAAGAAATTCAGGATAAACATCAGTCTTCCCAATTTGAGATTGAAAAGTAGTTCTGAACTGAAAGGAGCTTAATCCTTTATGCAAATCTGGTTTAACATTAAGTTTTTTATTTCTACTGTATGGCTAATAAATACTTTAAAATAATTCAGACAACTATCTTGTTAATAGTTGCTTTATGCAATGAAAGTTTTTTCATCACGTAGAGCTATAAAACTGGTAAATGTAAATAAAAAAACCCTTTACCTCTGTCTTCTTATGATTGTCTTTAATGCTTATTCTTTACTAATTAATCTCTTCAAATTATTTAACCACAAAATTGAGATCTCTTCACATTAGAGCCTACCCCAGAGGATATTCATAAGGGACTTCCTGATAACTCAAGAAAATTTAATTAGTTTTCTCAGTACCTACATGTTTGTCTTTTAATGATGATAGGAGCTACCTTCGCTTCCACTATAAAACTAAACTTCCATTTCAGTCAGTCCTTATTGAAACAATCAACTACTATTATGCCATGTGTACTTTTACTTACAAAATAATACCAGCTATTTCAGTAGAAGTTTTTAATTATCCTATCTCTGTTTAATGTGGAAAAAGATCATTGAGCCGCTACAGTTAATTCTCTTCCTCCCCCAATAAAAGAGTGTTCAAGTTGTCTTCTGATTTTTCCCTTATCTTAAGACTCATCATTTCTCGAGGTTTGTTTTAATTCAGTGGAAGTGCTGAAAAGCCAAGTGATGGAAATACATGTTTTGTAACTCTGCTAGGACAGGTGGAACAATTCTCTGTCAAAATATCTTATGAAAGCTTTACTAATAAAATGAAAAAGTGATATTTGGGGATCTGGGCTCCATCCCTAGGTAGACCCTGGGGGAAGCCAGCTGGCAGTCTTTACCCACTGTAAACTCAATCCTAATACAGTAGAAGTTGTAAGTGGATGTTCATTTAGGCTCTAAGCCCACAAACACTTACAGGCACACTCAGATTTATGGGACTATTTGCAGTGTGTCGAGTTAACCGCATACCTAGGTATGGCTTTGCAGGATTGGAGCACTGCTTTCTCTAGTCATACATAGCTCACCTGTTGTCAGAGGAATGGTGACATCAGAAGACGTAAGAATTTGAGGGCATCAGCTGGACAGGTCTGAAATGTACTATACATGGTACGAAGCCTGCTGAAAAACATTATTTAATCTTGAGGGATAGAGGGGGGGAAGAGTGCAGGGGAAAATTGCCTTTAAAATCAGAGCAGTAATAATTACTTCAGAGGTTCCCACTGTGCTATCACCTTGCCATTAAGCCTGATGTTCTCCTTTCACAGAATTTCTCCTGGCTTATTCTCAAATACATTTAAAGTGTTAAGTAATATGAAGTCAATGAAGCTGGTCATACCTTTAAGTTCTTAGAGACTGATTGTTTTACATTTCAGTGTAGATTAGATCAGACTGAGTAGAAGTCACTTCATATGAAATATCCCCCAGTGTGTAATCTATTGATTTAATTTTGTAGCCTCAATCTAAAATTTAAGTGAGAAGACTGAAATAAGTCCTTCACATCTACTTCATTGAATCTCTCTTCATGGCTCGTCAATAATTCCTTATATAAACAGACAGGAAATTGTACATGTTTTGAAAGCTTGAGTAGCTGTCTAAAATATTCTAGTTAAAATCTGTTTATTCCTGTTCTTTCTGAAAGGACTTCCAAGAATATTAGAAGGAATTTTTGAAATTGTGCTTAAAATAATGATCATACCAGTGTTTACAGAGCTTTTGAAATAAAAGCCCAGACTTATACAAGATTTGCCTTCAGATTTCTCTTAAGTAAGAAAAAGATATGCCTTCAACATAGCATTTGTAAGAAGCTGTTTCCCTTTCAACCACATCAATATAGAAACAGAATTATACTAAACCATGCTTCTTTAAACTGGCGTATCTGGTCCCTGTATCTAGACTCTCAAGCACTTCCAAGTCTGTAAGGCATTTACTCTCACAATATCCCTGCCCAAGTAGGGCAATGCGGTTGTCCTTCTTTGACAGTCAGGGAACTGGGGCACAGAGAGTCTCAAGTCTTGATCCTCAAAGATGTTCAGATGCATTTCTTACAAAAATATAGAAGTCTTACTTATTTTCATTGTGAGTTAGGAGCATAACAGGAGTATGGTTTCTAAATACATTTGAGTATCTCAGCTTGAATGATTAGATTCTCACAGAACAGGGATTTAAACTGAGTTACCCAGATCTTGGGCTTGATGCTTTAACTACTGGGCCACTCTCTTCTGTAACCATGCTCCTGCAGATTTATGCTGGAATCTTACGGTGGAGCGGATGAAATGGAGGCATGAAATATGTTCATGGTTAGAGATGCAAGTGTCCCTTGTACCCATAACATACTGCACCTTGTATTTTCTCATTTGTTTCAGTGTCCAGCAAAACTTAGATATGAACCAAGAGGCCTCCAGCTGCCCTGATAAATAGGAATACATTCATCCAAATAATGGCCAGCCAAGACCAGGTTTACTGTCTGCTTTCCCTTGAAGGCCTAATAAATCGGAATGCAATGCGTGATTGATGCAGTGTAGTCTAAGTCAAATGGCTCTTAACATAAGAAAGCTAGTAGTTCAAAGATTTTGGTGTTCAGAAGATGAAGTAAATATAGTAGCATCTGTTAATCTTACAAGTTATCTAGCACATCTGCCTATGATTTTTACTTGCTGAGTAAAGTTAATGCATGGGTTATTGTGATCCTTTTTAACATTTGCTCTGGATGTTACATTCCAAGAGAAACCGTGTGCAGACAAGCAAAAATCTGGGGTTTCTTTTAAGGAAGAGACCTAGTCCAAGATGCCTGTAAATTAAAGATAGGAAGGACTACAAATGACCAAGCAGGTGAGCAGTCCACACCACTGAAGTGCTGCTAGCTATACGTTTCAGCTTGTTCTTGCCAGCTTAAAGTTCTGCATTAAAAATGTGTGTATATACAGGATCTAGGAACTGTTGCAATGAAACATCATTATTAGTACACTAAAATCCTAATGTGCTATACCTTTTCTTTATGTACTACCAGTTCTGGTCTTCAGTTTCACTCTTCAGAGGATACTTATCTCAATAGATAAACAGCCCTTTTCAGCTTTCAGACAAGTTTGTACTCAAGTAGGCTTATTGATGTGACTATTTCTGATTATTGTCTACTCAGCTCTTATGCCAGGAGCTAAATTTACTTGGTCAGTCCATTTCTAATTTCTGTTGGCCAGCAAGATGGGAATCATAATTGTAGCTCTCACCTTCCTGCTCTTATGAAAGACTCAGAGATTTTAGCTGGTCCTCAGAAGCTCTATTTTTATAGAAGGTGTAATTAAGAAAGTAAGAAATGCTCATTTCAAATGCTAAATTACTGAAAGCAAATGCCTGTAATGGAACTTTAGATACCCACATGAAGCAATTGTTAAACTCTACATTCTAAGCTTGACTGTTGTCACATATGATGTGCAGGTTGCTGCCTGCAAATAACCCAAGCCAAAAAGAGGTTGGCAAATTGATTCTGAAAGAGCTCAAATGCTTGCAGTTCTTGGATACTTCAGGCATGTTATGTGGAGTATAACGGCCAAATCTCAGACAGCTGAAATTCAGACAGAATTCAGATAGCTGTTTCCATGGGAAGAAGGTGTCTTGGACTTTTTTCTAAATAATTTCTTTTCTCATCTTTGACACATTAGTCCTAAATGGTCTCATCTGGCACTGTCAGAATTGGACATCTTTTATGTCGCCATAACTAGACAGCAAGAGTTATCGAAGTTAACCAAAGAACTTGTAAATTGGCTTATTTGGGACTGTATTTGTTGGTGAAGGTTCAGAGCTGCCTGCCTGCTAAAGGTGAGAGCTGTAGTGCTTCCATGGAGCTTGGGCTGCTCTGTGGCAACCAAGGCTTACTGATAAGAGAGAAATGCTGGCTATTATGATACAGTGAAGGTTTTTATACTCATTTTATTGAGTCTATAAAGCACAAGGAGGGTTTGGCTTTGAGGAACAATCCCAGTATTCCAGAGGTAGACCCCAGTGCATCCAAAAGTAGGACTGATAGCAGGTAATAATTTAACCTATATAAATCTTTTCTATGCTAGTGGCTCAAGCTTTGGATGAGCTCTAATCATCCAGGAAAATTTAGTAGGTTCTGCTTCAGACTGTGAGACCCTTACCAAAGGGACTCAGGCTTTCTGTAAGAAACCTCTGTCTAGTTTATCAGGAATTCTTGGATGATTCCTAAAGGTGTCTATAATGTTCTAACTGGCAATGTTTTTGCTGGTTCCTGTTTAATGCTCTGTTTTGCATGTTACTCTATGTGGGAGCTTTCCTAAATTCACTGCTACTGCAGAGCTGGCTATGCTGACTGAGAAAAAGATCAAGCTGGAAGGAATACTCTAAATCTGGTGTTCCTTTGTGGTCAGATAGACCTGTATTATGGACCACAAAGGAACAAAATTTAAAAGGTCTTTCACTTCTGTTTTCTCACCGCTGTTTGAGTAGGTTATTGCAGGACTGAGAAAGCATCATCGTATTAGTACCTTGCTATAGGCAAAACCCTTCTCTAGGACTTTAAACTGTTCCTGGGCACTTGTGGAACCTAGGTATCTTTCTGTAAATCAGGACCAGGGGTGTGATCTTTGAGTAAAAAACAAATAAAAACGGTTTAAAAAAGACTAATTTGTATATGCTTTTGGTATAATTGTAACATGTAATATAATGTGTAATTATTCAAATTTTGCAGATGGGGGAACTGAGGCACAGAAAACATTATGTGAGATAACACAAGGGTTTAGTGACAAAATTGCTCTTTTCTGTTTCTCTAAGCTGTAAGAAAGCTGCCCTACTCTTGTTTTGATCATAGTAATATATGTATGATAACTCAAATATTTCCCCAGCATGAATCTCATGTTGTTTTGAGCTTCTTTTGTACCTTCATTATCCACTTAAAGGCAGTTAAAAATCACCTGAATTCTATGTATCCTGCAAATCCATACTTTGGGAGGAAGTTTTGAAATATCTCATGTGTCTGATTTCTATTTAAAATATAGTTGTCAGTTAATTCATTTTCACATTTAATAACCTATACAGTGCATAACTGTGATTGCAGACTGCAACCTCAATTTTTCACATTTATGGGCTTTCTTGTATATTAATCTAATGAAAAGTAAAGATTGGGCAGTTGCATGTAAAACTTCATAAATAACAGTGCTTGAGGCTGCTGCCTGAGTTGTGAAAGAAACACTGTTTTTCTCCTATGACATGAAGCTTTAAGGACTTTATGTCCTGATCAAGAAGGAGTGCTTTAATAAGCATCCATGTTAGAGGGTTTGTGCTGTGTAAGCTTGGTACAGACCATATGGGCAAAAAGGCACATTGTGTGGCGACAACTGCCCTGCTTGTCATCCCCAATCATACTTGCTCTAATCCTTGTTTTAATTTACTCTGCTTGTACAGCACCAATCCTGCCAGTGCGGTCCTTAGGGTCCCTTCATTCCTGCCATTTATGACAAGGAATATGCAAAGGCACAATTATTCATCCACTAAGGTGACAGAGAAGGGCTCTGCTTGGGAATACGTTCCCAGACTTGCAGCATCGTAATGTCAGTTGTTAAAGCACTTTGCAGTTGCAAACAATTCTTGAGAGACATTTTTTTTTTAATATAAATATTTTTGAACACAGAAGTGCTAAGACTAAATGAATCCTTATTAATTAAGAAGTGCAATGCTGGGAAGTTTTTATACATAACGTTCTCCACACTTTGCCTTTTATTCAAATTGGTTGGTTTTTGTCTTTCCCTCTCCACTTAATTATTGTGCTCTTATCATTTGTTTAACTTCAGACAAAGGAAAGTATGTTGAGCCACCCTTATTAAGTCTTACAGATTGTATGTTGTTTATATTCTGCTGTACACTGCATTCCAAAATGGACAAAAAAAAAAAAAAAATCAACAAAAACCCCTCAAGTGTAGCATTCAGCCTCTCAAGTCCATGATGTATTTCATTTGCTACGGTCAGAGCAATTTTAACAATGCCTTTCATTTTCTTATAGCCTAAAATGATTTTCTTTCTGTGAGGCCATTCTCCAAAACTTCTCTTCCCCTTTCAGGGTATCATTTGCAATTTAAAGCTAACCTGGTGAGTGTACTCACAATAGGCTTGCCCATAAAATGGTTCAAGGCCTGCCTGCATGCCTAATGAGGTTGATGTTGAGCTATTTAGCTCTTTGTCCTTCCATAATATCTACTTAATGCAGTTCAATGGGAGTGGATTGTTAGAAGCATTAAAGATTCTATTAAGTCTTTACTAAAGCCACTCTATTCTAGTCCAGCTGTATAGTGGCAAGAGCATTAAATTTGAGAATGTAGTGGGAACAAGGGGCCTGAAAAAGCACCTATAAAAAAAGGACAAATTTCCTAACGAAGTAAGACCACACTCAATTTAAGACCTGTTACTTTTGTATCTAGATCTAAAGAGTTTCTCAATGTGCATCTCGCAGTGTTCTGAATTAACTCGTTTCCCTTAATGGATGAACAAGGTACAGTTTTAAATCTTCATCTATTTCCAAAGCACGTGAGTATGTTTTTGCTTCGCCACACTATTGAAAACAAATAATGTTGTAATTTTAATCTTGGAAAAACTACCACATTCTTGCAAAGGCCTCCTTTAGATAACATTTAAATGCAATGTGTTTTCCCATTTGCTTAAATACTGTAATGAGATTGGTCTGCACCATGGATTCAGAAATCTCTGCACTTTGGGGGAAGATAAACAACACTTCTGACAAAAAATATTCATTCAACACATTGTTTTGCTGAAGGGATTGTTTTTTATCAGGCCTGTATGGTGCTAGCCACCAGCATTGAGAAGAGGGAAGAAAAAAAAAAAGAAGAAGGGGTAGAATGGCCAGGATTTCACACAGTTGGCATTGACGTGGCTTGAAGAGGCAAGCACTAAGCTGTCTTTTCAACCATAGTAAAAACCCTCCATCTGGCCACCCTGAAACTCTGTTAGCTTGTTCAACTCGCTGTCGGCTGATTGGGCTTTGTGAAGCAGAAGTAACAACATCAATAGTATAAACCCTTGCCACTTGAGAGTATTACATTTCATTTCATGCTTGACTTAATCAAAACTGGGGAAATGAAATTTACACCTTTTTGATGTTCTTTTCCCTGCTGTTTAAGGAGAAGAATCTTAACCCATTTGATCTTCACATGCACCCAATAAATGACCAAATATGCCAAGCTGCCAAAAGCAGACGGCTGCCAGTTGCCAGTTTATGTCAGGTCACTGTGAGAGAGCTTAATGCAGAAGGTCTGGAGTTTCATACCAGATACCTCAATTTGCAGTATGGTCTTTTGGTTGCAGCGTCAACAGTTTAGCTCCCCTCCCTATTAATATTAAACTATTATAAAGAAAGCAAAAATGTCATTTTTACTGGAGGGAAATATGTTAGCAGGCGGCTGTTGCATGACAGAGTCAGGAGAGAGTGACAGAGATGAAATGAAGCTGGGTTTGAATTGCTTCTTCAAACCCTTGACATTTGTTCCTTTCTTTTCTGGCTCTGATCTACACGATATACACGGTTGTTGTTGTTGTTTTTCCTGCTAATAACAAGACAGTGCAGTGCCGGATTAGAGATCGAGCGAGTGAAAAATGGGACTGGTGATAACATTTTCCCTGTGCCCGGGGGGAGGCTCATTAAGCACGAGATCAGATCGCTACCAAAATACATACATAAATAAAATCAACAAGTAACAAAGTTTTCTCTTGCAACTTGCTGATGGAGAAAGCTTTTGGTTCAGCTAATGTGGGCCTGGGAAGAGGCCTCGCTGCTGGCCATGCTGCCCCGGGCTGGCTCAGCAGCGTTGCTTGGCCTTCATGGCTGCTTGGCCTTCATGGCCACGCCACGGCTGCGGGGCACCTCAGGGAGGGCTCGTCACCACCTGTGCTGGCGTGGACCTGCACGGCAAAACAAACAAACAAACACCACGCCACAGCTTTCTGCCTTGCCGGACATTGTCCTGCTCTCCTAAAAGACCTTTTGCCTTTTGTCAAGGGCCCTCATTTATGACTTGATGAAAACATTTGTAATAGATCATCAAATACTGATACATTCTGTGGGACAATATCCCATTTGTTAAATATAAATTAACATTAACATAGATCCCCTGTCGCAAAAAGGCAAAGGGTTTTGACACCTTTTCAGCAGGACAGGCCGGGCCCCAGCAAAGAAAGCCAAGGGCCTGTAAAGGAACTTGTCCCAAATGGTGATCCTTGCGGCTCTTGTGTGACAAGGTACATAGTTTCTATTCAGGAACAGGCAGATTATCGGTTACTATAGTTTCCCTAATGCTCAAATGGAGCTAAGGCCTAAGCTGAACAGAATAGGTTAAAAGGTGCCGATGTTTGGGCCTGCGAAACCACATGTTGAGAGTCAGAGACCAAACAAAACAAAGAGCACATCTCTCTGGTCTTTGATGTCTTCTCTGAGGGATGCGGAGTGAGAAGAACTCCACCGTGCCCCCGCGCCCACCGGCCCGGCCAGACTGGGACAATGCGGCAGGGTGGGAGCACGGGCACTGTGGGGCAGCCGGTGCTGCCAGCTCCTCCACCGTGGAGGAGGAAAAAATCAAGGACCTTTTCCTAGAGGAAAGCGACGACGGGCTGTCACGGCCTGTCTTGGAAAATCCTTGTAACCGCACATGTTTATTCCCCCATTTTTTTTCCCCCTACAAGACACGTGCTGTGGTCTCAAACACAAACAAACTCAGGACCCTTGAAGTACTAAGTTTAACTAGACTTAATTTGCTGTTTTCTGCATGTGTTTCCTTTTAGTCTGTCCTTTAGTATTCCGTTTGTGTTGTGTGCTTTAAAAACTCTTTACAGCGCTTCAGCTAACAGCTTTTTATTTAGCTGCCTGCCTCAGTGTCTGCTTTGAATCCGCTGTGGAGCTGGTGCAGTGGCTGCTCTGCGCTCTTGCATGAATCACTGATTCTGCTCTTTTTTTCCATTTGTGAGTGTACAATGTTTTCAAACAATTCATATTCACCATAAAAATGTTCCATGTTGGATATCCCCTGATAGCACAAGCAATGCCTTTGCATTTTTCATAAGTGAGATTAAAATACCCACTACTTGCGCTCACAATGTAGGTTTCCTCCATTCTGTTGAAACTCGGTTTAGTATTTTAATTTTTTATTAAAACTCTTGTAAGCAAGATAAATGTGCATCGGCACTGAAGGGAGACTGCCAGCTTTGATAGGTTATATTGCCACAATTTGCTGCTGCTCTTTAAGTATTCTGGCACTCGAGATCCAAGTATTATGCAAAGCAAAATTAATCAGCACCTGCATCTTTTAAAATAATAGAATTCATGAATTCTAAAGTTTTATCAGCGTTATTGTAATTCTGATTGTCGTCAGTTCTTTATACCATTATAGAAAAATATCTAATTGTAACAACTGTATTCCTATAGTGAACATATTACTTGAATTCAAACCCTAACAATGGCAATAGGATAACTGTCCTTGAATTTGAGCCTTTTGTGATACATCAATAGGCTTACAATGTGCTGAATTAGCAGGCATATTAATGGGCAGATGCAGCACCAGCCCATTCTTTTTACCCAAATCTTCTTATGCAAATACCCCATGAATCCAGTTCAAAGAGCTAGCTTTAAAATGAGCTTCTACACACATTCAGATGGGTCCTTTCACAACCGGCAATGGGACTTAGATAGAAAGTGACATGAGAAAAGTTTAGACACTTGTTTTTATAACTGAACATGATCTTGTTATCATAATCTGATACTGGTAACTGGCATGGTCTGGTTGTAGAATTTTAAGCCTTTAACAGAGGGAGATAATCTAGGCCTTTGTGCTACAATGTACTGAATCCTGCACTTGGTGAAAGCTATCAATGAGAATCGCAGTTCATGCTTTTTCAAACAAAACTTTTTCATGGTAAAAGCTTTTATCCTATGATAATTACTTAACTGATTGTAGCGGTGCCTTTAACGTTAGTGAGCTCATAACAAGGGCACATAAAAAAGGTTGCATTATTTTAGAATAAATAAATTATCAAATAAACAAGTTTTGTTTGCTTGTTGAACTAAATGGTAATGAGGTCATTATTAAAAATGCTAATGCACAGCAGCATGGCTAGTAAAAGTTAATGTATTTTGTGATCTTTCTTTTGTTTGCTGTGTTTCTTGTGATTATTTCTCATCGACAGCATCTGGGTGAGAGTGGTTTTAATTATTTAATTGCATATTTAGGAAAACCTGCCAAAGGAAAAGAAGGAGAATAGTTTTACTGAGTTGTTGTTGTTGAAGACCCTTCCTTTAAAGCTATTTTAAGTTTGCCTGCCATTTCAATGAAAACCTATGGTTTTCTAGGTGGTAGTTTGGATTTTTTTAAACAGTTTATTTTAAGAAGTCCAAAAAATGGTAAGAAGGAATTTCATGTTGACATTTCCCATACATGCTGACCAAGCTTCATTAAAGCAATGCTTGCTACAGAATATTCTATAAGAAGTATAAAGACAACTGAGAATTGATTCTCAGCTGGAGCAAATTGGCATAACTAATTGACTTCTGTGGATCTGGTCAACGCTGTTTCAGCCTTGGCCAGTGTGTGGAGTTGATAGATGTAGATAATTTAAACTACAAGAGATTATTGTAAAAAATGAGGGGGGAAATAATCTGCTCTTATATCATTGCATTTAGAGAATCAAATGTATATTAGGTTAGTCCTGTACAGCATTATTGATTGGTTTATATTTATGATTCTTTATAATTTTTTTCTGAAATGAATATTTATAGTATGTTCTGAAGCATTAATGAGGAGATTCTTATACCAAAATCCTTCATGCAATAGATGACCGTAAAAGCAAGTGTATCTTTTAAACAGTTATTTTCAGAGCAATAGAAAAATTTCATATAGACGCATACTGGCAAAAATATTATGGGTTGTGCTTCATGGAGGAATGCTTTAGTAAGATTTAATGGTAGCAGACATAAGAGTTCCACTTAGTGTTCTTCCGGACATTTTGTGTTCCAGCATTAATTAACAGCGTTTAGGGACATGAATACATTTGATGAATGTTTTGATTTTTAGTATTGTTTTCTATGTACTGTAAACCTGCAATAATAAACTCATGTGCTGAAAGAATCTTTCAGATTAATGTATGAGTACACAGAGGGACTAATTCTGAATTCAGATGTATGTATGTAGACCCTTCCTGTCTCAGAAAGATAATCCATCACCATTGATCCTGTTGAGCCATTACTGCCTTACTCATCTGCAATAAATTTAATCTTTCAAATGAATGTATTGCTTATCAGTAAATGTGGTTAAATGTAAAGGAACATGTTAGGACAGTGACTGGCAGATGGGAATCTGCTCCAAAGACTGTGGTTCTGTAAGGAGTTCCTGGGAAACATCAGCCACCTCAGACAGCCCCACTCCACAAGAGAGGCTTTTCACAGACTGTTGAATGTGTGCTCCTAGGGCACAAAATACCTGCACATGTTATGCTTTTGTGAGGCTTCAAAATAATTGTGTATATCTAGCTGCATCACAATTAGACTGAGATGCTTAAAGTAACTGCATAAATCTCTCAACTTTTTGTATGCTTTTTTTTTTTTTTTTCCACATTGTGGATGAAGCTGAAGTGATTAGATGAAGTTTTATCTTCTTGCTGTTTTTGTTGTATCTGGGAATGTTTCACCATAGCATGGAAAAAGGCATGGAAGGAAATCAGTGTAGGAGAACCACTGAAAGGGTGAAGTGTCAAAGGTGATGCAGGAGAGAAACATAAATGGGACAGAACTGTAAAATGCCTGGAGGGCAAACTGCATGGTAGAGTGGTGGAAGGAGAGAGAGATGGGGAATCATCTAGAACATCAGTATCAGACTGTCAAACTGCATGATATCTAAAAGAGGAAAGGGAAATTTGGTCTAAACTAATGGCAGATGGCATAATTCAGGGAGCAGAACAATTGAAAAGAAACTCCGACCTCTGTTCTTGTTGTGGAGATGATTTTAACATTTTGTGTCTTCTTTTACCAGTCTGTATAATGGGGATGGTAGTAGTAACTCTGAAAATGGATGTGGGGACTCGGAGCAGAAATTCTCAAGAACATGTGGCCTACTAATACCTGTTATTTACTGTAGTTCACCAACAAGGAGTTCCCGTTTTGTAGCATCAGCAGTACCAAAAGGCCAGGAAAAGTAGATTGTACAAACAAAATTATTTTGAACGCATTTCAGTCCCATTAATGTGTCTGCTGTGCTTCAACAGACAGACAGAAAACCAGGTCTGAGTAGGGAGAAGCAGAATCAAAGTGTGTTGGTTTTAGAATTTATTTTGTGATAAGTAAAATGGCTGTGATCATGGTTTTGTATAGGAAAGCAGAATTTAATATGCTGGCATCAAAATCAAGTCCTTGAGTTCTTGTTCTCAAGGAACAGACATTCTCTGAAAAGAGAGTTTCGTGATGATGGAGACTACCTGCAATTTTAAGTCAAATTTTCAGAACACATTTTAAAAAGAGGGCAGGGGCGAGGTGAACCATTTCTGTAAATCAAAACCAGGTAAAATATTTGTAGTTAAATCATATTTTGATAGTTTGCAAATGAAATTGAATGTTTTGACAGTTTTAAATAAAAACTTTTCATTTCCAAATGGCATTTTTTCATAAAAGTAAAATTAATCCATCCCAAAGAAAAGGGTTTCGGTATCATTCCTTGCACTGGCCTCATTGACTTTCATTCATTTTAGTACTTAGAGAAATTGGGATAAGCATGTATTTTGGTGCTTTGAGGAACTGGATCCTACAATGTTTGAGATAAGCCTTAGTTTGTCCTACAGACAAAGCTGAAATTCATCCCCCAGAGATTCAAATTCTTGATTTTGTCATTTTGACATCTGGCGCTGTAATAATAGTTTCATGCCTGCTTTTCTATTTCTTTGTGTGCACAGGAGGATTGTTTTTTTAAAATGCTCATTTTTCAAATCTTCTTCCAGGGAACAGTTTGGCATGCTTTGGGTCCTCTGAGCAAACCAGTGTTTTCTAACTACAGGTGTTCACCCAGCAGTAACGTTGCACTGCGTTGCACTCCAACCAGAACAAAAAATGAATTATACTCACAAAATATGCCAATGTTCCCAGTCTCGCGCCTTCATCAGGGCTGCAATGTTAGTATACTGTGCTAAATCCAAGTCAACAATAAAAGAATCATGAGAAGTGCGAATGGAATTGTTTCTCTGCCAGGTGGAGTGCAACGAGGCTTTACTGTTTGATGAACAGCTGTAAATACTCTAGATTCCCCCCTTGCATTTGTGCTGTGTAGATAGTAGCACTGGTGTTTTCTTTTTAACATCACCAGAGTCACTGACATTACACTGTTTGCTGCAGTTTCATAGCTTCTCTTGGCTTTTCTTACCTTCCAGGTATTAGATGTGCAATACCCTATAGCAAATGCTACTATAGCCTGAGAAGAACTCACCCTTTCTCTGTAATTTTAGGGCAAAATTTTACAGTAAAACCAACACTCCTTCCATTAAAATGCCATCCAGGGGGATTTCTGTGTGCAGGGGGCATTTAAGGATTGAGTGACCTCTTCCCAGTCATACAAGAGGTTGGTGATGAGTTTGACAATGCAACCCAAATCATCGTATTCGCCATGTGTTGTTCAGCTTGTGTCTTTCTCTTGTGCCTGTCCGGTAGGAAAGAGAACAATTATATACTTACTAATGAATAACTTCTGATTTCTGAGGTGTTCATGCTAGTAGCACTAGGGATTTACATGGACGTGTTAAGCACGGGATCAGATTAAAAGCTGTCGTGTAACAATATAGTTCTTTTGCAGGTATAACTTTTGAGTCTGTGTGTACTATATGTGCCTGTGGGATAAAATAGTAGTAGAGCAGTACCTCCTTGGATACACTAGCCATTTTTCTCTCAGAAATTCTTGGTACACTAGGAGAGAAGCTCAATCACTGATTTAAACATAAAGCAGGTGTGGTTTCATGATACGTGGCCACAGGGTTGTCTTTGTCAAACCTTGATGCTCTGGTTTAAAATAAAGGTATAGACCCCTTGGAGATGAAAACACGGGGACAGTAGGCTTGTGTTACACCAACAGAATGATCAGGTATCAGATCTGGAGCATGAATGTCCTCAGCTGCGTGAGAATATGAAGGAGGCAACACAGCTCAGAAAATTTAGAGAAAGAATTGTTTCACTGTTTATGATAGCCCTACAAATACACAGCTTATATAGCAGACTGACAGAGAGAGGAAGGGAGATCAGCTCCTTAATCCAGAATCTCTGAAAGATGATGGAAAAAACAATCTGAACATGTTACAATAATTCAAATCCCTGTAAATACTCTGTTGAATACTGAAAAACGTGAAAAATTATTATTGCTCCCAAGGCAGCCTATAAATATTGTTACTGTATTGGCTGAATCCAGACATAAAATATTTTCTCCCTGTTTATAAAACAGTTGACAGACATAACAGACACCACTAGCCAACTCTTAATCTTGGTTTTAAGATTTAGATTTGTTCTAGATGTTAGAATTAACCCTGGTTAAAATACATGATAGATTTCTATTCTACAAGGGAAATATCCCTCTTCAGAAGAAATCCCCTTCTTAAATCATCTAGTCTGTGACATCCCCTTAATCCCTTTATTTTCCCCAAATTTAGCATAAATACTTCCCTTTTTTACACCTCCATCTGTTTGTTCTACTTTTCTGCCTTGGTTCCTGTCTGTGATGCATTGAGCTCTGTTTTCAGTCATAAGGGCATTAGCTAAAGCAGTAGTTTCCCAGAGTTGGTGCCAGAGAAGTAGACTGAGTGTCTTGAGAATGGTGAAAGACATAAATATACAGAGACACATATTGATCTGTATGCGTGCAGGAGTGGAGACGGATGGATGGGTAGATGGACATGCACACAAATAAATAATACAGCCAGTGAATGTACATACGCATCTCTCAGAAAAGTCATAGAATTCTAAAATGCTCTCACTAATAGTCTGGTTAATGAATACAAATGCAGTGCAAACTCGAGTAAGCTTAATACATACAATGGTTTGTTCCCAGGCATCTATGGAGTGGTAAGGAGGAGAATTAACATAGGATTATCATATTTTACACATAGACATACTTGCCAATCCTTTTAAGAATACTTTAAGGACAGATCTAGAGTCTAAGTATTTGGAAGTAAGAATTGCTAAATATAGATTGTGCAAACCACTTAGCTATAATTCTTTTGAATTACTTGCTGAATGACACAACTGTGTGTTCAGTTGACTTCTATATAATGAAATAAGTTATTTTAATTTTAAAATGTGGGAAGATAGCAGTCCATAAGCTACCCTAAATATTTAGAAAACTTTCATTTGATTAACTAAGCCATGCTTGGCACTATGAGAAACTATCCACTGCTTTAATACTATCAAAAACCTGTTCTGAAAGTGAATGGTAAAAGATACACGTTTTTCTGAGTTTCAGAATTCAGCACATTTGTAAGGCACATTCCACAGATGCTGGAGGTTTTATGCAGGTACAATCAAGTACCTGTAAGATCACCCGGCTGCATTATGCAGTTGTCTGACAATGTGGGTGTGGTTTCATGATCGTTAATATCCAATCTATGTGCTATCAAAGCACTCAGGGTGTAAATTTGATCTGGATAAAGGGAAAGCACATGACTACATTTCTGTATAGTTGGGTTAGCTTACAATATGCAGTTTGTGCTGGCTGTGATAGGGCAAGAAATGTCTAATTTGGCATAAAGGCTGCTGATACATTTTTTTTGAATGAGCTACAGAACTAGGATGGCAAAGCAAGGTTTTTCCACAATGTCTCTTTGCATCTTGTGACCACAGTGCTTTCTTTCTCTTTGGTATTAGTGATTGAAAATCATGGTTTTAGTCTATTGTAAAATGGACCATCAGAGGCAGCTCCTGTTAAAAATATGTAACAAAACCTCTCTCTAAATGTTGTTAGGATTGCTTCTGCAGAGCAGAGAACATTTGCTTTCTTTTCTTCATTTATTAATATTACCTAAATGACTTATTTGCATAATTTATGGGAATGCTTTTCAAATATTTTCGGAATAGCTTTTGGTGCAGGCAGAAGTAAGTTTAGAACACACAGGTGAGAAGATAAATCTTGTTTCTTCAAAGTTTTTAAGCTGTATCATGGACGAAGAGTCCTTTAGGGTTGCTGTGTCTTGAAGGGTTTTGCTCTGTGTCATTTCTCACCTTTTTACCTCTTCTATGCGGGGCAGAGCAAGAAAGCTAGTTAGGAAAGGGCAAGGCCAACCTGCTCAGTGGCAGACGACCTAGCAAGGGGCAATAACCACAAGAGGTGCCTTGGGAAGATTCAAAGCGCATATTTGGAGAGATGTTTCCCCCAGGAAGGTACAGAAATACTGGAAGAGATTGGCCAGACCCTTGGAGGTTTTCAAGAGCTGGTTAAAAAAAGTCGTGGCTCGTCTATTGTTCATGACAGTTCTGGGGGAGACTGGAACAGAAACCTTAGCGTTCCCTTCCATTAATATTTCTGAATATGTTAGTCTGTACATACATTGCAGAGAAACCAACGAGTAATTTCTTTGAGTTTTTCACTGCAGGTAAGTTTTCTTTTTGGGTGAATTTTTTTAATGGGATTTCAATGATTTTGTACGGGGGCTATAACTCAGCTGTGAAATCAGCTCCATGGCTCTAATACAGAAGCCATATATTGTATAACAATCGCATTCCCCACAACATAGTGATTACACTAAATTTTAAAAATCTTGTTTTCTTGTTGAAATCCACCATCAAAACCCATTGTGTATATATATACTTGAAAGTACACTTTTATATGAGCATCTTATCAACTTTAATTATTAAAAAAAAACCAAATTAAACAACTTTTCAAACCACAGCAGAGCAGTTTCTACTTGTCTGAAATCCTGTATTCTTTCCTACATTCATCTTCAGAGTTTAGCTTTAAAAGTCATTGTTGATAATTTTAAAATATTTTGAAAGGTAATGAATACCATACAGGGTCAGCCCAGATGTCCTGTTGTGTCCTGCTCTCTGTCTCTAGCTAGCAGTGAATGCTGATCCATGGAAGAGCAGCGCGTCATCCTTTCTCTGGTATATCTTTGCAATAATCAGTGGTTCACTCTTCACCGAACTAGGTGCGATCTGAGAATGCATCTCACAGCAGCGTTCAGCACTTTGCATGTTTAAACTCATTGAAATGTAGTATTAATTACGGTGGTGTATCTAATGGTGCTGTCATTATTCTCTGATGGATTTTTCCAGAAGACCCAGCCACCAGATGTTCATTTGGTCAGTTTCCAAAAGAAATATGCTTCTCTATACATTTTTCATTTGGCATTTAGTGACTTTTTCACAGCAATGCACTTGCAATTAAGAATCTTTTTGGGTTTGAGTGGTTTGGGGGTTTTTTTGGGGGGGGGAGGGGGAGCGGGTGTTAACACAACAATAAGCTCAACTGTGTTTACAGTTGAACTGTTTGAAATTGCATCAGGCAATGAGTCAGTCTTGGTCACTCTTCAGCTGCTCTGAGTTCTCACCCAAATGTTTGTTAAATCAGTTTTGGTCACTTTTGATTTATGGAGGCATGATTAAATAGGGAGACTGGAGCAACAGAAAGTATCTGCTGCTGTTCGGGAAGCACGAGCCCTGGAAGCTGGCGGATGTTGGCTCTGCAGCAGATCAACCTAGCTGGAGCAAAGGTCATCTTCTAATGGAAAGAAAAACAAAAATAAAACACTCCCGCTCCACCACGGGTATGTACTGAGCTACCAGGGGGGAGGGAGAGCTCCTGTAATACAGTGCTGTGCCACCTGTGCTGTCCAGATCTTTATGGTCCTTTACTCCTCTTTTCCTCCCACGGACAGATTACAAAGTCTGAAGAACCTGTGACAGGCCTGAGCAATAGTGAAATGGGCTACTGCTCAGCCTCTGCCATGATCCAGAACCCTCCCACTCAGCGCTGGTTCCCTCCAGCCTTGCTCTCCTGTGATAGCAGCTCATGCCCTAACCTGCGATGGGCAGCATTCCTCAGTGAGAGGTTTGCAAATGATCCTCTGTTTGATTCAGTCTGGAGAGCTCAAGAGGAGCTTTGGTGCACAGAGACATGGGACTGGGGATTTCTGCCCACCTCCAGCTGTGCTCGTCCTGTTTGATGGAATCAGTATGTCACGGCTGATGTTAAACTCGGTATTTTCTTGATTGCTGTTGTCCAGCTGTGGCATTGGGTCCATCTCTGCTGTTCCTACACTGTTCCTTCACGGCAAGCAGACAGCCAAGTGCCGTGTGTGCTCTTCAGCATAAGAAGCTTCCTGGAGAGCTGTCTGTGGCTAGTTCTAGCAGGGGTCCAAATTCTAAAACTGGAAACTTGCATCATTAAGCCTTGAAGTAGATCTGCACTGCTTAATGATGTACAGTGAGACATCAATGACGTTAAATACCTGTCTTCTCAAAGTATGTGTGTTTTCATTATCTTTGCCTTCGCGGTACTCTGGAAGAGTGATTCTGCTATACAAATTGACTTTCTCCTGTGTCATCTGGGACTGGGAAAGGAGGGAAAACAAAAGTCTGGTGCTTTGAAACTAGGCGGTACCAAGGCATTCCATCTGACCTCTTGCACAGCTCAGGAAAGGGCAATGCCATGTTGGGAAGAGTAGTTGGCACCAGACGATGGAATCTTTTATGGAAAACCCCAGTTCAAATGATGGGAACAATTAATTTGCAGTACTGAGGATCTGAACATCACACTTTTATTGTCAAGGAGGCATATCTTTTAGGATCTGTTTGTTATTTTCCTTTGTGGTTCACTTAGCTTTCATTTTTATAACTACTGTATTTACATACAGGACTTAAAATTCCCAGTTTTGTGTAGCAAAGTGGTTGTGAAGGGAATTTTGGTCAATTTTTGTAGCGAAATCTTTTCTATTTACTGAGTGAAGACTTAGTGTTGGCCAGGTGAACTTTTGCGGCATAGGTCCAGGGTTCCAGCTGAAGTTTTTCATTTCCATTTTGTGGAAGCATTTACAGAGGAAATCTGATCTATGCTTTTCTGTTGTACAACACTTTTGTTGCTCATGTTTAAGACTGTAGTACCTGCGTTCAAGTTATGGAAACAGAAAGGAACGCTCGGGCATGCTTAGGTGTGCACACAGTGAATTTTCTGTGTGTAACGAAATGAGAAACACCACATTTTCAGTTTACATCTGCATTGCAGGGTACAGGCAAAAGGGGTTCCCCACTCATTCATAACTGTGAGTCCTGAGATAACTGTTGTTGTTTGGGTAAAATGGACAGAAGAGCAAATTGCACTCCTTGTTCTGTTTAAAAGGGTGCTGTTTTGCAGCCTCAGCCATGGTTTTTTCCAGTCCCATGCGTTTCCATCATGGTTCTTATCTTTGCTTTCTGTAACTCTGCTTCTTTCAAAATCCCAGTGATTAGTATGCAAAATTTCTCTGTCTTTGAAGCTAAAGACATACTCCTGGGTATTGTCATCAGTTACAGCTTTGGTGTTCTGTTCAGCATCTTAAGAATAAAATCTCTAACTAAATTCTTATCCTGTTATTAAGGACCTAAAGTAAAGGAGCTAACTAAAGGAAGCATGAAAATCGTGAAACACTTCTTTTTTTTGTTATTGTTGTCGTTTCTTTTTTGCTGTTAGTTTTTGCCAGTACCACTTACTTCAATAAAGCTAGTGGCAGCTTTTAAGCAAGAACAAGTTGTACAGTACATGGGTGTGTGTCTGTCCACATAAATTTCACTTCTTTAAATTAAAAACCCAATAAATGAAAACTGTCCAGAAGCACTGGTTGTAAATGAAAGGCTGACTCAATGTCTGCTATGGCCATTAATGAGCCTTTCCTACACTCCCTAATCATCTTGATTGCCTTATTGAATGAAACATGTGACACAGACCTTGTGTGGAATCTCAGTGGTGCTCAAGCACTCACTTTAGTTCTTTGTAGAGTATGTGGTGATTTACTACTGGCACCTTTTCAAACGGCAGCTCTTTAAATTTGTGGTCTTTGGTTGAATCTTCTACCTATACACTTAGTTTCTCAAAGCACCAGTTATCTTCAAATTGTTAATATCCCAGCAGGTGTTAATGACAGAAAAGCCATGCCAAGCCCTTGGTCGGCATATCATTTTCCTTGTTCAACATGAAGTCAACATACTTCCCTCAAAAAGGAATTGACTGTGGTGGAAAACAGCCGGACAGGTTCCTACTTCTGTAGCCTTTTTGAAAAAAAAGGATCTGCACATTTTTAACCGGAATGTTCATTATCTCTACTTAATAAAAGTTTTATTAAGAAACACCCTCGTTTTTAATCATCCCAGAGTTATTTGGGTAGCCCATTTGAACTAAGACAGTGGCCCTATCGTGTATCTAGTGAAGAATTATTATCCTGCAGCCCTTCATACTGCTTGAGTACTATAAGCTTCCTGTTGATCTTTGCAGTCTCAGGAAAAAGATGAAGTTTACAGTGGAAGTGGAAAAGGAAATGATTGAATAAGCTTTGAAAACTAAACTACTCTTCCTCCTTCAAACAGATCCTTCTGGGCATGGCTAGAAAGACACGGAGTACAATGACAAGGAAGTCTACTAAACAAACTTCTGGTGTTCTCATAGTTGTTACTGGCTGTGTACAAGTTTAGTGGAACTCATTCATGCTTGTTAAAAGATGAGGCTGTTAACTAGTAGTTAACTACATTGTTAACAACTTGTTGTTTCTAGTATTCTGGTTTGGGTTGGTTTGATTCAGATTTAGGGACAACATTATACAAATTTAATCCATATTGGTGGAGCAGATTTTTCTGAATGTTGTTCCTTTAGTAGGCTAGACAGTTAATGTTTTTAAATTGTAAACTTCAACTATATTTTTAAATGTATTGTTGTCTTTATTTTTTCATTTTCGATCTCACCAAAGAAGAAGGTAACTGCTCTTGCAGATGCAAAACAATAACTATTTGACTTGGCTTCCCATCATAGTTCTTCTGCTTCTGTATCACCATTTCCACACAGTGCACATCTGATCAGCCCATGTGGTGCTAACATTGAGAGCTCACAGAGCTTAACTGATATTCTGGAGAGGACAATCTATGAAAGCACCTTTTTTTATCAATAGTTTTCCCATTTCAAAAGATCAACACACTTTGTAATGTAATGAACTATATAATATGTGGGTGAGAGGGTGTGTTGTGTGCGGAAACCCCAGTCAAGGGTAATATCTGTTGTCCTTCAAGCAGTTGCAGTGTAAGCAAAGGATGAGGAGAGGAACATAAGGGACCTTGGGAGACAACAGTGAGCCATGTAGAGGGAGCAGAGAAATGGTGTGAGAGACAAAAGGTTAAGGGGAAAAAACAACACCAAAAGTAAAAACAATAGAAGAGGAGAGAAAGAGAACTAGGAAAGGGTGAGGACAGGGAAGAGGAAAATAAGATGCAAAAGGAAAAGAATGGGAGGAGCAACCTGTGCACCACAAGCAGAGGAAAACAACATTGGAGAAAGAACTGTACTGGCTGGAGATGTCCATGAGACACCTAAAGCATTTGTATTCTACCTAAGTGTTCTGTCTAGATTTCCAATCTGCTTCTTAATGCTTTAGAATGTTAAATGCATGAAAATGGGAAATCTTTTTTCTGATGCATATTTATTTCTTCTTTTCTAATGTTGCAATATACACAGGGAAAGAATAGGATGTGTGTTAGTTCAACACAAGCTCAGGACAACTTGTTTTAAGTGAACAAGGGTGTTGGGTATTGTGAGCTATAAAAACATTTCATTGTTAGACAAGAAGAGTTAAATGTATCACTTTTAGCAATCTTCCAAATTAAACAGCCAAGTTTTGCTCTTCCCTCCGTCAATATGACATCATTTTGTTTATACTGAAAAAACCTACATCTTGAGTTGGAGCAGGTTATTCAGTGTGGCAAGAATTCATAAAATGTTCTTAGAAGTTTTCATTTTTGTCTCAGTAAGAGGAAGTCAAAACAAACATTTTCAGATGTATAAACCATATACTTTAAACATTGCTCCCAGTGCTGCATTTTTGTTTTTTGGTTTGTTTGGGGTTTTTTTTTCACTGAAAGCACAAAAACATTAATCAAATACATTAGTACACAGGGGAGAGATGTATGAGAGAGAAACTGTACATCTGTACAGGAGGGTTGTCTACACTTTATATTTATTCTAGTGATGAACTTCAGCCTTCTGTCACTCAGTACTTCAGTATTTTCTAATTAACCTTAGTTTTGCAGTTCCTTTTAAAAAAGCAGTTGACAATCACAGTCACTTGAGGACTGGATTACACGGATTATATTCTCATTTTGTTTCTCCCTGATAGGACATTTCTAGCCATTTTGTGCTCTTCTGCTGAAACCCAAGTGCCCCTGAATGCTGCTCATTGGTGTTGGGATGGGGAGAGCCGTCCCTCCAGACCCAGCTGCCACGGCAGTGCTTTTCTAAGGTAAATTGCTATAACAAAGTTAAAGCATAAAGCACCAACATGACAAAGTGCTCCTGTAGCTGGAACTTTAGGTGGCATCTTAATATCTTTCGGAAGCAGGCAGACCTGGCTCCAAACATGTGAGTTATAAAGGGCTCTGTCTGTGAGGATGATGCCGTGATGTCTGGTAATGGTAACTAGCAAGGCAGTGAAGTCACTTCTAAAAGTATCGTGCTGCAGCATGAAGCTTCCTGGCGTGATGTCAAGTGGCTCTTGTGAACCCCGACTGCTCCGCAGCAGCTACGGTTATTCTTAGAGACACTTCCCATTCCTTAGGAAAAGCTACTGTGAGAAGCTTAGTTGACTTTTATCTTTAGAAGCAAGCATTTAAATGTTGGACTAATTTGTAGCTCATTCACAGCTCAGCTGCAGCCCTGCCAGCTGTGCTGGGATCAGTGACAAGCCTTTCTTCCACCTCCAAAGCACACTTGCAGACAGATCCAGGGCCTGGAAGTGCATTGCCCCAGAGGCAACTCGGGTTTTTCACAAGCATGTAGCTGCCTGGGGGACTTTTCTAGAACAAGTAGCATATTAGGCGTTCCCTAGCAAAGGGAGACCTTACACACACATAGGAATCTTGCTGGCTTCACATGCATTGGATTGGTGTTGCTGGGGTCTGCCCTGTTGGAGATGGAGAGGGGCTGGTGACCATGGAGTTAAGTATTGCCCCAGCAGGCCGCATGGCTTAGAGGCAGAGGCATGAGCTGCCCAACCAGGCAGCAGAAGGGGACTAGAGGAAGGACCTCTATTCCCTCAAGGGATGTTGGTTCAGAATGGTTGGTAGGAGCATCCTTTCTCTTGGTTGGATGGGCACCCGTGCCCCTGGGACAGCATTCTTGCAGGACTTGGCATATCAGCTGAATTAGAGACAGCCTCTCTTGTGTGTTGGACCACAAGGGGAAAAAAACCTTCCTTTTTGGGTGGAGATCAGAAAATTAGTTAATGAAACTGAGGTAGGAATTGGTAATAACTACACTGAGAAGCATCTGGCTGTGCAGCTTGCAGTCATTTGGCAGTACGGAGTGTTGCTCTCACGTTGACAGAGAACCTTATTGTATTCTTCATTCTTGTCCCACCCATCTCTTCTGGTTTTGGGGAATGAGGTTGGAAATGTGTTTGCCCTCCCAGATTTGGAAAGTTGGTTTGTTCATTTCTGCAGTCTGATGACTAATAAACACACTTACTCAGAAGCCTAGCAGCCTCCCCTTTTCAAGCCCTCACTGCCAGCCACGGTTAAGCTGGTCAAGCTGGTTGCAGACTTCACCTGTATTTTGGAGAAGTGTGTGGTGGCAGCTGGGCAAGCCCTGGGGCAGCGACATCTTGGCTAGCAGAGGGCAGGAAAAGGCAACGGGTCCGTTCCTGACCTGGCAGTAGGATGAGCCACACCCTGTCAGGTTTACTTCATTGCAAAAAAAATAATAATAAATTTAATTTCATAGTCACAGATTTATATGGGGCTCCCCATCTGAAGGAACAGAAATGAACTAGCACCTCTGCTTCTTGGCACAGTCCGTTTAACCTGGACAGTATACAAAGATATACGTATGAGAATAATGTTTTTCTTAAATTTGCCAAGCATATCTTTTTTTTTTTTTTTTAGTTCAAGAGATTTCTCCTTGTTTACACAACTGTTAACTTTAGTCTATCTTATACACACAGAAGATGCTTCTTTTCAATGTCATTCTTCTTTTAAGACCCAAGAAAGAGCGAAGGAGTAAAAACAACCACTCGTCACTGTTAACATGAGCTGCTGAAGTGATTATATTAGTTCACCGTAAGTGTCCAGATGCTCTGAGCAATGGGCTCTCGCCGCCGGTCGGGAGATTCCCATAGCAAGCATCAGTAATAGATAGTGTGAGAAAAAGAAACATGATCAGGGCTCTTCTTAAAGAGAGTAAAATATACACCCAGCAGGGATGAGAATATCCTCGAAACAAACAGCAGGGAGCTGAAACGAGGAAGAACCAGGGCAGGAAATGCAGCTACCATTCTGATTTCATCAGATTAGCAGAAGCCGAACAGGGGAGAAAGCAGAGGATTTCTGTGAAGGTGGAAGAGCACCGTGTTAGGGTCACCCTTGACCAGTACACCCAGTTTTCATACTGTGCCCGTGTGAAAGAGCAGAAGAGGTGCAGAAATTACGGGTGAGGTGTCAGCTCATCATGGAATAGTTGGCTTCTTTCCTATTTAGTTTTTCTTTTCTAAACTTTCTTCTTTTTTTTCAACTTCAGGTCAGATTTTTAAATTAAGAAACTGCTCTTTAGAACTGAACCTGCAAAAAAAAGTTGTTTGCTAAACTGACCCAGTTTCATTAATAGCTTTGGTCTTTCCTAAGCAATGTTTTTGAACGTGGTTTGGGGTTTTTTGGGTTGTTTTTTTTTTTTTCTGAAACATAGTTCTGGCAGCTGTGTATTGTCTCGTAGTGACACTTTCTGGCTTTTATTAATTATTGCAATTCAAGTGCAACAAATACAGAACTAACTAAATGAGCCCTTAAAAACATATTGCTCTTAATTAAATGGAAACTTTGAAGGCAATGGTTTAACTGGGTGAGATTCACCAAGGGCAATAAATACATTATATCTACTTAGTGTTTTAAGTGAATTTTAATTCTGTCTCTAACAAAATTAATTTGATTTTCAAAATGAGGAAAAGGGGTGGAAGTAATGGGAGTGTAAGGTCAGTGAGTGATCCTGTAAAAGCCTTGAATTGGCAGGTGGAGTGGAGCAAATTGTGAGATGGAAAGGCAAAGGAGATTTCTCATTAGGGTGTCATGTTAACCTGAAGTGATTAAAGTGTGAGGCCTTGTAGGAGCTGATTTTTCATTTCTCCAGCGATCAGGGCTTGTAAGCAAAACTAGGAGAAGGGATCAAAACAACAGAGGACTCAGCCTTACTGTGTCATGGGTCTTAGGACCTTGGCAAAGCCAAGCTTCCTGAAAAAAAGGATGGAAATTGGTCCTTAGTATGTTTAAATAAAGATTGAGAGTTATTTAAATATAATTTAAAATGATTTAACGAAAACCAGTGTTTGAATATAAGGTTTCATTTCCCTGAAAATAAAGCATGGCTGAGGATGAGAACCTTTACATGTCAATCCAGTGATTTGGAGACCCCTGCCTGGAAGGGGAGCTCAGATGCACTGCATGAGTCGTAGCCCTCAGAGGACTGGCCCCAATTGCTGTGCTGGATGTGTGTGCTGGCTGCCTACACTGCTGCATCTGCTGAGCTGCACAAGAGTGGAACAATATTACAGGTTGTGGAATAGCAAGCAAGATTTCCATTTTCCCTGGAAGAAGGAATCGGTGACATACAGTTCACTGCTGAATAGGGCATATGATCAACACTATTGAATTGAGGATGCATTTGGTTTAAGAATGGTTACTTAAAATTGGTTACTTTTCTCTCCACTTTTATTTTAATCTTTTAATTCCTCATTTTAAAGTAATATTTTCTAGCCTCCAACTTTCATAAGAGGTCACTAGAAGAAACATATCAAATAATTTCAGAATGCATTTTAGTTGACTTTTGGATAAACTTAATGGAAATTTTCATAAGAAATATTTTGAAACATTTTTGCCACAAGATACATTTAAGAAAAATCTTAAATACTAAAAAAAAAAAATTAAAAAATATATGATTTGTCATATTTTATAGACCTAATGGACACAATTTGCACACAGGAGGCTTTTTGTGGGTTGAAGATGGGTTCTGCGGGCTGTGCTGGGCTCAGGAGTCAGGACTTGGTGAATTCCCTTTGGCTGTCTTTGGTCTGCTGTTGTTACAAAACTCCAAGAACTCTTGCTGCTAGCACTTCTGTGAATGTTTTAGGAGATGTGTTTATTGCTTTAGAGTGAAGATGAGGAAGGCAATTCTTATTCCAACAGCTTCACTGAACAGTAGGGAATCACAGTCACTTACAGATAGAGAACTCAGATAAATGAAGGGAAGACTCTGTCCATGTGCCACTGCAGGTTAGAAGACACCTGTTCTACCTTTTCTTCTTTCAGAAAAAGCAGAATAAATCAACTAAGCAGGGGGTTAGCCAGGAGAGTTGTGCTATCAGCACTCTCCAGCTTCTGGTGGCTGAGCAAGCCAGCTTGAGTAGCTCTGCAGTCCTGTCCCATGCTGCGTGCATGCACTTCTGCAGGCATACCCTGAACTCAGCTACAGCCCCTGCACCCACACGAGCTCCTAACTTCCCAACTGTCTTATTTGTCTCCTATGTTGTTTTATCTACTGACATTAAATGTTCCTTCAGGCAAAAAGTACAACAGAAAGCCAAGTCGCCTGTGGTATAGGTATTGAGTTTCTGACCTAGAACAGCACCTACAGAAAGGAAAGCTTTTAAAGTCTGCTGTATTTGAGGGAGCAGGTACCTGTTGTCTTTTAGCCATGAAATGGCTCCTTTTATCCTGAAAATACATTTAAATACAATGAGGGAGGACTAGCATAAATACAAGAAAACATTTTGTGTGCTAAATATGAAGTATTTCAGAAGTAACCTGCAGTGCGTAATTCTTCATCAAGCAGAAGCCAGGGTACAGCTTCTGCTTCTCTTCTCACAAATTTGAAATTAGTTCACGTCTTTCCTTTCTTTTATGTTGTTGGCAATTATTCAGTGCACCATAAGCCCCGTGTCCTAAATTTCTTGATTCATGTCTAAACATTGTTTGTATTAGCTGTACCCTAATTAATCCTTTTGTGCCACAAGTTGAATTTGCCTAGCATGCTTTTCATTGCCAGCAATGGATGCACCAAATCTGCTGATGCCAAAGAGGTAGCATATATTTAACATGCATCAGCACTCGCTCTCCCTTTTATAATTGCTGATCCTCCCGCACTTAATAATACGCCACTAAGCTAAGGTTATACACAGCTCATGCAGTGCTAACTATCAGGGTGTGTGGTTATTCTATAATAACCACATTTTAGGGTGTGTTTCAATTTTACAGGGCAGTCATTTACTTCAAATTACTTTGTCATTTCTTAAAGCCATTGTGTAATTCCTTTATTAAAGGAAAAGAAAAAATATAATTTGATTTTTAAAGATGCATTAAATAACACTAATTATAATGCTTAGCTCTTAGCACATTTTTCATCCTCTGCTTTACAGCCATTTTGCTAATTAATTTTTATGGCATCCTTGTGGTAAGCAACTAGCTGTACCTCTGACTGAAAGTTTGGAATGCCAAGGCAGGGAAATCGAGTGGTTTGCCCAAGATTACTGTGAATTGCCCAGGAGCTGAGTTTAGAGCCAGTAGTAGTATTTGGCTGTTTCTGACTGCTGGGTCATGCACTCACAAGTATTTCTTTCCCCCAAACTATATAAATAATCTCAAGAATTATTTCATCTTTAAAACAGATAAGAACAGAGCCATAATACGGCACAAGTCAGCTCTGTGCTCAACAGGATCCTGGCTCTGTGAAGGAAGATGTGCTTCTAAACAGCTCCACTCAAAAAATAAAATTCCAGTCAGTACGCCACTGGTCTTTGGAGGTCGCAAAAATTTTCCTAAGTGTCCACCAGTCCTTTTCTTGAAGTTTCACCAAGTAATTAGTGGTTGTGAGGCAGTAATCCATGTTTCCATTGCCTCCTGTAAGGCCTTTTCAAGCTCCAATCTAACTGCTAGCTCTCGACCTGTGATTAAATTTCTGAGCTGCCTTTAGTCTCAAGAGCGTTCAGTTCGGTAAAAAGAAATGTCTTCAGCTGCGAGCTGCTAGCAGGTTAGGGGTAAAGGAAGAGAAGATGTTTCTTCTCTTGTTTGTAGATGCACCATCCTTAATGGAGGGGAGAAAGGAGAAGCAGAAAACAGAAGGTGAAATGACTGCAATGGGAGTAGGTAGGTACTGAGAGTTTCTGAAATAGCAGGCAGTCACATTTAGGCAAACATACAGAGTAGAAAGACTTTTTAAAATTGTTTATCCCGACAACAACTTGAAGAAAAACTTACTGGAGCAGTTTTATCAACAATCTCAATTTTCTTGGAGTGTTGATAATAGTAGGATATATTAATACATGTGTGTGTGTATATATATATATATGTAGCATTAAATTCCAATAGTGTAATATAATGTATCTGTGAAATCACATGATTTTTTAGGACTCAATTTACATTTATTAAAAAAGTCAATCTGAAAATAGGTCTTAAACATACAAGAGCTTAACAATGTTGGAAGACAAGTTAGAACTGCTTGCTACATTTAAAGTTTTGTGTTTGACAGTGTTGTGGATGTATTTGTTTCGGGAATGTGGACTGGATAATATTATACCCAGATTTATCACAGCTGGATCATTTTCAATTGCTCAGTCTTTCTTGTTTGTTGGTTGTTAGTTTGGTTCCAGCACTAAGGGCCCATGCAAACTGAATCCTTCTGTTTCCCCAAATTTTAAATTTAATTACCTTTAAGCTTACAGCACGGTTATCTTTGACTTAGGTCTTATGTTAACACTGCAAATACCAGATAATCATTTAAAAAGGTGACTCTTGTCATTTTCCCAAAGGTCCTAATCCTCCCGTGGGATCATGTTGCAACACTTAACTGACATGCTGGAGTTGGCTTCAGAGGAGCTTTGTGCAGGAGCGAGGTCCGAGGCAAGCCTCCTTCAGGAGCACAGCCTTGGAAATACAGGGATTTGCTCCTGACAGGTCTTTTTTATCAGGACTTTGTTGCTTATGGTACTTCATGACAACATAAACTTCAAGGGCTTTATGGTAAGACAAAATTAAAACTCTAAAATATTGGTGGTGTTGACTTGCTGAAAGACTGTGTGTTTATTAGCCATAAATGAGAAGAAATATTTACATAATGCCAGGATCTCAAAGGCTGATGCTGTTTCCTTGAAAGTTCAAATAAAGCCTCACCAGAAGCTACCTTGCTGAAATCTGCTCAACCAACCTTTCTTTAAAAACACTGCTTACTGTAGCTCAGTTTCTGGCCCACCCTACAAAATTGCCATCTCTGGTAAAGTTAAAAGGATGATTCATACACCTGGAGAAGGAATTGAATATTCAAGTCGCTTGTCAGGCTGGCAGGTTTAAATTATATAACAGGAAGCTTTCTATTCATATGTAATGTAACTGAATCACCACTTCTTTATTGATAATTCATTATATGTTGCTACTATCACTCTGCAGCTCTGAAATGCTTTTTGCTATAATGATTTTATACCGTACTACTATAATGGCCTTCTGACTGTGTCAATCAGCACTACTTGCGTGTACAATAATATTATTCTGCAATCTGTCTTGGGAGAATGCTTAAAAGCTTTCTCTCATTTTCTCCATTTAACTCATGTATTATCTGAGTTTTTACATTAAATGGCCATACTTAATATCCCATGACATGTCACCTATTTTCTAGGGAGGATACTGATACAGTACTTACCAATTCCAGAATCTATACTAATCAAATTACACCTGCCCACCTCAGCCAAGAGCAGTTAGTTCAGCGCATCAGCATTTAATCTGTAGGAAGAACTTATGAGAAGGAACAAAAACAATGTGAACTGTAGTTGGCTAAATGTGGGCATGGTTGATGCAATTTGTTTTGTGAAGAGGGATTAGAAGATACTGAAATCAAGACGAGGTACAGGGGTCAATTTATATACAGATGTATTGCCAGAACTCAGCTTACATCAGTAGCACATTTATAAAGACAAGGCTTAATCAGCAAATATTTATGCTCTTTCTGATACACACTTTATGGTAGGTACTTCTGCTGAACGAGACTTCTTGGTTGTAAAATTAAACGTGTGCGCAGAAGTAACAAATGCAGTCAGACTTTACAGAGACTTCAGTCTCAATGGAGATAACAATCATAGTTTTGCATTGAAAGACAGCCTGAAAGTCCCAAATAGTTACTCTAAACCCCTTCCACAAGTCATGTTAGCGTACTGGAAATTTTAAGACTTGAAATGCCAGTAGCTGAACACAAAATCCTACGTTGGAGCCAGTGCCAAGGCATTTAATCTGTTTGACATAGACGTTTTCCCTAAAAATACTGGATACACTTAAATCTTATTTGTTGTTTGATTCAGTCAATGCCATGGTGTAACTGACTTCTGTGTTAAAGAATAAAAGACTATTTACCAAACAGTTCTGAAAATTTAATGTTTCAAGGGCAGCAGGTGTCCATTTACATTAACGTTTGCTTATAATATAATCCCATCTACTCTGCATACGAGAACTTCAGGCAAAGTTAATGCAGCAACATTGCAGTCTCGACGTACAGGCAGAATTAATTTGCTCAGCCACACAAGAAGAATGGCAAGGTGGAAAAGCAGTGGTTTAATTAGGCCACAGCCTTATTAACTCATAGCACAATAAATTGTTCAGCTTGTGTTGTCGTTCTTTCCTTGGTCTATTTTTAAGCCAGCTCTCCTTGGGAATCGGATATTCCTTCCTGGGTGCTTGCAGCTGTTCAATGGAGGAGACTTCCAGCTGGAGAGCTCATATGAAGGTGCAGGAGAAGACCCTAAACAGTCAGGCAAGGATGTAAGCATTTTGTGACTTCTGGATGGGAATATGCATAATAATGTGTAGGTGAATGGCTTTTCTTGCTTTTGCTGACAAAATTGACCCACTTGGGCCTCTTCTAACGCCTGTCTACACCAGCACGTTGGCAGATATCACAAGGAATTTCCTGTACTAATGTACATTTGGCGGGAAAAAATCCATAGGCAAACCATAGAGTTCTACGTTTAAAAGTCAAGGAATTGTCATAGAAACCTCTCAGGGGTTTTCTTTTGGCATTGTTTCCTCTGCTGCACTAACCTGCCAGCCCTGCTTTCGTAGTCCCTTGCAGGCTTTCGGAAGCTCTCAGCACACAGGGCTGCCTGGGTGGCACGGGCATCGTCACATCATGGGTCCATACCTGTCCTAGTCTGGGTTTCTGTTTTCACCCGAGCACAAAATTAAACCTAAAGGTTTTTTATTTCCTCCAGCAGTAGCAGAGCAGAGGCAGCACCCTCCATACTGCAGTCTCGCGGTGCTCTGCAGAGGCCGGCAAGCAGCGTTACCCTGGAACCCGGGGAAGGAAGTAAATGATTTATGCAGCCCCAGAAGACTGTAGCAGCAATGCGACCAAAGTATAAAGTTTAGTGGAAATGGGGCAGATTGTCATGATGGGTGTCTCAACTCCATCTGCAGTGTCCAGACCTCCTGTGTGCCACCACAGGTCTTTTACCCCTTGCCTGAAGGTGGTAGGACCTACCCCGACCCTCCTCCCAGCGCTTTGCTCTAATCCTTGCAGCACATTCTCTCCCAGAAATGCAGCAAGTGTCTTTTGCTTTTAAAATACACTGTAATTATTCATTTTACGGTTTGGTTGTAACACACAGTATGTGTTTGATTGCCTCGGTATTAGTATAACTAATAACCCGAAGAGGAAATGATGCTTACTTATGGACAAGTTAAATGTAAAAATGTAAAATAAAGGGATAAGGGGCTCTGGGAAGAAATTTCTTAGGGAAAAAATTATTGGTTTTCTTTGAATGTGTTTATTTTATAATTTGATAGAAACAAACAGTTACTATGGTAACTGTCATATCACAGGCAACACACGGAGCAAGGAAGATACAGTATACTTACCAATTAGCAGAATGAGGTTTAGTGTTTTTAAAGAGACATTTTGCCTGCTAATGTGATGAAACAACTTGGCCTTCAAGAAAAGTTAGTTTGCTTCTCTACATCTTCTTGGCAGTTGCATTAGCTATTGCTTCTTGATGTTGCACCCCTCTTTCTGGCGTCCTCCTCTTCGGAGGTTCTCGCTGCTCCTCGGACAGCCAGCAGGTCACAGGGTCTGTCGTGGGGTAACCACCCCACCCATGGGGCAGGGTCTGTTGCGGGGAAGCCT